>NW_008246064.1:3234514-3254303 GCF_000691975.1 Corvus brachyrhynchos
GCACTTCCCTAAATCTTCTTGGCATTCTGGAAAAGCAGGCTGATTTTCTGCAGTGGCAAACCTGAGTTTTCCTAGCACAAACCTCATCTATCCTCGCAGACAGCAAGTCAATAACCCAAAGAACATCTTGTGCCCGTCAGCATTAGGAGCAGGATTTGACAGCAACAAGGGGGTGATGGGTCTTGGCGATTTGGGTGCTTCTGGAAGTTTCCCCAGGTAAAACAACGGTCTGAACACATCCAGATCTGGCCTGGGGCCCCTGTGCTGCATACCTCCTCTGGCTGGAAGGCAGCCAGGGCTGCCACGTCACGGTCCCACCTGGGCTATCCTGTTTTCTCAGTGCACCTGCTACTTCTTGGCAGTGGCGGGCTAGATTAAACAGGGAGAGGTGCAGAGGAGCCCACGCCCGCAGTGCACACAGGCAGGGGCAGCTGCCCCTCCTCTGCCACCTCCCCTGCACCCAGCAAGTTGCAGATTAACCTCCTGGAAAGGGACAGCAGCTCTTTTGCTCCAAGACAAGATTTTTTCACCAGCAGAAGTCTGGAATAAGCCTCCTCCCTAAGGGCTGGGAGAATGTAATTCTCCCAAGTGTAATTTTGCAAAACATGCTGTCATACGTCCCTCTGCACGTCCCTCTGCAAAACCTCACACAGACAGACCAAGGGACATGATAGAGCCATTCCATCAGTATTATTGCAGTTACATTCACTGAGGTATTTCTCCTGGCTAGCAGAGACTTAGAGTTGTGCATGCCACCTTCATGGATGGATTATAGACATTTTAGGATGTAGAAGAGGGTTCAAGGCTGACCAGAAGCCCTGCCAGACCTTGCTGTCAATGCTGCAAGAAGCCATCACCTCTGTCTCTCTCCAGGGGGGTACTTTTGCCCATAAGCCTGAGGACACACGAGCCCCATATCCCCAGTCCACGGCCCAACATAAGTGGCTTAAAATGGGTTTTTCACTAACAGTGCCAAGCAGTGAACTGGAGCAATGGCTACAGCTTTGATCAGCCTCAGGGTTGTAACCCCTGTGCCAGAGACTGCTCCTGTCTTAACCTGCTGCAAGCTGCTGGCTCTGGGAGGGTGAACTGCATCTCCAGAGCTCTTGCCAAAGCTACTCCTGCCCCAAACCAGCATTTACCCTCATGCCCTTGGCTTGCCAAGGCCATGCCTTTCTTCAGAACTGAAGGCCATCCTGCCCCTGCCTCCACAGAGTCTGCAATTCCCAGGGCTCCGTGCACAGCCATGCCCCAGAGCGGTGCTGGGAGAGCTCCTCAGGAGGACTGAGGGTTCTCTGTGTGTGGAGGGAGCCATTGACTGACAGGAACTGACCAGAGGAGAATGCAACCACTGCCTATGGCTCAAGAGGTGTGTGACAGAGCACAGCTGTGCACTGCAGCACAGCCACGCTCCTCACCTGAATGCCCAGGCACCTTCCCCTGTCCCAGGAGGTTCCCATCTGCTGCTGTTAACCATTAACCAGCACCCTGTTGCCTGTCAGGGGCAGCTCTGTGCTGCCCTGTCGGCTGCTGCCCACAGAGCTCTAGAGCAGAATCACAGACTCATTTGGGACGGCAAAGACCTATAAGATCAAGTCCAACCTTAAATCCAGGTGCCAAGGCCACCACTAAACCCTGTCCCCAAGTGCCACATCTACATCTTTTAAATCCTTCTGGGGATGGTGACTCCACCACTGCCCTGGGTAGCCTGTTTCAATGCTGAACAATCCTTGTGGGTGAAGAAATTTTTCCTAAGGTCCAAGCTAAACCTCCTTTGACACAACTTGGAGCCATTTCCTCTTTTCTTTTGTTTCCTGGGAGAAGAGACCAACCCCCACCTCCTGTCAGGGAGTTGTAGAGAGTGAGAAGGTCTCATCTGAGAGATGATCTTGCAGTCAGCACACAAGCATTTGTATTGCCTTCCCAGCTTTTCCCCCACACCCAGGAGCACAGCAGGTGAGGGAGCAGTAGGTTATAACCCAATCCTCCTCTATCAGGTCAGTAGTTACACCTGTAAGAGGCACTATGCAGATTTTCATTTGGACATCATGATTTTGTGGGGCAGAGAAGTGCCTGAGCAAGGGATGTGCAGTGAAATGTCACAGGCTTGGGCTGCAGGGCAGGGAAAGCTCTCCTGAGAGCTTCTCAGAAATTCATGCAGTGCTTTGGCTGTTACAGGCCAGGATCTTTAACCTCACACTGATGGGTCAAGCATTGGTGTTTTGAGCAGCTTGTGGGGTTTTTTTAACTCCTTCCCTTGCTTTTCCAAGGCAGGAGGCCCCTGCTGTGTTATCTCATCTGCAGGGTTTGGCCCTTCCCTCTTCCTCCTGGAGTTCCCTACCCAAAAGCAGGGTGGAAATACCTTTGGAACATGTCATTTTGCAAACACATCCTTGGCAGAGCCTGTTTCCCCGTGCACAACGTCAACCTTGTCCACAGGCATGTGGGATGGTCCAGGCTGAGGCAGATGTTGGGCCATTCTGCTGCCAAACCCTGAGTTTGCAGTTCTGCACTCTTCCTCCCAGCAGCTCCTGATTTACCCCAGCACGGGCCTGTGACAATGGCTTCAGTGTCTTGGGCTTGCACTGGGACACTGAAAAACAGCCTCATCTGCTGCCTGCATGCACGAAAAAAATATCAAACCACAAGGTCTCTGAGCTCTGGGAATACCAGGGCAAGGCTTAGGACTAGGATATGAGTGCATCAGGTCGTGCACATGGGAAGCACAGCTGGACAGGAACATCTCAGATCACGTTTCAGTTCTGAAACTCAGGCTGTGCTGCTTTCCACCACTGCTGAGTTAAACTGCTTGGAAATAATGTTTTCTGCTCTATAACCCCATGGCATGACCAGAATTAGCAGGGAGCAAAAGTGCCTACAGCTCAGCACTAAATGAGCCCATGGTTTATGATGATTTTCTTTCCCCTTGGCATTGACTGTCCTAAACTGCTTTACACGTATTTCTGCAGAGCTGGGCTCCTTAAAAGCTCAACAGGATAATTTACTGCTTTTTCACTGTGGTACTAATGGAGAGGAGGGAGAGGACAGGCAGCTCAGGCATCACCTGTGTCTGAGCCTGAAGTGCATTAGTAAAGCTGTGGGTATAGGAATGACAGGCTCCATCCCAGAGCTCAAATTCCTGTAGCCACAGCCATGGAAGTGGCTTGATTTACATCAGCACCAAAAAAGCACCCAGATATGCAACTATTAATTAAATCCTTAATGCTGGGGATGACGAGTCTGTGTGGCAAAAGGGGAATGGGAGCACAACATGGTTTGGTGCTGATCCTCCGAGATTCCAGGTGTTTTCACCCCACCTTCCAATGCCTCCCACCAGATCTGCTGGTGTGTGACCCTCACTGCTGGGCCAGCAGTGGGCTTGGGGTGGGCTCCAAAGGTAAAAGCAGACCCTGTTTCCGCTCCCCATCCTCTGTGAATTGGAGGAAAAACAAAACATTTTTCCTCTGTCCCCTGCAACAGACGAAGACTCTCAGCAGCTGATGCCTTTTCCTGGTCTTAAAATCAAGAATCGAACATGGTTAGAAGGGGAAAAGGGATTTTACCTTGGTATTTATTTTAAGGATCCTTAGGTGCACACGTCCAGGTCAAATGCATCGAGATGCACCCCGCCGAGTATCCCCCAAAAGATCTGGTATAACATTATAGGTTTTACTAATTAGCATATCTATCAAAGATTCCCCAATGAGAGGCTCGAGTGAGCCCCCCTCCCCATCCTTCCCCTGGATGGTTCTATCTTAGTTTACAGAATGTGTTCTGGAGAGGACCTTGCTGTCTGGGGCACACTGATCCCTAGCTACGAAGCTTCTAAAATGTTGAGTCTCAGCTTGACAAGCAAGGCCAAGAATGTAGGCACAAAGCACTAAGAATACAGAAGTTGTAAAAAAGGTATAACAGGGGTATGAAAGAAAAGGCAAAAAATCTTCATGGCATCAGCACGGTGAAATGAAAAGAATGAAAAAGGAAAGGTGAAGGCTGTTATGGGTTTATGAGCTGTAGCCTGCAGACATTAAGGGAGAAATCACTTGCTAGGAGTTGGTTTTGCATCTTTAACCATGAAACTCAGTTCTCTGCAGTGATCCTCTCAGAAATGGGCACACCCAGGCTGAACAAGCAGGTCCAGCCCACACCATGGTTTGCAGCTCTCTGCGGTTAGTGGCACACCGGTCTGTAGGCAACGTCACTGGTATTTTGGGCACCCTCCCCATTACAGGTCCCTGAGGTCTGAGTCGTCAGTGGATGAGACCTGTGGCAACTGTGGTTTAAACCTCTTCAGCCACCTGGTTTAACTGGTGAGTTGATTCATATCTATTTTCAGATTGTGGGGGCTAATCTAGAAAATTAAGGAAGTGACAAGAGAAAAATGTATCCAAAGGGAAGGCCTTGGATGGTTCCCAGTCCTGAGAGGTTGTGTAGTCTCCATCCTTCGAGATGTGCAGAACACAGCTGGACACAGCCCTGGACCCCCAAAAGCAGAGCTGGTGGCTGATGACAAGGTACCAAGTGGTGCCTTCTCCAGAGAGGGATGCTCCCTCCCTCAGCAGCGAGCAGCAGTACACACATGCCAGGCAGGAACACGTGGGAATGCCAGGAGATGGTTTATCCTCAGGTCATCCCCAGCCAGTGACATCGGGGCAGCCTTCAGTGGCTGCAATATTCCAGCCGTCCTTCACAGGTAGTTTTTTGTCAACAATAAGCTACAAATGTCCGCAGACACCGCTTTCTGCCTCCGAAGGTGGCTCAGCAAACACTGCTGGGGCTGTCTGGTTTATCATTACTCTTCCCCTGGGAGGGCAGCCCAGTTAAACACTCCAATGCTCTGTTACATCTCCATTCCAGTCACTAATCCTGACAGCAAACCTCACCCCTGCTCCCCATCGCCCTGGGCTGCCCCAACCCAGGGCTCCTGTGAGCACAGGGACACCCAGATGGGCCTTGCAGAGAGCAGAGGAGCAGGCTGCTTCCCCGAGCACTTTTCCCCTTGGAACAGCTTTGCCAAAATTCGGGACAGTCAGAGCCAGAGCCCGGAGCTGGACATCTTTGGCCCCAAGAATTAAGGCAGCGCTGAGCAGCACCGCACCTTGCTTTGTTCCACAGAGACGGAGAAAAGGGCGGAAAAAAATCCCTCCTGTGCCCTTCTAAACCTGGACAAAACAGGTTTTCGATGAAAGCAGCTCTTAATCATTATTCAGTGAATTCAGAGCGGTGGATATTTGATGCAAACAGAGAGTTGGTTGAAACTCTCCCGTACCGGCTCCCTCTTTGTCCCTCCGTGAGCCTGGGAATGGGTGTGATCTCCGGGTAGGAGTGTCTCTGCGGTTAAGTAGAGGATTGAATTACCGAACAGTGCTGTTCCCGAGCTGACAAGGTGGCAGAACAGTGAACAGAAAGTGCCTTGAAACTCGGCGAAGAGGAGAGAAGGCGCTGGGCTTGGTGGAGAAGGGACACCTGCGAGAAGACCGCGCACTTTCCAGCAAGGTGAGCAGCCTCCCTGCACCCCTGCTAGTTTTAATAAGGCCTGAACTGTTTAATCACTTTTGTTCTGTGGAACAGTAAGAAACAAACAAAAAATTAATACGCTTCATACTTTTTAAAAAACCCCAATTTCTCCCGTGGTGCAAGCCAGGATGTGTCTACTGAAATGAGCCCACCCTGATTTACATCGTTTGGGGCTGGAACGAGCAGCTCTGAGTTTGCCAAGAACCCGTCCGGGCTCATATCAGCTCCGAGGACACATCTTTTCCTTTAGCTCTCTGCACAGACTGGCTCTGATTTCGTGCAGCCACCAATTAGCAGCGTTTTGTTTGGGCCCGGATTGTTTCATGCTTCGCTGCCGTGGGGATTTGCCGAGAGCTCGCCTGCCTTTGGGGCGCAGTTATGGGTCCGGGCAGCCACCGAAAGTCTTTGGAAGTTCTCATCGATGGGTTTTATTGTCATCCGATCGACAGATTGCTAATGGCCGAGCTGCTGGGCTGCTCTGCTCTGTAAATAGAATGTTTTCTCACCCTGCTCGTTTGAGATGCGAGTTGCACTGAGGTAAAATTGAGTTGTAATGGAGTTGAGCTGCAGGCTCACTTGCCAGTATTTTTCTTAGGCGTGCCTATTAGGAGCATAAATATTTAACACAAAGGAGAGCTGATATGAATTAGCATCTGTGGGAGGTTCACGCTTATTCAAGGCTGCCCGAACGCAGATGTAAACAAGTGTTACAGCAGCTGAAGCAAACTGGCCCCGCCAGAGCAGCACTTAGATGGTGAATCATCCAGGTGCTTTTTACACACCGCGGCTAAATGGGCTGATTAGAGCCTGCAAAGTAGAGATTAGACAATCGCAGGGCACCGGCTCTCTTCTTCCGCGGGGTTTTACCGCTCCCCAGGGATGCCA
Source organism: Corvus brachyrhynchos (assembly GCF_000691975.1). NCBI lineage: Eukaryota > Metazoa > Chordata > Aves > Passeriformes > Corvidae > Corvus > Corvus brachyrhynchos. Next base: position 3,240,917 of record NW_008246064.1, read on the forward strand.
GGTGGAAGGCAATGCAAGGACGGGCAGATCAGAAAAAAACCCCTATAACCGTCTTCCCTCACCTTCCTCCTGGCAGAGCCAGGTGAGTCTCCCCTCCTCCTCCTCCTCCCTGCACAAACAGGATGCCTTTATCCTCCTCCAGCTCCTTTTCAATGGCAGACACAGAGGTCTCATGATGTTTTTTCCCAGGCAGGACTTTGAGGCAGCAGTTGCCAAGGTCTCCCAGCTGGGAGCAAAGGTTTTGTGCCATGGCTGCGAGCAGTGTCATCCTGATTTCCTGTCTTCTCCTGTATCTTGGGGCTCCAGGTTAGGCTGAGTCAATAAATCCCTGCTCTTGCATGACCAGGGATGCTGAAGATGTCCACCGTGTCTCCTGGTCTTTTCCATGGAGCTGTGCAGGCTTTTCTGGACTTTGAGCATGGAAGCTGTTTTCTTTTCTGTTATGGACCACCCATCCTGCGGTGATCCATGCCCAGCTGAGGAAGAGGCTGGCTCAGACACCTGCCCCGTGCTTGGGAAGGTGCTGGGGCTCTGCTCTGTGCTGGGCACATCCTGCTGGACTAAAAGCCTTCCCTCAGTTCCCACAGAGTTAAATACACCATGGCCCACTTGGAAGCAGAGCCCTGAAATGCCCAGTGCAGCGGAGGGAGCTCAGGGCACAGCCAAAGCCGTGGTGCTGCCTTGGTGTTACCTGCCCCAGTAGCATTTCTGTCACCCCTGGGGAACACATGTGGCACCACTGACCCTCCTCAAGGTCCCCCCTTCATCACATTTTTGTGTCAGCTTTCTGAGAGTCGCTCTGGACTGACACAAGCCACAGCCTGGGCTTTCCACGTGTGAAATGTCCATCTGCAGGAGGAAGGACTCCAGTGTGGCCACACCACACCCAAAATATCTCTGCTCCAGCTCTTTGTTTATTCACATATATTCTTCAGCTTCTCTTGTCCCCTCAGAGGGACAGAGCCTTCAGTCACAAGGGGAAACACTCTCCCATAACTCATTAAAACCGCTCCTCTCCTGAGCTCTCTATCCATATAATACAGCCCTAGAAATGGGCCTAATTATGGTTTATCCTGGATGATTATACATTTCCACTGTATTTCCACCCATTCTGGATGTGAAAGGAATGCAGAAAGGGGTGAATATTGTCACTTACAGTCTTTGGCATCTTTCAGGCTGAAAAGTCCAGGCATTGGATGATGTGCATCCAATTCAGTTGCCTTGATTTCCAAGGATCTCTGCTTGTAACATAAACCCTCTCATTTGTTATCTGTCTTTATCTGAGCCTCTTCAGGCTTATCTGAGGCAGTGCTGGGTACAAGAACAGTGGAACTTGTTATTACCTTATAACCACGTCAAAGATGTGGCACAGGGGGGACGTTAAATTGCATGGTTGGGCTCCATCCTGGGCAGTTCCTGTGGAAGGAGCTATTCAGAGGAGTCGACCTCTTCTACCTAAAAATGTCCTGTTGCCATGCCCTGGGATGAAAGGAAGGGTTTGTGCCTAGCCCTTTATTTAAAACTGCTCTTACAAAAACAGCTGCACAGGGTGGTGCTAGAAACCGTGTTCTTTTTTGGGGTTAGAGAGACTATCTGGGTACCCATCTTTCCTTTGAGAGTGTGCTGGAGCCTGAATTACTGTCTGTTGTTGCTGTCCCACCCATCCCAGTCTTTCAGATGCCTGGTTCCCTTCCTGGTGCTCAGACAAAACTCCCATTGGCAGCTTCGGGTGAAAAAGGTTGTCCAGGATGAGTGGCTCTGTCTAAAGCTGTTTTTGCAGTGTTTTCAGGGATGTTTTATTTGTCTGCCTTCGAGGTGCTGCTCTCTCTGCCTTCATTTCTGTCCAGAGAAGCTGAGTGGCACCTCCAAAGTCCCAGGAGAACCAAGAGCAGCCTCACAGCCCACTGGGGGTTGGAAGGGCTGGGTGACACAGTGACAAACGCACCACGAGTGAACACAAGCCTGGAGAGTGACACTGCTATGGGTGACTGCTACCAAGAAGGTGTGTGGTGCTGGTGTTCCACTGAGAGGAGATCCTGGGAAGGGCTGGCTCTGCTTCCAAGACCTTAAAGCTCAGGAAAGGCAACTCACAGCCTGGCTCAGCACCCATCCCCGGGGAAGCTTGGGCTGGGTTACTTGGTCCCCTTTCGTTTTGACACAGGTCAGGTGTCCTTCATTAGAGTTGTGTCAGCCAACACTCACAAAGGGTGAGCTTCCCTTTGCTGCTTGAGAAACAAAACTTCCCCCTGAATAAACCTTTTACATCTCGCTGGGCCAGAGATGGAAGCGCAGAGTCACCCACAGAGCACCTGCTTTCATTTGCAATCCAAAATGGAAACCTGGTTTGGTTTTTTTGGTTGTTTTTTTTGTTTTTTTTTTTTTTTTTGGCAGAAGTCCTGGGTTTCTGTTCCCAAGTTTGATGTCATGCTTGCAGGTCTGAACTGGGACAAAACTGAAACAGTCCCTTTTTCTTGGTAGTTTATGTTTACCTTGCCACTTTCCACTGGGAAGCCAGTGCTCTGGAACCAGTTCCCCAGCTGATCTGAGTGGAGGCAGAGCATCTCTCCTGCTCCATCACCACCAAAAAAAGGTCCTGAGGGCAGGGGCTTATTCAACTGCACTCATTAAACTGTGCACCAGGGAAAAGCTGCTCTTTGTCTTGCACACATACACATGTGTGAATTCTTACAATAAATATAAAACTGTTACATGCAGCAGCAAAAATCTTAACTCTCAGACTTTTTTTTTGAGAAGGATGTTTTGTGAGTGCCAGGTGGGCACTGGCACCTGGGTTTAATGAAGGTTTTATTTGTGGTATTTGTCTCAGTTCATGCTGGCAGAATCTTGGATGGGACTGAGCCCCCACACTCTGGGCGAGTTGGAGGGAGGTGTGGCAAGCTGGGCTCTCCACCCAGGGGTTTTCCTGTTAGGCCAAGGGAACAGCAAGTCCCTCCTGTCCAAGATTCACTGGATCTGCCCTGGAGCAAACACTAGGATGAGGGAATCACCGAGGGGGAGCCCTCCTCAGACTTGTGCAGCTGAAACTGAGACACCCAAGAGGAGGTGGATAAATCCCAGCCTCTAACCCCCTCTCCTACCCTTCCTCCAGGCTCTGGATAGGAAGCTGTGGCCTTTTCCTCAGTTTCAGCTGGGAAAATGGTTTTGGTTGGTTTTTTTTGGTTTTTTTTTTTTTAGTTTTTCTATTTCCTGTAAGCTTTTGAAGAGCAGGTGCTCCCCAGGGCTCAGGAAGGTCTTGCACAGGTGAACAAACACACTTTCCTACCTGATGTCTCATCTGATTTTACTTAACCTGCAGCCACAGGGTTAAATAATGCTCTGTTAAAATGCTGATGTGGGAGAGGATGGTAATTTTTTTCTTGGAGGTGGTGAGTAATTAGAAGGTAGTTAGAGAGAACCTGAACCACTTCAGTGGAAACCAGGAAGAGGAATTAAAATGGCTTTGCTCTCCTGTGTGCATCTCCTGCTCTCACTGTGGTGTGAAGCCCTGCCTCTGGATGCAGTGCTGGTCCCAAGCCAGGAATCTCTCCCTCTCACCAGGGGAGAAAGAACTGAAAGAAAGGAAAGATTTGTTCCAGATGAATTGGCAAGCTGCCTGCTCACCTTTCCCTTGGGATGGCTCTGTGCTGTTCCTGACTCAAAAACCCCACGGAGAGGGGCTGGAGGTGCAGTGGATACCTCTGAAGTAGGTGTGCACCAAGCTGAAACTTAGTATTTGACAAAAATGCACCTGGCACCACACGAGGGCAATGCTGCTGCAGGGGCTTGTGTGCAGAAGGTTCTTAACAGCTTCTTGTGCCCCTGTTTTTTTATCAGGGACCTTCAGAGAGAGGTGGGTTTGCACAGCAAGAGTTTGTTCTCGGTCACAGGGGCTGATCTCAGGGACAAGCTCTTGCAGCTCAGTCTCTGCTGCTGCTTAGCAAAGCTTTGAGTCTTTTAGGGCTGCCCTCAGCCTGCCGAGATCCTTCCTGCCTGGAAGAGCCTCCTGCTTTCAAAGACATCCTGGGGAAGAAGGACTTTTCGGGAAAAAATTCAGCCAGGAGCTGCGTGGGTGCTCTGACCTTCTCTGCAGGACACCAAGGCAAGGCCTGCCAGCCCCACCTTCAGCCAAGTGGCTCTGCCTTTTCCAGAGCCAGCCACTGCTGAGCTCTGGGCTCCACATCCAGCGTGATGGATGTGGAAACTCAGACCGCATGACTTGGGAGCCATGGCTGAAGTTAAAGTTCTGATTTAATTGTCAGTGCATTGTTCCTACACTGTGAGAAGTTTGCTGGGACAATGCAGCTCCACCGTTCCCAGGACAAGCATTCAGCTGGTAAAATTGTAGGAGGAGGACTCAGAAATAGCAGCAGTTTGGGGGAAAAATAATCTGCTGTTATAAAGCAGTTTCCCAAGACGATCTGCTTAAAGATCAGGCTGCTGGAACGCCACCAGCAGTGAGATAAACAGAGGGGTACAAGGGGATCATGAGGAGAGGTGTGGAGAGATGAGCAGTGTTTCCTGGATGGAGCGAGGTGTCGAGCTAGAATTTATGGCAGGTGGAAATGCAGCTGCAGGGACTGGTCAAAGTCAGAGGACATAAATCATGAGATGCCTTCCCTTCCAAATCAGATGTCCTCTGAGGAATTCAAAGAGGCAGATGAGACACAGATTGAGGGCTGTTGCAACTGGGAAGGTGGTTATTTCCCAGGAACCTAGTATTTCCTTGTGCTCTTTGCTTTTATGTTAGGAACAGGGGAAGGACTGGAGGATCAGTGCAAAGTCCATCCTCACAAGGAGCTGAAAGGTAAAGCTCACAGCCTCTGTGACTTTCTGGGAATGAGCAAGTATCAGCTGCTAAGACAGAGATGCCAGAAATGGCCGGGAGGAGAAGGCACAGGTTATAAGGAGTCACACTAAGCCAGGGGTCTGTTTCTTATAATGCCTGGGATGGTGGTTGGAGATGGGGTAAATTTCCAAGGTTCAAGAGACAGAGCAACTGGGTCCAGGGAACACCAGTCAGCTTTTTCCAGACAGGGTAAAATGGTTATTGCTCTTTCAGAGCCTGAGAAATCACTTGTCAGGTAAATCCAGGTTTCTGCATCCTTTGAACTCCCTGAACAGGGAATTCAAACCTCTCCTGGGCTGTAGAGCACTTACAGTTTGAGAGGCCATCATTAACATCAAACCATCTCTTCATCCCACGCTCTTGTATCTTCACTTACGTTAACCCTGAACAGACTCAGCATCCTCAACATCCCAGCCCTTGAGCAAAGATCAGGAAACACCAGTCACCCGTGGTGCCAGGTAGCTCCTGGTGATCCCTGGCAGCCATTCATGGAAAGAGGGGAATACCTGCCCATCTTAAACCAGTGGAGTCCCCTCTTATCTCCAGAGCCACTGACCCTGAGGAGATGAGCACAATCTTAGCTCATCCCATCCAGTGCCCCGTCTCAGGTTTTGATCCAGCACTACTTAAGTCTAAAAAAGCCCTCAAACCACTTCATGATCCATCCTGATGACTTTGTAGCATGGACAGGGCATCTTTTCTGACTGGTGGAGGTGGCTGAAGCACGAGGGCCAGTCCCTGCTTTTTCCTCACTGCCAAACCCATGGGAAGGAGCAGCTTGCTGGAAGTGCAGCACCTGGGCAGGGCTCATGGCCACAGAACCCGAGGAGCTGAGCACAGCCCAGCCATTCACTCATCTCATTTCAAAGACATTAAGTAAAGCCAAGCCTGCCAGCTTCCCTAATAAGCTGTTCCAATGTTTAATTGCCCACCGTGATCAGAAATAGCATCTTATTTCAAGGCCTGCTTTACGTAATTTTAGCTGCCAGGCAACAGCTCTTTCCAAGAAGGCTGAAGTGCTCTCTGTGGTCGCCCAGGCGTGTCTGGGCAGAGCCCTGTCCTTGGCTTGCTGGCCACACTGGTCCTGAACCGGGACTTTACAGAACTTGGAGCAGGAGGATGAGCTGAGCTGTGCTTTTTCTTCTTTTCCCATCTCCACAATACATATCCCGTTCCCTGCCTCATCACCACACTCCAGCATGTCCAGCATGGCTTGGAGGAAGGTCTTACAGCTCTGAGTGTGTGACAACATGAGAGAGAAGACAAGCTCCATTGCTGGCCCTCCCCACCTATGATTGTCCTTTGTCATAAAAGCTGCTTTTTCTCCTGTTGCAACAGAGAAATAAAAGACAGCTTGCCCAGGTTGAGTGCTGTGCTTCTGGACAGTCACTGTTCCTGAGCTGTAGCTGATGGGCCACATGAGGAAACTCCAGGGCTGAATTTCATTCCTCTGGGCAAAACAAGAGTTAACCACTGTCCTCTGCAAACAAAAAATGGCACCTACTTGGGCCCAGATGCCCAACTGTAGTGGAGACAATGAAAGCAATTCAACAGGCCCTGGTTTACCTCATCTAATGCCAGTCCAAGTATTCCCAATAATTAGGCCTTTCAGCCTGGAAAGGCTGGAGCCACAGCTGCTTCCTATTTTCCCAAAGCTGTACAGAGCATTAGTCATTTCACTGGGGTTTTTTTATTACCGTGACTACAGCCCAGCAAGTGCGCGCCAAAACCCAGACAAGCCAAACCAGCCTGAATTCAGAGTGTGCTTCAGGGGTTTGAAATGTTCCCCTGTCCCCCTTTTGAGTCCTCCTTTTCCCTCCCCACCCAAACAGCCCAAGACTGCCTGGAAAAATGTCCTGCTAGGTCTGGGTTCCCAACACGGACCGGGCTGACCCAAAGGAAGCAGTGATTGCTGGCACTTCCACCCCAGCTATTAATCATTAACCAGCCTTGGGAGTGACCTTGACACTTAATTAGTCACGTAGTCCTTCCTGACGACAGAGCTTTTCCCCACGCTGTGCTGGTTGGAGAGGGGATGAGGGTTGGATTTAGCGGGCAGGAGTGTTGCTGTGATTTTGGCAGTGCATGGAGGGCAGCGGGTGTAAGGGAGACCCATCTGCCTTCACCCACTAACTTTGCTGCCTGGGTTGTGACAGGGAAAGCATTGATTTTAGCTCTGGAGGCTCCAGGTGCCCCTGGCTGACACATCCAGTCAAGGGGCAGCCACTGAAGTTCGGTTTTCAGGTTCTCTGCCCTCAGTCAAGAGCAGCACTTGTTCTTTGCAATTTAATTTATAGCACCTTAACCTGGTGGTGATGCCCAGCAGAGCAGCTCCAGGCCAGAAGCTGCCTTTGCCATGCAGTGGCTGCCTCTCAGCCCACATTTACGGGATGAACTTCTCTCGTCTTCCCATGGAGAGACGAAGATTTCCCTGGAAATGGTGGCGGTAGGATAGGCTGGTCCTGGAGGTGAAAGCTGAAAAAATTATTTGCATGTTACTAATGTGGGGGCAGAGATGAGCTACAGCTGCTTCTCCCTTCACAGGTAAAGCTGTGTCTGCGCCCAAGGAAGCAAATCCATCCCCATAACCAGTGATTTTCCTCAGTGAATTCCTGCCCCAGAGGCCGTTGACTCACACTTCTTGCCAATTTGCATTTCACCTAATGCTGAGCAAAACTGGTTTGACTGAGATAAGGACTACCTCAGACATTGCTGTTGAAACCCCACAGTGAACCCCCCAAGACTCTTAACATCCCCTTTTTCTTTTCTTCTTTTTAACTTATAAAAGTTTCTGCCCTTCATGATTTCAGCACAGATGGGAAGATTTCACTCCATAAATACCGTATTTCATGTCTGGACAGGAGTTGAATTATGGGATTCTCTGATTAAAACCCCGCATTAAATCATTAATGAAATTAGCTGTCTGATTATATAAGTCATATTCCTATTATTTCTAGCTTGGCCACCGGCCGAAAGAAGCTGGAAAGACCAAAGAAACAGCCAACTTTGTCTGTGATTCACACTCCCCCAGCTAAATGACTTAGGAGAAAGGGAGGGACACCCTTTCTCAGAAAAGTGGGGGGGTCAGCACTAATTGTGAGGTTTCAGATGGAGAAAGGATCCCCAGGAGTGAAGGAGATCCAAGATCCTCATTTTTAGTCAAATAGGTTTGATTGGGAATCTGTGGAGCACTGCTGGCTCTCAGAGGGTTCTGCCCAACACGACTTCCTGTGGTCAGAGGAATCTCAGCATCCTTTGGGTTAATTTTTCTGGGAGAGGTTGGGATGCTGGGAGAAGCAGGGATCCAGCTGTGTCTCACAGCTGGCCAGCTGCTGGTTTCCTGAGCTGTTAGCAGGAGAGCAAGACGGCTGCTGCCTCCCACTGGGAGAAGTGTCAGTGGTGCTAAAAAACTTCACTGCCCTCAAATATAAATGTCTTTACTGGCTTTGTTTTCAGGTTCTTCCTGTTATGATGCTGGAAGGAAAAACCCCTAAATAAATTAAAAAGATGGTTGAGGGGAAGAGGCTTCACTCAGGTTTTTCTTTGATAGGGACCTTTTGAATGTGATTTTAAAAGAAAGGAGGGGTCTTTTGGTTATTGAGACCATGTTTTTGTATTCAGTTTCTGATAGCCCTGTACTCCACAGCTGGTGAGTCAGGACAACATTTAGAACAGTGTCTGTCTCCTCTGTGGACACTGAAATATCTTCCTGGATCTGGCTTTTAATCTCTGTGGGTGTCAATCACCTTTCTGGGAATTGAGGTGAAAAATGTCTTTTTTTGTCCTTGCTGTTTGTCTTCTTGCCTGGAAGCTCTCTGGAGGAGCTGAGAGGGAGCTGAAGGTGGCTGAATGTGTTCCTGAGGCCACATGGACTCAGTCTCCAACAGTCCTTCAGCTCTGTCTGTGTTCAGGGAGGAATGAGTCTGACTCCTGCTGCTGAGCACTGCCAGACTGTGCCTGCTCAGGTAACAGAGAGGTGTTGGGGCTGTGCTCAAAACACCCCTGGAAAAACCTGCATTGCTCTATACCTGTGCAAGGAGCTAGGGTCTGGCAGCTCTGGGCTGTGGGAGATCTGGATGGACCAATGCTCCTGCCTGTGGCAGCATTTTTTGTTCTCTTACTTGGTGTGCAAACTCTCCAGGGTGACCAACACTTGTTACGCCTTTGTGGTGCCACGTGCAGCACATCCCTCCACGCTCTCGTAACACGAGCCGTCAACACCTTCTGGCAGGGACCACGTCTCTGCTCTTCCCCTCCTTCAGAAGAACAGTGAGCCGTGTTTTCTCTCGAGGCTGGGCCTGGATTTGTGAGCAGGATTGGCTCACAGGGGGAAGGCTGATGTGGGGTGTGCCCCTAGACAAACACAGGCTGTCCCGTGGCCGCTGCAGCAGAGTCAGCTCTGATGGGATGTAACTCCACGTTTTTATGTACATTTCTTGGGGGTTTCATTCGCTTCAGGAAGTTGCCCTGCAAACAAGCTGGGTTCAGAAGTTGTTTCTTGAGCAAAAACCTCAGCAGCAGGAACAGGGAGCATAGCTAAGGATAGTGATGCTGCTTTTTTTTCCCCCACAACTGGTAGATACGATAGAGGATGGATGGGAGACATCCACCCATCAGAGGGGCAGCTGGAGACACCAAAACCATCTCAAATATTCTCAGACACCTTTGTGGGGGCAACTTGAAACCTGCTTCTTCCCCATGCAGGCAGCAGAGTTTAGGAAGCTGCTGGGCTCTGTGTAAAATAGACATTTTGGTTATTGACTGGATCACTGTGTGCTCTGCTGGCTGTGCTGGCTGTGCCTGCAGGGAGCTGGGAGCCTGGTGCCCTGCCCTGAGATACCTGCCTCAATTTAGACCTGAATCTTGTCCTGAAGTAGAAAGGCTTCATTCGTTGGGCTCCCAGTGCCCCAGGGCCAGGGGACCTGACCTGACCTGACCTGACCTGACCTCCAGTGACTGGCCCAGGAGTGCACAGGATTCCTGGAGGTCCACCCATGTCTCCTCCACCTCGTGCCATGGTGGGAACAAACCAGTACTGATGTCAGGTCCCACACCCCAGTGGATCCTTTCCACCTGTTCAAATCCAGGGAAAACAATCCCCCACCCAAGCAACAGCGTCCTATCCAGTGTTTGCTGGGCTGTGATCCCACACTTGGCTTGGCCCTTCATGAGCATGGATAGCCTGGGAATGGGGGTTCATCCCACGTAACTGTTAATAGCAAAGAGACAGAGACACTTCAACGTGTGGATTATCTGTATTAAACCTCCACTGATGGTGAGAGCAACCCAGCTGACCAGCACACTCACTGTTACATCTAGTTATATATTTATTTTGTTTTTTTCTTCCTTTGCCTTCTAGCTCAGACTGCAGGATGACAGACGGTGACACAAATCTCCCAACCATCGAGAGAAAGCTGGGACTGCAGATATGGGGCATAGAGGTAGGACAAGAGCGGTGCCACGTGTCCTCTGCACATCTGTGTGTGTTTATGTTTTAAGAAAGATGAATTATTGCAGTAATCTGTGTGGGAAAAGAGGGTCCTACAGATAAGATACAGCGGGAAACAGACTCAGTGTCTCCCCATGAAATGTTCACCATGTTATTGTTTTGGTTTCCTGCTCTGTAAAATAGAGATGATAATATTTACTGAGGAAACAGGAATGTGGTGGGACTGAAACCATTCCTCCAGCACTGGAGGCTTTTCTCACCCCTTTTTGGAGCCAATGCAAGGCTGCTTTAACACACCAGAAACTCTCTGTTCCACCAAGAAGATGGGTTATCCATAGGCAGCCTTAGTCTACACCAGCAGCTGCTTGAAGACACCTATCTTTGCAGCAAAGGCATTCTGTGGAGTCTCTTTGTACTTTTTCCGTGCCTTTCCTGCTCTGTGTCACTGCAAGGACAGATCCTGCAGCCTGTGAGGTCACCTTCTGCTGGTGATGGTGTCTGATTTTGGACTGGAGCCAAGCTGGGCTCAATTCTGCCTTATTCTGGCCCAATTCACCAAGAACATTCCCCTGCCATGAGAATGGGTTTAGATTGAGGTGCAGAATCCACTCAGGGAAGCAGTGGGAAGAGGCTCCAACATCGCCAAGTGACATTCTGCAGGTCACAGCTATGTTCCAAATATCCCAGGGCCTTCACCTTCCCATTTCTCTCCAAAGCACTGCACTGAGCTGCTTTCCAGAGGATCTGTAATTAGAGCCGTGTGGGTTCACAGGGGTCAAGCTGGTATGCTGGGAAACAAGTCGGGCCAGCAGAAGAATGCGTGTCTCCAATTTCAGGGAACCACAGAGCCAGCTCCAGCCCAGGAGCTGCCTGTGGACCAGTGGGTGGCACATCCAGACACCTGCACTGGGCAGGCATGGCTGGTTAATTATGCACTTGTGCCAGAGGAAGTCTGCAATTAGGGTCTGGAGGGGTGAGGGACCCATCAGTGTCCTCAGCTCTGTCTTTTCTCAGCACTGCTGGTTGTCCTGAACCCCTGGCAGAGTGGTTATCCTAACAAAGTGCTGGGAGTTGTCCTTGAACTCATGGGCACTGAGTCAAAACAGTGCCCAAAACTAAACCTAGGATGAGATGTGCTTGCTCTCCTGGGAAATTCCCTGCAAATGCAAGCTCTGGAGCACTTCAGCATGACCTCCAGGTCCAAATCCACAGGATTGCAGAAAAGCAAGGAGACTAAAATATACTAGTCAGTCTGTACAAGCAAATTCATAATTTTTCCCTTCTCACCCCTTAGTATTTTAGAGAGTCCCTCCAAAAGTGGCTTTTCCCAGCTCACACACAGCCCTGCTTCTTCCTTCTCCAACCTCTGTCACCTCAGTGTTTTGTGCACCCCAGCCTGTCCTGTTTCACACACACCAACTTCTGGTTCTTCACTTTTAGCAATGACCCCAACTCTGATCTCCTTACAGAACATGAAGATGGTTCCTGTACCTGAAAAAGCTTATGGGACTTTTTTTGAAGGAGACTGTTACATCATTTTGCACGTAAGTAAGACAGCAAACACTGGTCTCTGGTGGGCAACTGGTTCGACCCTTTTTATTTAGATTTGCCTGGGTTCCTAGATACCCTGTCCTGTGGGAAGAGCACTGCTGAAGTGGTTGTGCGTGTGTGCTCACCATCTCATCATGGATCTGAATCTCACGTGGCTGTTGCGACAACACTGTCTGTTTAGTAAATCAGAATTTCAGAGGAACCATTAACTTAGTAATTCATTAAAAGTGTTTATCTTCCAATCAACTGAGTCATGCCCAGGCATGGCAAAATCACCAGTACATTCCTGGAAAACTCAGTCAAGGCCCACATTTAAATGGTTTATGGGAGTCCTTGGGGGATGTGGGATGTGACCAGCTGGAGGGTCTCATTTTTAGCAGGTGATATGGGATATGAGGATGTTCCATGTCGTGTGTCACGTCAGCAGCAGAGGCTCTGCAGCCCATCTCACGTCCCCGTAAGGACTCTCCATCAGCCCCACCCAGATTTGATCCAGATCTACCTGCAACCAGCTGAACCTGGGCTGGCCAGAAGCACGAGGGACGGCTGAGAACCAGCTCAGCTCTGTGCAAACTGCCTCGTGTTCTCAGATATTGGCAGGAGGATGATGTGTTGCACTCACCTCCTAAAATCCCTTCCAAATCTCTTCATCTGCATAGAGCAACCCAGGTCCCATTGTACCAAAACCCATCCATATGGTGGAAACCAGCAGCGTTTCCCACTTCCTGGTCTGAGTGTGCCTCCTGCAAACATCTCTGCCAGTGGGGAGGCAGCAATGCCTCCACTGCCCCACAGGGACCACGTGCACACCTGCCATGTACCAGGATGGGAAAGCAGGCTGGGATAGCACCAGAGGATGAGTCTTCTGCTCAAATTCCCCACACACGTGCCTTTAAGGTACCTTCTGAGTGCTGGAAGCCTGAGTTACAGGCCCACGAACATATGCTTAGAATACTCCTTGCAGGGAGCTGAGAGTGTAAATATGGATTTTGAGGCTCACAGGCTCAGCTTCTGTTGCAACAACTTCTCCAGGCAGAAGAGCCCTTAATCAGCCCACCACTCTCCTTTTCCTGGAAGACGGGATGGTAAAACCACTCCTCTTTGCATTCTGCTTCTTCACAGGAGTCTCCCCAAACAAAGATTGTCTGTGGCACAATGGGACTTTGATCATCTTCAATAGCAATGCATTAAATTGAGCAATTTTGCCACAAATTAATTATCTGTGCCTGAGGAACAGAGCTGTATTTTATTCAACTCCTTCTGCTGTGTTTCGCTGTGGTATCACTGCACAAAGCAAATAAACAGAACTTAGTGTCAAATCCACCTTATAAAATGAGCCTTTATTACCTTTCCCAGGTGTCCACGATGGGATTTAACACAGTGGGTGCTGAAAAATAAGTGGCACAACTCAAATAACACTAAGCACACCTTCTTCTCAGCCTGCTCGCCTACTTTTTCTAGGCTGCTGGGTTTTTTTGTAATGAGATGAATCCCAGCATGCACACACTGGCTCAGCTTCATTTGGAATTATTTCTGGTTTT
>NW_008246064.1:3254459-3258710 GCF_000691975.1 Corvus brachyrhynchos
CAGGAATTCCGAGGCAGTTTGTGCTGCTCTGTCATGTGGTGTGAGAAAGACAACAGGAAAGAAAGAGTAGCATCTGCAGGCAAATAAATAGCAGTGTGCATTGCATTTCAAAAGGTGATAAGCGAGAAGAATCTGCTTTAAGTCTTAATAACAAAATCTACAAGAGCAGGACAAGATGAACACATTAATTTTTGTAATTGCACAGGAGCTCAGTTTTCCTTGATAACAGGAGTTATAAAAGAATATCAGTCAGAAACATCCTTCAGTTCAGTTTATAGAATCCATAAATGCTCTGCTGAATAAAGAGAGCTCCAGGCCGAGCTCCCAGGGAGTACCTGAGGCTCTGTCCTCTCTCCCCGTGCTCAGGAGAAAGGCAGAACTGGGGAAGGACTCTGTGGTCACTTGATTTCGAAACACAAAAATGGGCTTTGTCTTCATCCTGACTTGTCCTTCCCACCTCTTCCAGACCAAAAGGACCTCCCGCGGCTCCGCTGTGGATCTGCACTACTGGATTGGCAAGGATTCCTCCCAGGATGAGCAAGGGGCCGCGGCCATGTACGTCACCCAGCTGGACACGGCGCTTGGGGGCAGCCCCGTGCAGCACCGGGAGGTGCAGGGACACGAGTCCGAGACCTTCCAGAGCTATTTCCGCAACGGGATTATGTGAGTAGCTCAAAATGACCCGCAGGTGGTCGTGGCCCCTGGGGTTCCCCCTGCTTCTCTATGTCTCAGAGCCATCCATAGCTCAAAAATGTGAAAAGTATAGATCAGCACTGAGATTGGTTAAAATTCAGAGCAAAGAATTCCCATTTTGAAGGAATTATTTATACCATTGAGTTTGTAGCCGTGGCATTCTCTTCCACTGGTCATTTTCCCCGATATTTGCAATAATTGCATCTTAACCTCCCTTTTGTTCACCCCAGGGTCTTCGTTCCTCTCCTCCACAGACTTTCAAGTGCCCATTCAGAGCACTTCAGACTAATATCCACCCTGAAGTGAAGTGCTGATTTGGCTCATACTGGGAAGGAAGTGGAAGGAAAGTTTGAATTTCTATCATTTAAAAGATACTGTTGAATATATGATATGTTGATATATTGAGTCCAATCCCAGGGTGTTTGCTCGCTCTGGGGTTTCTGGAAGGACTCCAACCACTGTCCTCCAAGGAAGATCTTCATTGGCAATAAACAGCCTGAGTGCCTTGGTTTCAAACAGCTGAAGGAAACTCAGATGAAAACCCATCCCGGGTCAATATCCTCCATCCCAGTCTGGCTGGGTATCTCTGTCTTGTGCATCTCAACAACCTCTCATGAATCTCCTCAGGACTTCTGAGACAGAAAAGTGCTTTTAGCCTCATCTTAAAGTAAGGGACAATGAAGGACTGAAAATCAGACTCTCGAAACCAGTCTATTTAGAAACCTATCTGCCTCTGAAATCAGCATGAATTAGAATTCTTCTGGGTCTAAACCACATCCCTGTGGTCAGTCCGGAAGTATGAGGCAGAATGAGAAATTAAAGCGAGCTCTTTCCACACCTTGGCAGGTGGACTAATCACCAGAGCATCCTTCTGTGGATGTTTTACACCAGGCCAAACAAGTCTAAAGTGCTGTGAATCACATTTCTGACCACAGTAGCCAGTACCTTTCCAGCTACAATAAAATACATCTATTATCCACATGGCAAAAACTATAATCAACAATTGTCCCTTTTTTCCCCTAAATGGCAATTGCATTGTGTAAATTATTACTGCAGTGTGAACAATGGATCTGTTTTCTAAAATGGTCTAGGATATGTAAGAGTGGATTAGACTTGCCCAAAAAACATTGAAAGAGCTCTGGGACTTCCTTTGGGGTTGTGTCCTCTCGTGATGTGACTGTGCAAAGTTGCCACAAGAGAGGGGATGGCCTTGTGGCATGATGTGATAATAGTGCTGACTGTGGCTACTGTAAAGTGTGGTGTTCAAGGATGGAAGAAAAAAATTGGGAGGTAAAATCTGAGAGACAGTGTTCTGTACCTGTTCACAGTTTTGTTCTGCTTCTGGCGACAGTTTCGTGTCTAAGCTACCTGTAATAGAAGAACTATTTTGAAGAAAACTAAATTTTAGCCGAAGGTTTGTTTTCTGCCAAGTCTGTTTCATATTTCAATTGAATGCTTATGGATATTTCAATTTTGGGATGCCACTGCCATGGTTAATGGGATTTTCAGTTTGGTTGTGTTTTGTTTCCATTGCCATCCCTGACCTGCCTGTTCAATTTCTCCCAGGATGTTTAATGCTTGGAATCGATGACCTTTAAAGTCTTGTCCAACCCAAATGATTTTAAGATTCTGTAATTGTGTGCACAGCAGCAACACAACACCCATAAGAGGCAGACAGACACCATGATAAGGGCCCTGAACAGCAGTGAGGCAACACAGCATTTGCCACTGCAATTTTAGGACTTTGAGGTTATTTTTCCTTTAGATTTTTCAGATGTCGCCAAAAGCTTGGGATGTTCTCAGAGGATAGAGGCGAAGGTATTTTCTAACCAGCTCTACCTCTATTCTCTGCTACACAACAGCTACAAGAAGGGAGGAGTGGCTTCAGGATTTAAGCATGTGGAGACCAACATGTACAACATCAAGCGTCTTCTTCACGTCAAGGGCAAGAAGCATGTGTCAGCCACAGAGGTAAGAAGAAGACCCTGCTCTTCTTATGGACCATTTCTGCTTCCCTTTCCTCCTACACTCATTTTTGAGCAGATTTGCCTGGTGGGTATCTCATTTCTGCACAAGAACTTCTGTTTCAGGACAGTTTTCAAGTCCTCACTTGAGGGTTTGGTGTTACCAAGAGAGAAGCCACTGTGCTCACTGAAGAGCCAAGTGCCAGCAGAATGAGCACTCACTGCAAAACTGTTCTTACATCCCCAGGGACAGGTTTGCCATGGCTGTGACATGGCAGCTCTCCTTGTCCTGCCCACTTTGCCAAACTCTCTCATTTCCCTGTGGCAGGTAGCTCTCTCCTGGGACAGCTTCAATAAGGGAGATGTTTTCTTGCTGGACCTTGGTAAAGTGCTGATCCAGTGGAATGGACCCAGCTGCAGCATTGCTGAGAAATCCAGGGTGAGTACAGGTGAAAGTCACTTGGTTTAAGGTGGCATTTTTTGATGCTTAGGGAAAAACAATAATAAAGAAAAAACTCACAGTGTTTTCACAGCGAAAATCTTAAGAGCAACAACATGGATATGAGCAAGGTAAATAATAATAAATTTTATATTTGCCCATCTGCTGGTTCTAGAGGCCTATGGAAGTGCTTTGCTGCATTTCAGGCCTCAGGCTGGGTTTCACAGGCAGCCAAGGGCACATCACTAGTTCCAGCCCCAGAAAGTCATCCAGCTCCCTCTGGAGCTCATCTCTATCCCTCTGTGCCCTGTAGTTTGCACGGCATAGGGTTAGAAAGTCAGCAGCTCCAGCAGGGTTAGCTGCAGTAACCACCCCAGGGTAGATTAATTTTAATTTTTTGTTTACAGAATCAACAGGAAATTCCGGCTTGGTCAGTATGAGACAAGCAGGAGTGCATTACCCAGGTGCTGATAGGTCAGATCTATAGCTCTTGAGGCACTTTGCAAAGGGATCATTATCCTTATTTTACTGATAGAGGAACCAAGACACCGAGATATAATGAAGCAGGAAATGGCAGTGGGTCATCAGCAAAGCTGGTGGCCGAGCTGGTGGTCATTTTAATATTAAAAGACAGGTGGGTCTGCTTTGTGCGTGGTGTCCCTTGATGAACTGGGAGAGGGGGAATCTCCACAGGGAATGCCATTTTTGGGGCACAGTGAAGATCCTGTGGATACTGAAGAAGATATAAAGCAATCCTCAGCACAGGAGGGGGAGCAGGTTCATGGCTGCTGGGTTCATCTCAGGCCTCAAGCTGGTCATTCCCTACATCTAATAAAGAGAGGAATCTTTCAAAGCTAATGCAGTAAGAGTCATGGAACAAAAAAAAATTCAATGGAAAATGGAGATTTCAGCCTAATTAGCTGCTTGACATTTCACGCTGCTTTTTTCACAGAAGACATCCATGTTTTTTGAACACTTGAAACATTTAAGTGTAAAATGTCACTGCGGGGCAGCCGGAGTCCTGCAGCTCTGCAGCATCCTGCCTCGTTGGCCTCAGCATGTGTGCATCTCTCCCCCAGACCATCCCACGAGACCACTGGACCTGCTTGTGTACAGTCACACTCAGGCAGCGCCTGTTGTGGCTCCCCCCCCCCC
>NW_008246064.1:3258822-3279246 GCF_000691975.1 Corvus brachyrhynchos
GCTTGCCCGCGCGGGAACCGCCATCAGCAGCGGCTACAATCAGCAATATTTTCCTATGAGTTAGTTAATAACCAGGCATTACAGACATATCTGCTTCTTTAATAGCTAAATTTGGAGGACACCAGGAGCTTCAGAGAGCTGTGATAACCTGGCTTGGGCTGTTGGTTCTCAGTCATTGCTTGGGATCCGGGGCTCGCTGAATTTGTGGTGTGTGTCAGGACTTACCCCTGCGGGTCCTTGTGCAGGGTCTTGCTCTGGAGTTAGTTAATAACCAGGCATTACAGACATATCTGCTTCTTTAATAGCTAAATTTGGAGGACACCAGGAGCTTCAGAGAGCTGTGATAACCTGGCTTGGGCTGTTGGTTCTCAGTCATTGCTTGGGATCCGGGGCTCGCTGAATTTGTGGTGTGTGTCAGGACTTACCCCTGCGGGTCCTTGTGCAGGGTCTTGCTCTGGCTCGGAGCATCAGGGACAGCGAGAGGGGCGGCCGTGCCCAGATTGGCATCATTGACAACGAGAGGGACTCCCCAGACCTGATGCAGATCATGAGGATGGTGCTGGGCGAGAGGCGCGGGGAGCTCCGCGACAGCATCCCCGACACCAAAGCAGACGAGCTGCAGAAAGCGAATGTCCGGCTCTACCAGTAAGTGCTGGGCTGTGCTCCAAACCCCATCCCTTCTCACAGAGGGCTCTGTGGGGTCTAACTCAGCTCGGTGGCTCTGTCTTGCAGTGTCTATGAGAAGGATAATGACCTGGTGGTGCAGGAGATGGCCACCCGGCCCCTGACGCAGGATCTGCTCCAGCACGAGGTGAGAGAAAGCCAGAGTGGCCTTTCCAGCGAGAAAGGGAGGCTGTGGCTCACTTTGTTTTCAGCTGAGCACCTGTTTTCTGGAAATTATTGGGCCTTCCATCACTAGGACAACTTAGCCCTGCTGTTAGGTTAGGACAGCTTAGCCCTGCTACAATCTCAGCAGCCGGAGGTAGGTGGTGTGTTGAAGCTGTTCCAAGAAGAGATGGCAAATTGATGCTCTCAGCCAAGGATTATGTTAGCTTGGCAATCACAGTGAGGGAGAGCTGCATACCAGGAATAAATTCCAGATGGAATGAAGGCTTCTTAATACCTGATGTTCAGGGATAGCCTTCCCTCTGCTGACTCCGGAGCAAATAAATACCCTGCTCACAAAGCCAGGGAGATTTGTTTTCCTGCTGTATCAAGTGGCTGGTCTCAGTGACCCACCCTGGAAGGAGATTTCCATGACAGACCCTGTGTGCAGAGTTTTTCAGAAAACAGAAGCTTTTCCTCTGACTAAAATTTGGCAGAGAATTGCTCATCCTTAATTCTCTGCAGTGCAGACCAGCCTATTCCAAAGCACCATTGTGCCGCAAGCCTCCCGCTCCCCTTTTCATCCTGATGTCAGCCTTGTTAAAACCTCAGCCTCCCTTTGCAGACATATGAAGCCTTTGTTTTTCCTTTCATAGTTCAGTTTGAAAAAGGAGCAGCCTTTGGTCCCACAGCGTGTTTGGAGCACCAGCTCTCTGCAGTGGGGATGGGCTCAGCACACACCTCATCCCCTTCGGGTTCGGGTCCTGCTGCGTTCACAGCAGTGCAACACTTTCAGCTCCAGATCAGGGATCTAAATGAAGGCAGATTATTCACGTCTAACTTGGACCTTTCCTGCTCCTTTAGTAGCAGATTTGGGTGTAAATGAGCACCACCAGCAGCAGGCTGGGGGTGATATTTCAGCATACACTTCTCCTGGTCCCTTTTAGAGGTGGTGGTGGTTTTGGTTTGAGAACTTCTTCTTTGAGGTGGTAATAGCCAGTTTTGGGCAATGCCTAAGAAAAACACATATTTTAACTAATTACAATTATAAATCTGCAGCCTGGGCAAGATGTGCCCACACCTGTGGACCCCTGCCCTGTGGGGTTGGTGGTAGCTGTACTCTATTTATGAACCATGATAAATTCATCCTCTGTTACTTCTGATAATGGTTGCACCAGGGTTAAAGCTCTGCAAGGCAGAGAAGTGAGCTAGATATACATCTAACCTAAGTCTTCAAGAAGGATCCAACCTGATCAGGCTACAAATGATGAGCTTCTCCTGCACAGAGCTTTTCACATATGGTTTTTTCTCTTTCCTGTTTTTTCGGTTTAACCTCAGGACTGCTACATTTTAGACCAAGGTGGCTTCAAAATTTATGTCTGGAGAGGAAAAGCCTCCAGCCCAGAAGAGAAAAAAGCAGCATTCACTCGAGCTG
This sequence comes from Corvus brachyrhynchos, assembly GCF_000691975.1. Lineage (NCBI taxonomy): Eukaryota > Metazoa > Chordata > Aves > Passeriformes > Corvidae > Corvus > Corvus brachyrhynchos. Next base: position 3,261,083 of record NW_008246064.1, read on the forward strand.
TGGTGAGTTGTAATACAGTGCAAACAATGTCGTGGGTGGCTGATATGTGCTGATCTAGATCTGACCACTAATTACAATTAAGTGTAGGTCTTGGGGAGCTGGCCTGTGTAATAACAGAGAGAGAAGTTAAATGTCTAGGGGAGGCATGATGACATAAACACAAATTTGTTAGTCATCAAATTGTGCTAGGACTAAGACCTGCCACTAAAACTAAGAAAAAAATGGTTAGAGAAAATAAAGTATAAAAGGAAATACTTTTCTGCGTGGTAAATAGTGAACTTCTGGAATCTGTTGGTTCAAGGGATGGTGGAGTTAGAGAGGATCAGCAGGGTCAAGATGGGATTAGGCAAATTCATGGTCAAAAGGTGGGTAAACAGATATGAAAGGGGCTCTGACATCCATGTGTTATTTTCTGTCAGAGCATTCCTCATCTCTTCCTCTCAGAAAAATTAGCCTCAAGGGAGCCCAAGCAAGTAAGGCATTTGGTATTTTTTTACAAGTTGGCATGCTGAAGTGAAGACTGTGGGTAACATAACTTCTAATTAGCCATTTACTTATGGAAGAACCATAAATGGCTTCATCTTCCATGCGATCTAACTAGGAGATAATAAATTTCAGTGGTTTCACCTTCAGTAAGGTCCTACCTGGAGACACCCAGCTTCAATAGGATTGCAGCTATTGTCTCAGAGAATAAAAGCTTAAAAAAACTCTGCCTTAAAACTTATCTCACTGTCCTCTCTGCTCCTTTCAAGAGCTTGACTCAGGCTCGTTTTAGTAGGCAATCAGCTCTGCCAATTCTGGCCCTGAGCTACACATGTAGAACAAAAGATATGTCTTTCTTTCAGTGTGGCAGGTGGGAGGGATGGGAGGACCATCTGCTCTGCTTTTCCTTGGGGGCAGTGTGTGGTTGCAGCTTTTACAGCTGAAGCTGGATGCTCAGAAAGCCACAATCAGGCTCCTTCCCCGAACCACTGCTGCCAGCACTGCACCTCGGGTCATCCTGGAGCCTGCTGAGATAAACACAAGAGCGGTCCCCAAAACTGAGCAAGGATTTTGGCATTGTGGCAGAAGGCAGAATATGTTCTTCACACTCATATTGTATCAAGCACCTCTGTTGAAGTAATCTTTTAACTCAGTAGTAGCACTATTGCAAAGAAATGATATGGGTTTGGGGAAAAAAAAAAGAAGAAAAAAGATTTGTGAGAGTTTAATCCCTTCAGAACAGACTTCATGCTCTGGGTGCTTAGCTGTCTCCACCCCTTCACTCCCATGCTCGCTACCAGGCTACAGGCAGGACAGTCTTCCTGGCTTAGAGAGGGACAAAAAGTTTGGAGAAAAGGGGTAGGCGTAGGGTTCAGTCCCCTAAAGACAGAAATAAACATGGATACTACTGCAAGAGTCTGCTGTCACCTCTGATTAGTCTGAATGCAAGTCTTGGGTGAATCCTGCCCTGTATTCAGTGAGGGATGTTCACCCTTGGGGCTGGTTCAGGTTGACACCCTCCCTCTTATATCTGTAAAAAGCTCACTGTGTCCCCACTAATGACCTTTCTGAACCCCACCAGGGCTTTATCCAGGCCAAAGGCTATCCTTCATCCACCAACGTCGAGGTGATCAATGATGGAGCAGAGTCAGCCATGTTCAAACAGCTCTTCCAGAGGTGGACAGAAAAGAATGAAACACAAGGGCTGGGCAAGGTCTACACTACTGGCAAAATTGGTGAGCACGTTGGTCCTGGGTTTGTCTTTCCTACCTGTGCTGAGCAATAGCTGAGGGAACATCATTCACATCAGCTGTCTCCTGCCTTCAGGATCTTGAAGTCTAATACACATTCTCCTAGTGCCTTGTATTTTCCATCTCCTTCAGTAGATGGAAAGGGTTTGTGATCTCAGTAACATTCAGCTCTGCTGAATTTTCTTATATGAACGAAATTGCCACTTAATCTTAAATGTGAATGTTGGCAGAGAGTCACTCCCCTCTGAACAATTGTATGTAAGATTCCCACTTGCAGAACTTCCAAATTTCCTTTATAAAGGGCTAATGCTGAGCCTGATAAGGATTTCTGCTTTAATTTACACTGGCATCCATCCGATCCCCTCCTGGTGTCAGTGGAACGATGCTGTATTTGCACCGGGTGTAAATGGTGTATTTATCACGCTGCTGAAGGGAATATTGCAATGCATTAACCCCGAAGACTAAACAATTCCAAAGAGAGAGAACTTGTTGATGAATGATGGGGAGGTGACAGAGATGCTGAACATCTCCATCAATAATAGCCTGAGAGCCACAAATCTCTTTCCCTTGCAAGTTCCCTCTTTTCTCTCCATCTCTGTTTTTCTCTGTGCTGTCCATCAATACTCTCTTTGTCATGAGCTGGAGAAATGTAGGCATTTTATTTCTGAAACCAACATTTTAAAAGGAGGGAAATGTTTATAGATTTGGAGAACAATCAAGAATTTCCAGTCAGGAGGCTACGAATATTTTTACCAGCCAGCCATCACTGGAACATGCTGTATGGCCAATTCCCACCTGTAACAGGTCAACACTGAAATGTGTGAGCTCTTGCATTTCCCAAAATCAACACTGGTTTACTGGGGGCAGGAGTGGCTTCTTGCAAACCTGGGCTGTATAATGGTCGTGTGTGAGGATGATGGGAAGGGTTTGTGTCTTTTTGTGCATTCACTGTGTTCTTATTTTTATTCTGCTGACACACACAGCCAAGGTGGAGCAGGTGAAGTTTGACACCACCCAGCTCCATGCCAGACCAGAGCTCGCAGCTGAGCAGAGGATGCTTGATGATGCCTCTGGGGAGATTGAGGTGAGACAGCTCCTTTGGCTGACAGAGGGTGCAGCAATCAGCCTGTTTCCAAGCTTCACTTGATTTGTTCAGCTTGGGGGAGACTGAGGATGCACCTCATGGCAGTTTACAGCTTCCTCACGAGGGGCAGGCACTGAGCTCTTCCCTCTGGTGACCAGTGACAGGACATGAGAGAACACCTGAAGTTTCAGTGGTGTGTTAGCCAAAGGGCTGTGCTCTGTCCTCACCTTGACTCCACTGCTGCTCACCGAGCTGTTTTGTTCCCTAGGTGTGGAGGATTGAGGACTTGCAAATGCAGCCAGTGAATCCCAAGGCATACGGGCAGTTCTACGGGGGTGACTGCTACCTGGTCCTGTACACCTACCTGAGGTCAGGCAGACCCCACTACGTCCTCTATATGTGGCAGGTAAGTCAAAGCAGAGCAGAGGGTACTGTGCTGTGCCTGCTGTACAAGCCTAAAGCTGAAAGAAGTAATTGCACACAAAAACCCCAACCCAAGCACCCAGAAGAACTCAGATACCCTTTGCCCATCAGTTTCAAATACCCCAAGCTGTCCTTTGTAGGCAGCATGGACACTGATCCCAAAATGGCATCGGATTGAGCACTGACGAAGTCAGAAAGAGTGAAGGATGATGGGGCTCACAGTGCTGAGGTCAAACTTTGGAGTCAGACTGTCCCTTAAAGCCTCACTTCCTGGAGTTTTGAGGGTATATGAACATCTCTGCTTTCCTTTTTAAAGTATATTTTCATGCAGAGAGAAGCTTCAAAAATGGGGCTTTAAAGTCTACAAAACCAGAATGGCAGTGAAATTTAAAGATAGGAAGTTTTAACTCTGATCTCACAACACTACACACTTTGGGATTGGCAAGATGTTGGATTGTGAAGAGGTTTGTACCCTTGCTGTCATCCCACTGCATGTTTCACCTCCCTGTCCCCCAGGGCCGCCACGCCTCCGTGGATGAAATCACTGCCTGTGCCCTCAATGCCATCGAGCTGGACAAGAAATATGGGGATGAGGCCGTGCAGGTGCGAGTGACAATGGGCAAGGAGCCCAGGCACTTCCTGGCCATCTTCAAGGGCAAGCTGGTCATCTACGAGGTAACGTGGCTTTGGGAGGTGGGAGCACCAATGATGGCTTGGCAGCTGCAATGGAAATAGTCCAGTAAAAATGGGCTGATATTCAGGAAAGGAGCCTGCCAGCTCTGCACGGCCTGGCAGAGGGGACATTTCCAGTACTTCCCAAGCAGTCTGAACACTCTTGCTGTAAACACAGTCCTGGACTGACCCAACTCAGTTGTCCACCCCTGAGCTCCAGCAGTGATGTGTGATGTTCATTCCAACTCCATCCCGAAATATTTTGCAGTTATAATAAGGAAGTAATCCTGTGAATCATAGATGCTGCTGTCCAGAAAGGGTCCTCCAGAACATCCTACAAACCTGATTTGAATTGTCCTTGCCTGAATTACATCACGTAACTACCAACCCACTTCACTTTCTGCCTTGACTGCTGACATCTGTGGTGGAGAAATTCCAAATGACTGTGGGAGAGGGGGATTGCCCTCAGCTCTCAGTGTTGGTCCCTCTGTATGGTTTCCACAGCAGATGTTCAGCTGAGCACAGGTGGAAAGCAGGGTCCAGCTGCCTTGCCCAGTTTGCATGGCAAATCCCCTACAGACTCCAAAATCTGGTCACATTGATCTTGAGGATCTTGATGGGAACTGGTCAAGGCTCAGTAATCAGGGAGAAATGTGGGAGTTGTGCCATGTGGGTTTCATTCTGACCTGGAATCAGCAGGTGTTTGGATTTCTTTGCCTGCTTAGTGCAGAACAATGGTCCATCATTGCAACAGTGAGGAGGGCTGCAAGCCCCAAGCCTTCCTCAAATCAATCACACCGTGGATCTGTGTGTCCTCCTCACCTCCCAGTACCACCCTTCCCTCTCTCTCTCCTTGCAGGGTGGCACGAGCCGGGCTCAGAAAAGCTCTCCCGAGCCAGCGATCCGCCTCTTCCAGGTGAGGGGCACCGATGAGGTGAACACAAAGGCCACAGAGGTGCCAGCCCGAGCCTCCTCCCTCAACTCCAATGTGGTCTTCCTGCTCTCCACCAGCCAAGTCTGCTACCTGTGGTGTGGGAAGGTGAGTCTGCAATGAGACATGGGGAGGCAGCCAAAGGAATCCGGAATTGCTGAGGTGGGGCTTGAGTTTCCTGCCTCCACTAGGTCATGGAGGTGAATCCTTGGGCAGGTGGCCCATTAATTCAGTGGAGAAATGGACTCAAATTGCAGCAGGGGAGGTTAATATTAGATATTAAGAAATATTTCTGCACAGAGAGGGATACCAAGTATTCGAACAGAATGCCCAGGGAAATGGTGAAGTCACCATCCCTGGAAGTCCTCAACACGTGTGGATGTGGCACTTGATTAACACGGTTTAGTGGTGCTGGGTTGGCAGTTGGACTTCATGATCATAGAGGTCTTTTCCAAACTTCATTATTCAGTTGACAAATGTGCACACAGGAAAGGGCTCTGTCTGTGGAGGGTCAGCAGCAAAAGCCCTCTCCACAACAGTAACCCATGCTGGGGTTCGCCTCACCACGTTGTAGTTGTTCACACAGCTTTCAGGTGAACGAACCACCCCACATTTTCCAGCTGTAAGAAATCAGCCAGGATGAGAGCAAATTAATTTCTCTTGTTTCAGTCATGTGTGTCAGGATGAGATGGTAGATCAAACCAAAGCAGAGAAGTTGTGGATGCCCCATCCCTGGAAGTGTTCAAAGCCAGGCTGGATATGGCTTGGAGCATCCTGTTCGAGTGGAAGGTGTTCCTGATGATCTTTAAAGTCCCTCCTACCCCAAATCATTCTGTCATTCTGTGAGTTTTGCTCTAGGTGCTGTTGGCCGCACTAAATTTTCCTTCAAGGACTAGAAATGGATTCTGAGTGATCACCTCAAGAGTATTCAAGCAGGTCTAAAGCTCTCCAGAGCACTAAACCAGCTTTTCCCCATGGATAAGTTCTGCCAGTCTGGCCCTGACTCCACCTCAATCTTTTATCCTGAACACAGGGATGCAGCGGAGATGAGCGGGAGATGGCAAAAATGGTGGCTGACATTGTTTCCAGGCGTGACAAGCACACCATTCTGGAAGGACAGGAGCCTGCAGAGTTCTGGGAAGCTCTGGGAGGCAAAGCACCTTATGCCAGTGAAAAGAGGTAATAGTGACCTGCTTGTTCCTCTGGGCCTGGCTAGGGGACACTAAGCAAGGCATCAAAACTTTGCAGGAAAGTGAATACTTTGTTACTGTGTCCTCTGTAAAGGGAGCACGAGGCCAGAATATCACCAAAACCTTTGTCAGAAACCACACCAAGATGTTTCTTTCCTGGCTTTTGGGCCAGGAGTTCTTGTGAATGAGGAGCTACAGGTCCAAAGCCTGCAGACAAGGGTGTGCTACATTCTCCTTTTCCCCCAGTAAACTCATCCCATATTTCATCCTAAGAACTGCAGGAACCACATGCTCCATTTCCAGCCATTGTCATCAGCAGCCCCAGGAGAATCGTGATACTAAATCTGATTTTTAACAACATGGATTTCTCCAGCCCTCTGGGCAGGTGATTGTTTCCTTTGCAAAAAAGTGATCTGGTGTGGCTTTCACCTGACATCAGGCTCGTTGCCACAATGAGAGAAGAATTCTGCTTTTGTCCTCCTTGGATGCAGAAAAAATTACCTTTAAAAATCCTTAAAATGCTCTGAGAATCCCCTGAAACCTGATATTGCTGACTTTCAGGCTTTTATGCCATGTTCCACCTCTTCCTTCAAGGCCATGACATGTAGCTTCAGGGCCCTGCAGTAAGCCAGGAGGGAAAGATTTCCACCTTTCTTGCTTTTTCCCCCCCTGCCATGCATGAGGCAGGTTCCAGGAGCAGGTCACACACTACCAGCCTCGCCTTTTCGAGTGCTCCAACCAGACAGGTCGGTTCATCATGACGGAGGTGGTCGGGTTCTGCCAGGAGGACCTGGATGAAGATGATGTCATGCTGCTGGACACGTGGGAAGAGGTCAGCAAAAGCCTCCTCCCCTTCTCCCCAGACATATTTTCAAACAGGTTGTGGCTTTAGTTGGTGTTTATTGAGTTGAATCTCGGCCCATGACTGGTTCCATCTACCTTGAAATGTGTAAGATATACCTGAGATATTTATGCTCCATGCCTGTCTCAAAAGCAAAATCTTCCTTGGCTGGGGGTAAATCAGGGCTCAGAATCACAGGGAAATACTGGGAAAACACATTTCCGATCTTGTCTCTGCTCCCATTGGCAGGGGAGAACAAACAGCCACGTCTTCACAGGTTCTAAAGGCTCACTGACCTTCAACACCTTCTCCCCTTGCAGATTTTCCTTTGGGTTGGCAAAGCCTCCAACGCACAGGAGAGGAACGAGGCGATTGCCTCGGCCAAGGAGTATCTCAAGACCCATCCGGCTGGGAGAGACTTGGCCACTCCCATCATCCTGGTGAAGCAGGGCTATGAACCCCTCAACTTCACAGGATGGTTCAACGCTTGGGACCCCTACAAATGGAGTGTAAGTTGCTGGAAAAGCCCTGTGGTGCGCTCGTGTTCTCAGTGGTGCCTAGAGGGTGTTGTTGTCAGTGAGTATATGATGCATGGACTCAAACCTCGCTAGGACATGTCCTGAGCTTCAGAGAACCATGGAATGGCTTGAGTTGGAAGGCACCTTAAAGATCATCCAGTTCCAACCTCCTGTCGTGTGCAGGGACATGAGTTCCTGGTGCTGTCTGAGCAGCTTCTGCTCCTTCACCAACAAAATATATCTGTTTGGTCAAACTGAGGCTTTTGTAAATGTAAATAAATGTGCCTCAACTCAAAATATTCACATTTTTATAAATATTAGGCTCCAAATCAGGTTTGCTATTTCAGCTAAAAAGAGGTGGGGACTACAGGTGGTAAAATCAAGTTCAGAGAGAAGACAGACGCACCCCACATCATAAGGATAAAAAAAACCCCAAACCAAACCAACAAAAGTTCGTTGTTGAAAATGCAACCACAGAGGCAAATTTATGACCCAGCTTTAAGGGCAAACTGTGGAGAAATGAAAGATGTGAGCAGACAGGTCTCGTGTTCAGGTTTGTGGAAAACCCATCAGAGCCCAGGAGCTTCTGAGCAAGGTCACCCTTGGTTCCTGCACACCAGCCTTCAAAAGCAGAGTTACAAATACCAGCTCCTCCCTGTATGGAAGTGGAAACCTGCCCCAGAAGATGACTGGGAAAGAAAAATTCCTTTCTCCCCTCTTTCCCTGGGACTTCACACTGCAGGGAAACTCTTGCAGAGATATTTTATTTCCTGTATCTGGGTTTGCATTGTCTTTCTTCCCAATCCGTGTGGTGGTGAAGAGCCTGTCTTGACAGCTGGATCTGGAGAGATAAGACAGCAACTCGCAATGACCCTTAAAAATACGTTGATGCTTAGAACAAAGGTCAAAACTTGTGGGTTTGTTTTATTTTTTTTCCGAGAAACTGCTGAAAAACAAGGATACAGTTCATAAAATATGTGCCTCTAAAAATATCCCCTGTAGGCAGCTTCAGCAACTACAGAGAAGCCATCCAAACTGTTGACATCCCAGAAACATCTGGTGTGTGTTCTTTGCTCAGTTTTGGGTCTAAATCTGTTTTCTCTGCAGTCCATGTGTTTACGTTGCTTGTGCTTGTTGGGAAACTTTGTTGAATGATTCTGTGAAGAACTGACATCTCCTGGCTGCTCAGGAAAACACAGTCATGAGCTTTGCCAGTTTATCTAGCATATTCCATTTTTTTAAAATAGGAAATAAGAGATATCTGGTAATACATGGCACCTAATTACAAGAAGTCAGGACTTGAGGCTTTGAAAAAATCTGTTTTATCTAAATTAATCAGGAAAGGGGAAAAGAGAAATATTATTTCAGGCATTGCAAGATTCATCTAAAATATAAAAGATTTAAACCGAGCAGTAAATATTATTTCTCTTCATTTGCCATCTGCTCTAAAGTCTTTAAGTTTCCTGGTTTCACCTGTTATTGTACAACTACAAAGGCTGAAGTCCATTTTTTTTCTTTGTTTTCAAGTGAAAGCTCAAATTCTGGCAGTCTCCTGATTCCAGGGGCTGAGGTTTGCAGGAGCTGCCACCTCAGTGGCCATCACTGGTCTGTAAAATTCATGATCTCTTGAGCCCATTACAGACCATTAGGATGGCAAGTCCTACGAGGAAATGAAGAACAGCCTGGGAGATGTGTCAGCCATATCCGAGATCAAAGTGGTGAGTTGTGTCTTGGCCATGCAAGTAGGAAACACCTGGGTTCAAACACCACCACATCCCCCAGCCTGTTTGCACAAAGGAGGGGACACCAGGATCAGGGCAGGGATGAGAGCCTCAGGCTTCCAGGGTCAGAGCTCCTCTGCAGGAAGCAGAGGGAGATGTGATAAATTACCCATAAATACACCCAGACCTCCTGGGCCTTTTCCAGTCCTCCTCAGAGGCATCTGTGAGCAGGACATTGCCCAGCTGCTTTAATGCAGAGCACATCAAGGTGTGTGCAGCTCAAAGAGGGTGCAGTTAAATGTTTTGTGAGAGTTTGCAGTGGTGGAGCCCCTGAGATCTCAAGCAAGGGTCCCCGATCAAGAAGGGCATAACCCAGTGGGGGATCCTCCAAAGCACAAAGGAAATGAGGTCCCAGCAGTCCCAAATGCCATTGTCACACGGGTCAGTTCTGCCCTGGGCAGGGTCAGGATGAAGGCTGGAAGGAAGTGGCAGGTTTGGATGAGGACAGATGGCTCATCAGGGAGGGGCGTGCAGGTAATTTAGTCATTTTAGACATGGTAGACATCTAACCTCGCCTTCTGTCATCCCACATGTGCCTTCCCCTGATGTTATCTTGAGAAGAATGAGACTGCTGTAAGTATCCTCAGTTCTTTGTAAGAGCTCTCATTAGTGTGTGCTTTTAGCAGTCCTAACACCAAGGTGTAGCATTTACAGAGGCGCTGCACTAACGCTTTAGTTGCGACTTTCTCCTTGCTGCTTTGGAGCTACAGACAGTCTGTGCCAGAAGTAGTCCCCCACAACCCCAGCAGAAAGATCCTGGGATCATCCCCAACTTGCTCTGCCAGAGCATCTCATCCTGATGTGTTTTCCTCCATTTGTCAGGACCTGAACAACCTCAGCCTGAACAAGAGGACCCTCAGCACCTCCAACCTGGCTGGTTCAGGTACAGCAAGTGCCTCCTCAGAGTACAAATCTCACTTCAGCCACAGTGACAGCAACAGCTACAGCAACAGCAGCAACTACAACAGCAACAGCCTCAGCAGCCCTGCCATGGTGCCCAACGGGGAAGAGATTTACTCCCGAGAGGTGCTGATGCACAGGACGGTGGATGAACTTCCAGAAGGCGTGGATCCCACTAAAAAAGAGGTGGCAGCATTGCTGGTTTAATGCCTTTCTAACTTAACCTGGAACTGGCTAAGTGTACTTTAGACTACTGAGTCCTGCTCAGACTCAAGGGGACACTGTCAGGACACACAGGTGTCACCAAAAGCAGGAGCTTCATGTGAGGAAATTCATAGAATGGGCTGGGTTGGAAGGGACTTTAAATATCTTTAGTTCCAACTCCCTGCCGTGGACAGGGACACCCTGTGATGGTTTTAGCCTAGTTGAAGTAATTATGGGGGTTTTATGGCAGAAAAAAAAAATTAAGTAGTAATTTTAAAAAAATGTTTTCATCTGGTAATGTTGTTTTGCTCTGCCACCCAACCTCTGTCCTCACAGGGACAGGGGGACAAGGTGTCACAGCTGAGAACAAAGCCATAATTTGCATTTTGCTTGAGCTGTAGGTAATGTTTTCATTTGAAACTCCTCCCAGAAGGGATTTTTTTTTAATTGTTAGAAAGCTTGCATTTCATCAATTTTCAATTTCAGAAGAAAGGACACATTCCAGATTTTCTGTCAGCCCAAGGATTTTGGCAATGTCTGCAGCTGAATCCAAGCAAGCTGATGGGAGGGACAGAGGGTAGATTGCCTCTACTCCCTGTAATCCATGTTTGATCAATGTCTTGCTCAGCAAATCTGGCAAAGGCCAGCACCCACAGCCAGAGTCATGATCCACAGCTGGGCTCTACATGAGTTCTTCTACCCAAAATGCCAGGAGAAAACTCAACCTCCCATTCCCACAGGGCCTTTCTCAGTATCCCTGACGATCCTGCTTTCTGTAAACCATGTCTTTCCAGCAATGGGAGTGAACATTTCCAGTGAATATTTTAGGGGAGGGGAGTGAGCAAGGGGGAGATGCTTTCACTGTGAATTACTGCCTAAGGAACCACCCAAAACTCTGGCCAGCAGAGCTTCCCTGGTGGACCACAAATCATCCTGGCCACAGTATGATTAGCAGGGACTAAATTCCAGCCAGAGCATGCTAACTGCTCAAAACCAGAGCATCTCTTTGGGCTGGTGGGCTTTTATTTCCCTGGGAAGTGGGATGTGGAACAGTTGCTGGGATGTTCCACTTCCCACCACGAGGACAGGGAGCTGAACAGGAGCTGTTGGCCTGGAGTAAGAGGTCAGCACTGCCACGGTGGGGAGGGGATGCAGCCTATGGGGGTGTCCCAGGCTCTGCAAAAGCCAAAGCTGACCTGTCCTTGCTCTCTCCTCACTGCAGTGCTATCTCTCCGATGCTGATTTCCATGACATCTTTGGGAAGTCCAAGGACGAGTTCTACCAGATGCCCAAATGGAAGCAGCAGAACGAGAAGAAACAATTTGGACTCTTCTGAGACTGCAGGGGGCATCCAATGACTCTGGGACCAACCCCTGCTCCCTTAGGAGCTGCACAGAAGACGTGCAGGCATTTGCTCAATGATCCAAACCCAGCACCCCAATCCAACGCAGTTATTCCAGCAGCCACTGTTCAGGAGATGGCTCCTTTCTCCCTGCAAACCCAGAACCCCAGGAGGCAAAACTTTTTTCAGGAACAGCTTGACAGGACGTTTTTGCCTCTTCCTGACACTTTATTGCTGATAGCCACGAAGACAAGTGTGTGCCATGCAACAGCGTTGTAGCCTCATCTTTCCTCTCCCTTTTGCAAATTGCCACGTGCACGAGGCCATGATCTTCCTTCATTTGTAGAAGTTTAAAATTAGTCATGACAAAGGTCATTTGCAGCTGCTGTGTAAATTCTGGGTGGGGAGAAGAGAGGGAAGCCCTAAGAGGATGGAGGGGGACCCTTGAGGTCAGGAAAGAGGTAATGGAGTAGCCAGCTGCCCAATGGGGTAGTCTGTGGAGTGACACGGTAGCTCTGCCCCTTCTCACCTTGTAGAAAAACTACTCATCAAAGAACAGCAAGAATGAGATCTAGATTAACATGCATAGCCCAGGGCAGGTAAAACACATGAGAACCTGGTTTGGGGAAAAAAAGCACTTACTATGAGCATATTTATTAGCTGATATTTCAAGAGGATGATGGCACTAAAGGCTAGACACAAATATCGATTTTTGACTGCCAGTCAAGACTCTCTACTTTCTTCTCATTCAGACAGCATCTACAATCTCACCTGGCCTCCCTGACCACACCCAGGTGAATGTCAGAGTCCATCTGCCCACAGACCAGAGGCTCAAGGAAGCCAGGAGGGTTTTGGGTATGACCTGAGGCAGAGGGTGGCCTACTGATGGTTTTATCAGGGCTCCATCCCTGTGATGTCCGTGGGGCTGAGAGTGCTGGTTCCACACTATGGGATCAGTCTGAATGGGGAGGGCAGAGGGAAGTGTGAGCAATCAGTGAGTACGGGATAAAACTGTAAACTAAAGGAAGAAACACCGCCTTAAAAACTCCGACAATGTGGGTTTGCAGCTTTACTCCATTTCCAACCTGGTCAGTGATTCCAAATAAACATCCAGCAGCAGCAGCAGCCCTGGAAGTGTCCTTGATCAGTGTGGTGGGGGTAGGATGGCAGCAGATGAAAGCTCTGCAGGGCCACAGATCCTTCAAACACCTGGTCATCGATGGAATTTTGGAATTTTTTTTGAAAAGTTCTTTGTTCCCAGACACCCCATGTATCCTGCTCCTGAAGCCCCCATTGCCAATGAGCAGCAGCACCAGACTATTCAGCAGTTGGCCTGACCGCCCAGCCCAGCTGCAGGGATGTGGGGATGGAGCTGGGGAGCTCCAGGCTGGTGGTTGAGGGGTGAAGAGCTCTCACTCAACACCCAGGACCACATCATTGTGCTGAAGTGTCACCATCTGGCTGGGCTGCAGCAGGGACCTCCAGGTGATGGGGTCTTCTGGATAGCACTTTGTGTTTAAGAATTGGTACTAATATCAGATAACCCCCATTATGCCACCACTTCATCCCATTTCTGCTTGAGGGTCCAGCCCAAAACCCACTAAAATCCCCTGTGCAGATTAAGTTAAGCATCAAGCAGAGACACAAATCAGCTGAATTACCTGTGTGATTGCTCCTGTTTGTTGTGCTCACATGAGATGCAATCAGTGCACATTACCCACGTTTCAACCTCTGTTGGCACTGCTGGTATCAGCAGGATTTGCCTTGCCCCACTGAGGAGTGCTCCTGACAGCTCCCAAATTAATGAAATGCCTGTGCTCCCCAGTAAGATGCAGGAATGCCACCTACCTGTGGGCCTAACGAGCTTCACACAATCAAATGAAGACCAGAAAAAATATAGTCAGATTAGGGAGATTAGGCCAGTTTGCTACAAATTGTTTTCGTTCCTGTGGCCACCAGGCTCACCAACACAAGTGGAGTGCTCCTGCCAGCACTCAGAAACCAGCCTGGGATTTCACAGACCACGGAGCCGCCTGATATTTGGGCCTGATGGAAAGTGCTGCTGCTCTCCTCATAGGAGAGTTGCTTTTATTCCCTGCCTCTGATCTCTAAAGCAAAGATCCTCTCTCACCTCCTCCCTTCCACACCTTTTGCTGTGATGTTAGTGGCAATGTTCTGTTTCTGCTGCTCTTTTCCCCAGAGCTCTTCCCTCCTGTGGGGCTCCAGCACTTCTTAATCTGCTCAGAGATGAGCTCACTTAATAACAACAGGGATCATGTCCCTTCCTCAGGGGAGAGAGAAGACCTTGCAGCATTGTTATCATGCTCTCCCTATCCCATCTCCATCTCATCTCTCCCACCTGGCTATAGTAGCTTTCCCCCAACTGTTCCTACCTGATGAGGGATGTTTTCTCTTCCCATGGATCTTGCCTACTACCTTCATTTAATTGCACAACAGGCAGAGGAAAACCCAGCCTCTCTGTGCAATCAATCTAAGCCCACCCTGACCCTGGCATCCTGGTTCCCTGCTTCTCTAGTGCTGGCCACAGCAGACAGGTGAGGGCTTTAGCTCAATAATCCAACTGAAATCTAATCCTGCCACCCCAAAAATGCAAATAATGTGTTCACAGGTTCCACGGGCAGGGACACCTTCCTCTATCCCAGGCTGCTCAGAGCCCCAGCCAAAGTGGCCTTGAACATTTTCAGTGATGGGGCATCCACAACTCCTCTGGGAAACCTCTCCCAGTGCCTGTCTGCCCTCACAGGGAAGACTTTCTTTCTAACTTGCCCCACAAGAGCTGGTGCTGAGACAATCTGACCACCTTCACCTACGCTCTTCATCCCATGGCTCCCTAAAACAAAATGCTGAGAGCACACTGGGGGCAAGGACCAAATGCAGGCTGTCCCTCGGTGGGATTCAAGGATGTTCCATCCTTGGCCTTCCAATGTGTCTCGAACAACGTGCCCCATCCCAGAGGGGAGCTGGGCTAGCCCACGTCACTGCAGGGCCCCGTGCTCTGCCTCGCTGGCCACTCCTGAGCTCTTCCACCTGCTGGTTGTTAATGCAGTATCAGCCTTTCAGGTGTGGGTTTAATTCACATTTAATCTGGCAATGGTTTACAACATCACAGGGTATTGTAGTGAAGAGGAAAATCAATGTGTCCAGCAACATTTACTGCAGCACAACGAACTCCAGGGAGGACTAAAAGAAACCCAGCTTTGAAGTAGGCCTAAGATCACTAAATCCAGGATATTGTGGATTCAAAAAATAAGCTGACTGGAATATGTTTAAAAGGACAATAACAGCTTTGGTATCAGCCCCTCATCTTCACCACCAAGGATTAAAACCCCCAGAAAGCCTGACAACTTAAGAAATTAAGCAGGTCAATCTCCAAATTCACATATGTTGCATTCAAGTAGGACAAAGAGGCAAATGGCAACAAGTAATTGAACTCTTCCAGAACTTTTTTTTAAACTTTTAATAGTCTAACATACTGTTAGTAACACAATTGGCACTTCAAAATATATATTATTTTATTTCAATAATATTCCCTTAACTCTGTAGTTCTACTTGAAGACAAATCACTTGTCACCATAAATACTGTGTTGTTTTCAAAACACTCTTGTGCTGGGTTACCTCTACAGTGCAACTGGGACCTGCGAGCACTTACATCATCTACTCTTCCTCTCGGTTAAAAAATGACATTTTTCTGTAAAAACACAAAGTTTTACTGTATTTAAAAAAAAGAAAAAAAAAAAGCCCTGCTGTCAGTTGAGCGTGTTTCCACTGTCTCTGGCAAAACACATCCTCTGAGGTTGCTTTGAGTGGGTTTCACTTTGGGTCAGAGGGAAATCTGCTGTTCAGCAGCTTCTTTCTCCTTCACAGGATGAGAGGCAGGCTTTGAATGCAAAGTGGCCTGGCCAAGAGCCAGGCACACAGGCAGAGTAGTGCTCATGTATTTTTTATTACAACACAAAAGGAAACTCGGGTTACATAACACAGGCCTTTGTAGTGCAGCTTTCTTTTTTAATCTGTAACAGAAAGAAGGGGAATCGTGGCCCTGTTTAGGACTTCATATGCTGAGAGATGGCTGACACCTGCAGTTGCAAGAAGTCACCTGGCACCTGGCCACTGATTGCAGTGCTGAGGGAGACTTTTCCTTGCACAGATGTTGGGTGCTTTGCCCAGATGCCTGACTGAGCCCAACCCAAGAGCTGTACTTCACTAAAAAGGAGTCCCTATCCTCTCGCTAAAAGCAACATTAAAAAAAATCTAAATAAAGTGAACTAAAACCACAGCTGGATTGGTCAAATAGGGACAAAAGGATTAATTTCAACAGCAGCATTAGGATGTTTCCAGCACGCAGCAGGGAGAAGGTCGATGGCTGTTTCACATCAGGGGTCCTACGGAGCACCGAGTGCTGCTCCAGGGAAGGTGCTGGGGACTGACCCTGGCAGAGTTCACACACTGAATTCCTTCCAGGTCTGTAAGGAGGCTCACTGTGGCCTAGAGGAGCCAGGCTGCCACTCAGAGTCCTGGATATTGATGTACACAAAGAGGGTGGAGGAGGAGTACGGGTCTCCATTCTTGGTCAGGAGATGGATGTGGCGATAACCTGGAAGCAGAGACACAGATGGAAAATGGCCTTTAGTCCAGTTGAAGAAGTATTTGCTAACGTTTGCCAGGATCCTGCACAAACATCTCCCAGTCTCAGAGCATTTTGTTCCCAGTTTCCCACAAGATCCTGAACAGGCAGGTCCCAGGGGCACAGCTCTGAGTGTGGGTAACAACATTCCCAAGGCCTCTGGTGACAAGGGGGACCCTTCCCCAGAGACGGTGTTAACAGCTGCCCAAAAAATCCATTCTGACCCAAGCTGTGATTGATCTAGACCACTCCTCCAGGACGCTGGAGCTTCCCAAAGGTTCTGGCTGTGAGGTGCAGGGAGCAGAGCCTTACCTTGCTTCAGACTGGTGAAGGGAAGGGTGTACTGCCCGATGAAGTCATTCTTGGTCGACATGTCAAAGTCTTCCACCACAAACCGGACCAGGGCAAGTGCAGGGACCTCAATGTCAAATGTAAACTCTTCGTTCCAGTTTGGGTTAAAGCCTGGGGAACATAGACAAGAATAGAGGTCAGAGATGTCAGCAGTAAGAATGGTGGTCCGAGGTGTTTGCAAATGGATGGAGACTTTTCCTGACTGTCAACCTAATTTGACCCAGACCAAGGCTCTCAGGAGGTGCCAAGAGCCTTATTCCCAGCTTTGATACTGTGTTTTGCTACGTGGAACTAACAAATCCTTCAGCTTGGGCTGTTCACTGCAGAACTTGGTCCTAGAAAGGAGTGAGGAGCTGGAGAGGGGAGGGACTCAGCTCTGCTCCACAGGCTTTTGCTGGCTGGTACATGGATGTCTTTGGTTGCTGTTGGACCAGATGCAAACTTTTACAGCCCTAAACCAGGGGAGGGAAGAGAGCACAGCTGTGCTTTTGTGTTGAGACAGCCTTCTGGGGCCTTAAGCCTCTCCAACAGCTTGAGACACACCCATCTGACCACCACCTTGTGCCCCAATTTCCCTGTCTGCAAGAAAAGTTAATGAGGAGTGTCTGATTACAAAAAGCATCATCAAGTTTAGATAAGGGTCATGTGGTCCAGAATCACAAAGCAAACAAAACTGAGACCAACACACAAGAAATGTAGAGCAAGCTCAGGGCGCTCTCTCCAGGTCATGGCAGGTGCAGTGTCAATAAACCGCTCCCCAGAAGCAAACAGGAGAGGACATCCTGCTGGAAACCCTGCTGCCTGTGCAAAGCAGAGACCAAGGACAGCACAATGTCACCTGGAGCCCGCTGGTCATGCAGGGTTTGTGAGTGATTTAGCAGGAGACAGGGATCTTTCATCTGGCCCTGAAGCTGCTGAGATGTGCCTGTGGACTTGTGCCAGTGCAAAATACCTGTGGTGTGTTGGGACACTTTATTTGGACTTCTATAGGATTAAATCGACTGTACTGCTTAGTGAACACACTGACACCCTTCATCCTTGGGAAAAAAAGTGTTGCTGATTCCATGGGAGCAGAACTGAAAGTTGGGGTTGAGTCATTGGTCCTGGCACAGCAGGTTTCACTGTAGTGGCATCAAGGGGGATTCTCAGCTCATCTCAGTGCCACAGCGAGATGCTCAGAGCTGCAGAGCTAGCAGGTGCCCCCAGCCCATCAAGCTCCACAGCTCTGCTGTTTGTGACCTGATCTGTGTGTGCCACAGCCCCTGGTTCAGTCCCACCAACAGAGAATCACAGCATCATTTAGCTTGGAAAAGACCCCCGAGTCCATTGAGTCCAGCTGTAAAACACCAAACCAGGTGAGCAGCTGAAGCATGGTCACACACCTGAAACCTCAGCCCATGACAGGCAAACCCCTCTCTGCAGCTGCCCCTTTCCATCAGGGGTGTTTTCACTGTTTGATTTGCTTTCCACAAGGCAGCACTTATCATTCCAGCCTCACTCCAGTATTGCCCCTGCCAGCCAAGGGCTGGCAGTGGGGCTGGGTGTGCTC
>NW_008246064.1:3279581-3289198 GCF_000691975.1 Corvus brachyrhynchos
CAACTTTCACTTGACAGGCTACAAAAATTATTGTAGGTGACGGAAATGGCCGTGAGGTTTAGGAGCCAGGCCAGGTTTATTCAAACAGGAAAGAGGAAAAGGGAAACATTGTTAGCAGGCAGGAAAATATGCACCAGCTTTCCAGTGCTTGGCTCTCACTCCACACAGAAAAGCAGAGTGTGTGTGTTTGTGCAGAAGGCCATAATATTCAAACCCTCACCGCACAGAGGGAAGTCACAGCCATGTCTGACTGATAAGAAATGGTCCTCCAACTTTTGAGATATTCAGATTTCATCTGGGCAACACCCTGAGCAGTTTGAGTAAACTTTGTATGGCCCTACTATAGACAGAGGCTGGAACAGAGAGCTCTGAAGTTCCCTGCAACATCAGTCCTTTGTGAGTTTGTGACATTTTCAGGATACAATCAGCCCCACGAGAAGCTTCCTCTGGGAAGATCCTGGTGAGAACCTCTGCACCCCAGGTCAAATCCAACTGCTTTGGGGTAAAGAGCACTTCCAAAGCTCTACCTCTGCAAATCTGGCAGCCAGCCCCAAAGAACTCACGTGGCTGATGTTGTTTTACAGGGAATTTCTGTCTCCAAACAACAGAAGAAGAATAACACCTCGTGTATCTGCTTAGTGGGGGCAGGCTTGGGTGCCCCAGGCAGGTCTGGGCACAGGGCAGCAGTCTTGCCACGGAACAGAAAAGGGTTCCTGCTCATGGGAGCACAGCTTGGAGGAAACCCCCTCACCATTGTTTTCGATGACTTTGGTCTGCTTCTTGTTGTTGTCCTGCTGGACACCGTGGATCTCTATCGTTACCTTGGGATCCACAATGGAGTTTTTGCTCTTGTTCACCTTTGGCAGCTGCTGACCAGAGATTATCTGTGGAGGAAACACAGGCAGAGGTCAGGACATCACTAGGAGAGGGGGCTCCCTGGAAAATTCCCTCTCCTTTCCCAGGAGTGCAGGATCTGCTGCGAGAGGCTGGTGCTGTCATTTCAGAGCCAGTGCTGTGACATCCTTCACAGGAAGCTGTCATGAGCTAAAGCACCTAAGGAACCCAGCTCCAGCCCAGTTGTCTGGGACAGACAACTTTTCTGACTGTCCCCACAGTGATCAGCTGGCACTTGGGAACACCAGAGGTGACTGCTGACTGCATGTCTGCCTGCACGGTTCTGGAATGACAGTGAATATTGTCATTAACCTATTGCCCAACATTAAACATGTGAGTAGATCCCTGGAGAATCCAAGTCCATGAGAGCCCCCAGATGTGGGAAATCAGCAGGGTTAGGACAACATTGCAAAAAAGGATCAGAAGAAGGAGAAGGTAGAACATGCCCCCCCCCAAAAGTGGATGTTACTGAGGTGTTTTCTGATTTCTATTCTTACTTTAAGCAGGAGCCTCTTCTTTGTCCCCCATGTTCCTTCTGTGATGGATTTTGGATTGAATTTGGTTTGCTCATCCCGAAGGAATTCCGGCTTTAAGACATACCCAGAAAACCCATTGTCCTGGAACCGACCCTGGTACACATCCATTTCTGTGCCTGCTGTCTGGAAATTTAGGGCAACTGCAACATAAATAAATAACTTCAGTCACTCAGATAAATCAATAGGAATCTTTTCATGCTAATTCTGTTCCATGAAACTGCACTTCATGGACATAAACATTGGCTTTTTCACGCTTCAAAGAGCAGTGGTAAACTCTGACCCTCACAGCCTGCTAGCCCTGAGGATTTCTTGCGTTCAGAGATGACAGAGACAGGAGGAACCATTACAGCCATCCTGCCTTCCCCAGGATCAAAAATTGTCCTACATGGAATTTATGCCACCTAGAGCAACTGCATCTTTCAGATAAATCTCTTCATTTCTCCACTGAAGGAGTTCTCTCCTGCAGTGAAGCCAGCAAATCCCTCTCAGATAACTTCTCTGGTTATTTAGCCTCATTATAAAACCTCCTTTCCAGCCCAGATCTGCTTGTTTTCATTTGCCATCCCGAGGGGCATCGATGCCTCTGTTTGGACTAGAGAGCTCCTCACTGTCTGAACTCCTCAGGTGGCAGCACAGAAGCTGTGATCAAATCACCTCTTTATTGTCTGCTGCCCAAAATAGATCAAGCCTCACTGGTGTCCTAACACCAGGCACACTCCTTGTATTCTTCCCAATTTGTCAATACCTTTTTTAAAGGCATTGATGTAAAACCTGGAACACTCTCTGTGAACAGCCTCACTGACACCACACAGGGAGTGCATGTGGGCCCCAGCAGCTCCTCAGTGCTCCCTTGATTTCCTCAAGGATGATTTTAACATCTTTAGCAAAATCTAAGACATCTCTTAAGACACAAAAATTTATCCTGGCCCTGGGTCCTTCACACCCTGTCATATTTGAAGGGTGAAAGCATTTTAAGGCACTCCCCTACTTTTCCACCTGCAGCAAGACTTTGATAACTGCAGTACACTGGTTTTACTGGGAGCTGCAAATACTCAGGGCTTCTGAAAAATCTTATTTTGGGTGTCCAAATACTGAATTCTGGTCAGATAAGGCATGCAGGTCTGCCCTTACTGTACCCCAAGGGAACTGATGGTGCCTCCCAAGGACTGTCCAGAGGCCAGGCAGGGCAAGGGGTGCTACCTGCAGGACCCACGGAGCTCATGCTCCCTCCCCATTTGTTAAATGGCAGTAACTCTGCTGACAGTGAAATTGCAGGGATTTGCACATTAATGTGCAGAAAAGCCTCTCCTAGTGGATTTGTGGTGAGCCAGAAGATGGTCTATGGAAAGTCACCGGGCATTGTTTGGAAAGCTGGTTTCTCCCAGTGACTGCTGAGCCTCCAGCTGCAAAGGGCTTGAGATTCTGCCTCAACTGAAGCCCCTCCACAGCCAGGTCATGGGTGACCCAGACAGGTGAGCCCCTCCAGCCTCCCAGAGACACCCACCGATCTGGCAGCCGACGTTCCACAAGTCCACAGGGCTGTAGTTGGAAGAATCCGTCCTCCAGCCTGCAGGGTAGATACGGCTCAGGTGCCTGATGTTGTGATGAATAAAACTGGTTCCTACAGAGAGAGAAAACACCAGAAGAAAATGGCCCTTTCAGTGATGGGGCTGCTTCTATCTCTTCTTGCTGCTGCTGTGTGTTCCCCTCTGCCTGGCAAGTCTGGCTGAATGGGAACCACCTGCAAAAACACCCTTCTTGGTAACAACCCTAAGGATATTAAGTTCTTCCCACTGTTTCTCAGTAACATGCATGACCAAAGAGATCATAACCCATGTCTTTGGGATGCCTTTTCCACCAGCAGCTGTCTGTTTTTGGGGAACAGGGACAGAGGAGGGCAGAACACACGCACCAGACTCCTGGGCCAGTTTCAGAGCTTTGCTCTCCGAGAACGATGACATCTCGTAGAAAGCCCGAGGATGGTTTGGGTCATCAAAGCCTTCAAAATGGACACTCTTGCAGTAGACAACTGTGTCTGACAGCTCCTTGGCCAGCTTCAAGGTGTCACTCTAGAAACAGGAGAGCAAGAGGTTTGTGGGGAGTTTTTGCTGTCGTGCTCAGAAGTGGTAATTGTGTTTTCTCTATAGGACCCTTGGGGCTTCTCTTCTCCACCTTTTCACATGGAAAGGATGCACACTCTCAACACTCAGTGGCTGCTGGTGTGCCCTCTGTGTCACCCTGTGCAGGAAAGGGTGGAAAAGAATTCCCCCTCTGTTGGTAGGATGCCCTTCCCACTGCTCTCTGCAGGGTCACTTGTATTTCAGCACCCATGTCTGTCTCCAGGTGCTAAACCTTATAACACAGCCTTAGCAATGACTCTTCCATACTGTCCTGGTCCCAGGCATGCAAACTTGGAAATAAAGGGAACAGAAGGATGTTTTAGCCTTCCCAGAGCTTGGGCTTTTCCCCTTTGAACTAGGGAGTTCTCACAATGCTTTGATGACCCCAACTCCACAGCCACATTCACTGGTGCAAGTGAGAGTCCCCAGCTCCCACCAGGGGCAAGAAAATAAAATGACAGATGTCAAAATAATGTACATGTTATTGACTAGAGATCAGAGAGATAAGTAAGACCCTCAAAGAGCGAGCAAATCATCACAGAGAAACACAGATTAGACCAGGTCCAGAGGCAACACCAATCAGTTTTGCCATCGGTGGGGCTGAATGTGTCTGTGTCACCTATGAACCCACTCTGTGAGGGATATGGGCTTCACAAGGACCTGACCTCTGGAAAAATCCATTTCCTCACATGATGGGGCATGTGTAAAGGCCAGCCTCTTCCTCCCAGAAATCATCATACAAATTGCTTTAGTAACTGACCACCCCTTCCCCACGGATCTTCCCTCCCTCCCTCCTCCAGGTCAGAAACGAACAGCCAGTGAGAGTGCAGGTGTATCCCAAAATGAGACTGGAAAAGCCAAAGTCATGACTGTCCCATGACAAAGAGATTTCTGGAAATAAGACAGAGATTGAACATGTGCCCTTCCACTGCTTCTCTAAATGCTACATGGTCTGTCCCCACTGCAGTCTCATTTTAAAAAAGAAGCCAACCTTTGTGCTTGACTGGCTCTGTAAGATCTCTGTTTGTGCTTGGGACAGAGATCATTAAGCTGAGCAAGCACCAGGATCCTCAGCCCCAGCAATTTCAACAATTCACCCTTCTACATCCCCAGCTGAGTAGCTGAAACCACACTGAGACCTGTCTTGGCTGGGAACACATGAAAAATTGTATTTCAACTGATTTTCTTTTTTTGTTTCTTTAGGTGTGGTACAAAACCCACCTAAAAAGAGATTTCCCAGTGGTTACTTCTTTCACTTACCTTCCCCTTCTGCTCTACCTTGGTCTTCACAGATTCATCTTCAATTTCAGCTGCTTCATCTTCATCAGAGACATCCTCAGCCTCCAGGTTGTTGTTCCCATTTATGGGATCCTCCTGCCTGCTCAGCTTCTTGCCTTTCACCAGGATCTTCCCTTTCAATTGCTGCACAAGGAAAAGTGGACAAAATATCTGGTGGGTAGAAAAAACTCTGGCCCACCCTGAAAAGGTCCCTCACTTCAACCAGGGCTTTTACATTTGCATCAGTGACTCATTATTATCCATAGATACAGGTAAAAATAAGTCTGTTTTTACACTGAGGCCCTGCCCTGCCTCTGCCCAGCCTCTGAGACCACAATCATGAGTGTGAAAACCCCAGAGAGCCCAGTGATTCCCCTCTGCTATAGAGCTGACCACCCCTCAACCAGACAACTTAAACAGTTGTGCTGTTAAAGACAATTAAAATACACCTTTTTTTTTTCAAGACTGAAATATTGCTCAGCAAACAAGGCTGAGCCTGGAGGTCAGGGCTGCTGGAAGAAATTTGTGGCACCATTTTTGCCTCTCTGTGTGGCCTGTTGTTTAACCCACCCCTTGCTCTGCAGTGTGTGGTTATAAACCCATGCACAACTCAGGAAACTGTGTGAGATCCAAGCAGGGGCTGAGGCAGTGCAGCCTCTGCTCCACAAACATTTTCATGGGTACGGAAGTCCAATAGGTTCTGGACAGGTGCTTTGTGCACAGCAGACATGGAATTTTAATATGTGAGGGATTTTGCAGGTGAAGCCCTAGGGTGCTGACAGCCTCAGGAGGAGTTCCCAGACCCTTTCAAAGCTACATCCTCTTCTGGGAACAGCTTCTCCTGCCACTGCTCCAGTGGTACAACGCTGACCACAACCAGCAGCACGCACCAGGGTATCACAGCTGGGAGCAGAGGGAGTCCAGGGAGCACATTCCTTGTGCTGAATCAATTCTCTCCAGCCTCTTTCAAGGTTCACATAAAAACCCTCATCACTGATGTATCCTTTGTGCAAGCCCTGGCTGTGGGAGGAAGGCTGGAGCCTGGAGAGGGATGACTTAGAGCCCAAACAAGGCAGCAGCAATGCTTGGGACAGGGAGAAGTATTGAGAAAGGTGGCTGGGGGCAATCTCCAGGTGTGTGGGTTATGCCTTAAAATCAAGAGCACCACTAGACCTGGCAGCTTCCAGGAACAGGAGATTTGCTGCCACCTGGATGTGTTTGGTACTCCTGGCTTTGGGAGGCACAAGATATTCCAGAAAAATTCCATCTTGGAATTAGCCAGTACAACCCCTCAGCCTCTGTAGCACATTCCCCTTTCCTTAGCAACACCCTATATTTGCCTTTTCTGCAACAGCAAAAGCAACAAAACCCCACCACATTCAAATGACAGGACTGTGGAAAACCAAGACTCTTTTATAAAACAACACAGGCATTTTCAAAGAACATGATTCCCCCTTTGTGGGTTCAAGCAAATTGCATCACATCTTTACAGAGACCAGCCCCACTCCTCACCACCTGGCAAAGCTGTGGGTGAAGCTGGGTTTGAGCAGAAATCTGACACTGGCACCTGAGGCAGCAGCCAAGAGCATTTTTATTCAGCTACCACAAATAAGCTGCTTACACTGGGGCACTTTCCCTGTCACTCAAAACCTACACTCAAAGGAGCAGTCAGAGCATAGCAGTACCCTCCTCCCCATCCCCAGACCATCCTCCCAGCCCTCAGCCCTCCTCCAGGCACAGCTCTGCTCTGTTTCTTCACATTCATGGCTGGGAGATTTTCAGAGCCTCACTTCAGTCTGCTGCTCTCATGTCCCTTCCCACCCTCCTGCATCAACACCCAGCTCTACACTGTTCTTCCACCCCAAAATTCAGTTCTGTGTGAGCTTTTAGGCTCTGCTCAACACTTGGGAAGGACAAGCCTGGAAGGATTGCACTGGAAACAGCGAGGAGAGGCTGAGAGCAGCCCCTCTTGTCCCTTGCAGGCTGCAAATACGATCCTGGTATTTAATATATTATCTGCCTTTGCTTTCTAATGCCCCAAAAGAAATGTTATTGCCACAAGTCAGCAGTGGAGAACTAAGGATAAGGTATTTGGGGCAGTCCCCTTCATTCTTAATTGCCAGCAGGTAATTAAGCTTTTTAAGCTTCTCCCATTCAGCCTGCACAGCAAGTGGGAGGTGCAATTTCTGGCACAGACCAATCCTACGTGGCTGAAGAACATCATGAGGAAAGGCACAGCAACACAGCCTCCACTGTGTCTCCTCACCACAGCCCACTCCAGGGGTGCCAGCAGCAGGTCCTCAGTGCTGCTGTTATCCTGTCTAGCCTGTGGTTCCTCTGGGAAACCTTGGATATGGGGCAGAAGCACCCCATGGACACAGGGACACTGCTCCTATGCGTACAAGGGAGAGCAGCCCACGTGCCACCTAACTCAGAGGAGATCCATTTGATAATTTGTCCACAACAAGGAGTGAGACTCACCCCAAAGCGAGGCATTTTCATCCCCATTTCCTGCAAAAGGTGCTATCCTATAGTAGCATTGCAGTGAATCCCCTCTGCACAGGAAGCAAAGTTCTAAATCTGAGAGTTTATCTTCTTTATCGAGGTTTTAAATAAGCTGATATAGACAGACACAAACACACATGTGCCCTTGCTCCATCTCACTTGGTTCCCTTTCATGTGATATTAAGTATTTCTAGCCTGAGGCAAAAGACACTCACCTCATCAGTTCAGCTCTGTTGAGCAGATCCCTTGTCTTAGGAGGAAGCAAAAGCTGAAATACTCAATAAATATTCTCCAAGTAGACCATAAAGCCATTCCAACTGTCTGTGGCATGCCCAAGGTGGACTACAACCTCAGGAAAGGCTACAAGGACACTGGACTGCCCTGAGAATACACAGTGGAACGGCTGCTGGAACAGAGGCAACTCTTGCCCTTCTTCACATGCCCTATAAATAGCATTCCTTAGTCCCCAGAAATGGAGCTCCCCTGCTCTCCCACCTTTTCCACTGCACACTGAACAAGCTCAGCTCTGCAGGTGAAATGGTTCTGACACACTGGGACATGGAAACCATCTTAAAGGAAAGCACTGTTTTGATCAGAAGCAGCAGAGCTATAATGAGCAGAGGATTTTAGAAGATCTGCATACACAGGTTTATCCTACCTGAAAGCTTCCTGCCCCTAAGAGCAACCCAAGAGCCACGGCAAGGTCTGAATTCCAGTTTTCATCTCAGTGGGAATGGAAGATTTGTAAAGTGATCCACCTCAACAAACTTTCTGTGGCTTCAACACCTCCTTTAGAGTCAACAGAGAGAACCAAACACTCCCAGGGTGTGATTCTTCCTCTGTTTGCACAAACACTGAGGAGGAGGTGGACCACACCTCCAGCTCCTCTGACTTTCTCCAAAGGAGCCGTAAGTGAAGTGCTCAGGAACACGGATACACAGGGTCTGAGCACTGCCACCTGACATCCCACTCTCAGGATGAGGACATCCATCTCTCCAGCCTTCTGAGAAGCTGTGAGGAATAACATGTTCACATTCACGAGGAGATGCACAGATCAGATCCACTAATTGATATCACATCTGTGCACGTCCTTCAGCTGCAAACTGAGGTGTTGCACCAGCAATGAGTGGCACCAGGAAAGGGAAAGAAACACATTACTGAAGAAGGTTTTGGAGGATTGAAGGAAACTCAGCTCAAGAACTTCACTCAAGAAGAAGGGGCCCTGGCAGACCCCTGTGCAGATCAGGGATGGGGCAGAAGGGCAACAACCCACCAGCAGCAGAGACTGGATCAGCTCTGTCCTACAACCCTCATGCTGCCTGGAGCTTTCATGTGGCTTTTGGCATTCCATCCTACAGCCTTTAATTCACTATTGGGACCTAAAGACAGCATCTTGGGGGAGATATTTAGATAATCTGTGTAGCCCAATAGTGTTCCTGAATGGAGCCTATTAAATCAGATGTCTGCCCCAGGCTGTGGTATAAATCGTTAGCACAAATCCAAACTGTGTCAATCTTCCTTTAATTACTGACGTTGCCCTGCTGACACAACCGGCAGCAGTCCTTCAACTGCTTGTGTTTACAGCCTTCAGCTTTTTGCTCAGTGGCAGATCCCACCCTTTTCCTGATATTAAAAATACCTTGTTGTCCCAGGTTTCTTCATGTCAACGTCACAAGGGAGTGGAAAAGCCAAGAGGTTCCTGGTTTGTTTTTCCCTCATGTTTCAGTTTCAATGTATTTTACACCCAAAAAAAGTCATCATTTCAGCCCTTTGCACTGTCCTACTTCACATTAGCAGGAAGGCAGAGGAAAGGTACCAGAAGGAAAAGGATAGGTGTTGAAACACTGGAAATTTTTCTCTGTTTAAACTAAATGGATCAATCCTTCCAATGGAGCAAATCAGCCCAAACCCATTCCCTAGGGTAGATCTGGGCACTGTGTTCAGCTGGGGCCATGTGTCTGTTTGGGCAATCAGAGCAGGAGGTTCGATGAGCACAACCATGGAAAAAACATCTTTGGGAAGTTGGGGTCATCCCTTCACACTCACAAATCACACATTGCTTTGCTTGGTGTTTCTCCTTTCTTTCATCATATCATTGCCATCAGCTGAAAAGCCATCAGCACTTCTCCTGATCCTGCACCAGGATAAACACCAAGTCAGGAGAGGGCACTGAAGACATATTTTTCCTACTCAGTAAGAGCCTGCAAAGACTGATCTCCATGCTGGGAGTGTCGTCACTCTGGGAGAGTCACTTCTCCTAAGGGAGGCACCTTGTCTATGCCAG
>NW_008246064.1:3289369-3327525 GCF_000691975.1 Corvus brachyrhynchos
AGCAGCAGTAAAGATTACAATTCACCCTAATTTATTTCTCTGGTGCTTAGGGACCAGCCCAGAGCAGCTTCCCTCTGTGCTAGGCATTGTATCAAACAAGGCACGACACTCCCAAACAAAAGGGGAAAGTTGGAAAGGGAAAGGAGATAAAGGAAGAGGAAGAGCAAATATAGAGGGTATTTTAGGTGCATCGTTTTCCTCTCCTTTCTCCCCTGCTGACTGCCAGCTTGATCTCATCCACAAACTCCTTCCAGCTCTGACTAGGCACGTTCATCCAATTTTTGGCATTTCTTTAGCAAAGACATGCAATTTAAAGGGAACTGCAGCTATCCACACAGGAGCCATTCCCAGTGGCTACCCCAGGACACTCTCAGTGGGAGGACACTTTGTGTTTAATATACCTTCAGGCTACTTGCAATGGTTTTCCCCTTGAGTTTTGAGCTTTGCACTCAGCAAAAAGAAAAACTTCTATCTTGTCCCACCCTCAGAAGGCAGAAAGTGCTGGAGGGGCCTTGCTTACCTCTGGGGAGGGGAACTGGGATTTGTTTCCATCGACTGGGGCAACCAAGAGCATGTCCTGCAGGATGGTGGTCATGTGCTGAGCCATGACCTTCTGCTGGTCCACGCTGCAGTGGTTCTCCAGGGAGATGATGACGGGGTATGGTGAGGTCTGGAACAAGAGAGCAACACACACTATCAGTGAACTCTGCAGTTTCACCAGTCTGAAGCAATTGGTATGAACCCCAGTGCTGTTTTCTCTGGAAACGAGTGTGTTAAGAGTAGAGTCTGATACTCTCCTAAAGCAAGGATTTGTTAAAAATGGACAAATTTAACTGTGCAGTAGTTACTCAGATCTGTGCTGATGCCTTCCAAAGATGATGATCCAATTGAGAGGGCACCAGGATGGGTCAGGATGCCTCTCACAGACTTTCTGGGGCACTCCCTGTGCCTCCATTCTCCACTTGCACTGCGGGTCAGAGCACCTTCCTACCCACCTTCAGAGGAAGGACTGGGAAGGGGGCTTTGAAATCACAGGGTTTGGTCAAACCCTTAAGTGATATCAATCCTTCCTCCATTCCTTCATAGGCCTGATCTGGTTCCCTGTGCCCCCCAGGTCATTTTGTGTGCTGAAGGCATTGCCATTATTGTCATTGTCACTTCTTTGTGGCCCGAAAGGAAACTTGACACCAGCTCCCAAGTGCACTGAAGGAAAACAGCACAAAGTCCAGTGAGTCCGGACAGACCTAAGGCTTTCTGAAGGCTGCTGCCATACAAGACTCCCGACCTGCTCATTCCTTTTAAATCAGTATAGAAATAGTCCTTCACACCCAAAGCATGCACATGGGTTCCTCTAAACTAGAAACGAATCCTGAGACATCAAAGCCACATAAATCATGGGCTTGGCATTTTCCACCAAGTATGCTCAAGATACTGGGCATCAGTGTCGTTGCAGTGGGGTCCAGGATGCAGCTGTGCTGGCACAGGTTCAAACTCATCCTCAGATGGTGCTCTCCCTGTCCAGCAACACCCAGGAATGGATTTTTGCAGGAAGCAGAGCATGGATGCTTGGACAGAAGGACACATCTTGTCCCCACAAGAAATGCTAAGGTGAAGCCTTCCTTGCTTCTGCTCCCTGCTGGGAGGGAAGAGATCTACTGTCAGTCCTGGGTTGTGCAACATGAGAAAGGGTCCCTGGTCCTTACTTTGAATGCATAGTTCTTGATGGCCTTAATGACATCGCTGAAGAGGATCTTGGAGGTGAGAGTGTAGCCGTGATAAATGACGGGCTCTGAGTTGGGGCCATCCCAGCAATCCAGCTCCACACAGCGGCAGCCTTTGGTGAGGGCTCTGGAAACAAAGAAGGGACCTGGTTGGATTCTGCACCTTCTGCTCCATCTCCAGCTGAGGGTCCATCAGCTGCCTGGGAAGACTGGTGGGAAGTTCAGGGAGCAAGGGAGAAGAAAGGAGCTTGGAAAAACAGGAAAGCAGGTAAAGGATGGGATCAGGTGAAATCAGCATCAGCAAAGAGAGCTCAAGGTTGAGCAAGGAAAGCACAGAAGGATCTGAGAAATAAGGTAGTGAAAGTCCAAGGCAGAATTATCCAAAGAATAAGACACAGTGAGTGCCAGATGAGAAAGGACACTCATGATTGTGCCCCAAGTCTTTCCCCAAAGATGGTGAAGAGAAGAGAAAATCAAGAGTGGCTGCAGTGGAAGAATGACAGTCAGCCTTAGAAGCCAGGTCACAAAGCTTGGATGACGTGATTTCTTCATCTAGATCTGACATTTACATGAGAGATGAGTCCTCAGAGCTGGGAGGGCGGGAGGGAGGCAGCTATGGGAACTCCACCACAGCTGGGGAGACTGCTGAGGGCCAGTTTCCCAAACCAAGTCTACAGATTGAATTTCCACGTGAAATTCCCACCTCTACATATCCATACTTCCATTTCAATTTATTTTCTAATGTAGATTCCCCACCCCATCTGCCTAGGAGCTGGTCTTCTCGCTTTTACAGTAATTCCCTAAACATTTCAGATTACACAACTCCTTTAACTCATTGCAATAGATTCACAGAATCACAGAATGGTTTGGGTTGGAAGGGACCTTAAAGATCATCCAGTTTCAACCCCCTGCGACAGGCAGGGACACCTTCCACTGGACCAGGTTGCTCAGAGCCCCATCCAACCTGGACTTGAACATTTCCAGGGATGGAGCATCGACAGCGTCTCTGGGAAACCTGTTCCAGAATCATGGGATTTTTTTTTACAAGCAAAACATACATCTATAATTTTAAGACTCTGTTAGATGAATTCAAAGTGCTACTGAGAAGTAACTTGTGCCAAATTTCACTCTCTACACTTTTGACCTTGTGACTAGACAGTCATAGCTCCTGAAAAAAGGTAAGTCACAAACAAAGACAGAATTGCAGTCCTTGACTGGCTCATAAGGAAACACAGTCTCACCTGATAAAAACAAGGAGTAATGTAAGGTGGGTGTGCAAGTTACTAAAAGGTCACTGCGTCCATCTGGCCATGAGACATCAGTCTCTGTTAAAGGCAGACATAGGCAACACCTAATGCTCTGTGCAGGGGTGCTCTGGGAATATCTGAGATGCTAAAAAGGGACCAGGTGTAAGTTACCTGATCACTCATCCTGCTCCATCAGCTCACACCCCATCTCTTTGTTTTGACTGCTCCAGCTAGGACTCTCCAAAATAAACCCCAGCATGGTTGTGGGGACAGTCCCTGCCACGGGCCTCTCCCAAAAGGCAGTACAGAGCATAAGCACCATGACACTATGCATCATTTTGGCTCCTTCCAATCCCTATACAGACCTGTAGCTCTATCCCAGGGATCTTTGCATCTTGTTGCACCCTCTCATGCCATGTTTTGGGGAATGCAACAACCCCTCAGCATCATGCTTTGAAAACACCATGCCAGAGGGCTGCAATCCAGCCTCCTTGTGGCTGCAGATATTTTATACTGCTTCCAAATGTAGTGATTATACATCTTACACTCAGGTGGTCAGATGAGACCCAGGTCAAAGAGATGCGAAAAGGAGGGCACAGCCAGCCTGGTTTGGAAACAGCTCACCCTGGAAACATGGGCCAGCCTACTTTACCTGGTCTGGTGAGAGACTGCTTCTTGATCTCTTGCATCCATCAGCACAGACACTTACGTCTTCTGAAAGAAAGAGGTTAACCTCACAAACACACACAAACACAAACACACACACTCTTTACCTGATATAGGCCTCTGTGCTGCTTGGCCCTGTGATCTGGTCTTCCATGAGATAGGTGTTGTGTGAGGATGACACCAGGTAGTGACTGAGAGGTTGGGTCATGTCCTGGTAAACTTTCCTGTGGGAGGGGTTGAATATGTTCCCCTCATCCGACAGCAGGTACATCAGGAAACCATCCTTGGTCATGGCGTTGCCCCTCTTGGCTGCCAGGTAAACAGACAGAAAACCCCACACTGAAAATGCAATGCCACCAGGTCGTGCCATCACCTTCACCACGGTGCCTCTGCTCTCCAGGGGATCTCAGAGGCAGAATGTGCTCCCCAGGCATTCAGTAATAGCAAAGACATCGATGTTCTCCAGACAAGGATGACACCTTCAGCTGCCTGAAAACGCTTTTAAAGCCCCTTTGCAAGTGTGGCTTTTTTGACACTTACTGTCCTTGATAACATCTTAAAAGTGTCAAAGACAGACCTTACCTCATCTTTCTCTGGAGATTTACAGCATAAAAATCACTGTTTGAGCATTTCAATGTTTCTTTACGCCAACCCAGAGAAGCTGTCGGATGTCTAAACACAGCCATATAAATCCTGTCTAGATTACCCAATGAAATACATGATTTGGAAAGAGGAAATACAAAATTACTCCCCATTTTAAAGGAACGAGCTAGATCTCAGTCTAATTCTAAAGCCTGACAGTTGCAAAACCTCGTACTTCTCCTAAAGGAATACCAGGAGAGTGGAAAACCAGCCCATGATCCTGAGCTGGTTGCTTGAACGCATCCTCCAAGGTGCTCCAGACTGATGGTTCACCTACATTCTGAGCAGACAGACAGTTCTGGGACTGCCCTCCTAAACAGCTGTCACCTCCTTGGCCTCTACTCAGATATCTCATCACCAGATGGCTTTACAGGTGCCCACCATCAAGAACATCTGCCTCCACTCCAGCTTCTGGAGAGCACAAATATTGCAACACTCTCAACCTTGGAAAGCCACATGAGGTCTTGGCATTTGAATAACCCATCTGAGTCTTTCCCTCAGGATTTTCATCATCCTGTAGTCAAACCTGTATCAACCCCTCTCCTGCCAGTGCACCCAAAAAAAACTGAAGAGAGAAATTTCCCAGCCTCTCCTTGAGCAGCTAATGTTCCCCTAGGAGAGTCGTGTTGTAGAAGCAGCTGTGGGGAGAAAATAATACACAAGACTGCAGGAAAAAGCAGCAGCAACACAATTCATAATTCATCAAAAAAGCAAGATTTTGAAGCAAACCAGCCAGGGTTTTCAACCTACCTCTTTCATTGGGCTCATATCTCTGAATTAAGGCAGGGGCAGCAACAACAGCATCTTCTTCCTGCTGCATCTCATAGAGAAACCTCACCAAGTTCTGGCAGGACATGAACCCTTCTGGGTCTGAGTACATTTGGAAGATGCTGTCTATTTCCTTCCTCTCTGTCAGTATCTTGTAAAATTCCTCTATCTCATCATCCTCCAGAGCCTCTGTTTTGGACTTGTCACAGTGCTGTAAACGTAGAGGGGAGAAGGAGTGAAAACCTTCTTTCCTTCTGGCATAGGCCAGCCGTAATCTGCACCAGGGCTACACAACGCAGAACACAAAATAATTGCAAAGAGTTACTGGCCAGTGAGTGAGGAGCACTTGGTCAATGACAAAGGTTCTCTTTGACAAGGCCAATAGTCAAGAAACAGTTACAGTTATTTGTATTTATAGATTATCAGTGTGCTCAAAAGCACCACCCTTGGGTTCCATCACTTGGAGTGCTTCAGTCAGGACAGCTCAAAATAATCTAAGCACAGATCAAGGGTCAAAAGAAATGTAAGTCTTGATCTCAGGAGGAATAAAGGGAAGCAATTAACTCTCTTAAATAATGATAGAGAGTATAGCCAAAAATCCCGTAGGTAAAGTGAAAAAAACCCTCCCCTTGACCTTAGTGGCTCACACCCCAAGAGGCCATCACAACTCACAGTGGTGCTGTTTGCAAAGATGGCATCAAAACCAAATTAAAACCCCCACAACTGCTAAACACGTGCATGTTTAGATATGAAAAAATCCACCTCTCCATGGAAATCTTCCATTCTCATCCAACACCTGCCAAGTAACAAAATCCCCCCAGATTTCCAATCAGATATAATCTTCTCAAGGAACTGTAATTCAGATTCTCCAACTTCCTCTGGGGTTTGAACTTTTCCAGTAGATACCATCTCTGACAGAGCACCACAGCCAAGGACTTGATTGACCATGAAAGATTTGGAGCTTGAGATATGCATGTTAATGTCTCCCTACAGGACAGCAGCTTTTCCAATAACAAGTTTTTCCAGCTTATTTAAAATACTCCCAGGTTCTATTTTTCATCAGAAACTTTTTTTTTTTCCTGTGGCAAATCCTGATACTAAATTTGTTGTTTGTTCCAAGCAGAATTCTTCAACTTGTCAAACCAGAGGAATTAAATTGCTTTCCGTCTTTGATCCCCTGTGACAGATAGAGCTGTTTTCCTGGCTTTTATGATGAAAATGCATGTCTTAGTTTAACCAGTCACCACACTAATCTCAACCTAGCTATGCCAATGATCTCAGTGATGGCCTCGGTGGCTTTGGCAGTGCCCCAAGATGATAATGAGGGACTTTCATCCCCTGCAAATCCTTTACTATCTATTTATGGAGCACATATAAAACCAAAGAACATTATCATGACACCCAGCATTTCACAAACTGAAGTGACAGAAAAAAAAGAGTTCAACTTGTTCTGACTTCAGAATCGGCTGGGTAGAAGCTATGGGCTCAAATCAGGGATGGGACAACCTGTGACATGCTCAGTACTAAAAACACCTCCAAATCAGGTTTAAGAATCCAGGAACTGCCTTTTCCTTGCTGCCTTCCATGTCTATGATCCTGTTCTGTGGCTCTGGGAGATCCCTCAAACTAAGCCTAGCATGATGCTTAGCAATTGCAAAAGGAATATAAAGAGGGACAGCAGCTGGTGGAGATGGCAGGGATCTCCTGAATTACAAATGTTCTTTTCTTTAAGACATGACAGGGAAAATGACAAGATACTTCTTCTAGAAAACTGGCATTTTAAGTGGTGTGCCTTGGGACATTTATTCATTAGTTGCCATTAAAGGCTGTGATGAAAACAGGGCAACAGCGCTGGCACCAAACTCCAGGACAGATCAGATGCACGGTATAAAATGGGTTCCTTCTGCTTTGACTACAAGAGGTCCAAATCAGAAAGAGAATCTCAACCCAAAATACCATGTTTGTATCACAAGCCATGGGTCCTGAATGACCCTCAGCCTGCCAGCAAAAACACCTTTCTGATGCACCAGAATGAATATTCAAGTTGAAATGAAGTGAGCAATGAGAGGAGCTTTGCATAACTTCCGGTTGAATTGCAAATGTTTTACTCAGGTGTCTCAAACCTAGATGTGGACACAGAGCCATGTGATGAAAGGCAAGAATAATGTGAGAAGGTGCCCTGCAGCCCCCTCTTGAGCCCTTCCTTCCTGTGACTAAATGAAGAAAAACTCACTGAGACTAAAAGATCACCCTTTAATAGGCTGTAATGCCCCAGTCCATCTAAGCTGAGGCAGGATGCAAACTGAAAATGTAATTGCTTTAGGAGCAAGACAGACCCTTCCTGGAGGCAAATCAGTGCTCAGAAGATCTGAATTAACCTCCAAAGAACCTCTCTTTCCAGTGGCTATAGAGGAAACTTAACAATTACTTGCCTAATGATGGTACTTCAACTAGCTCTCTGCATTTCGATGGGTTGAATCAAGGCTTAGCAATTACTTGGAGTCTTTATGCAAAAAGGATTCATTTAATCAAGTTTCCTCTCCTAGAGGTCCCTTGTAACTATTGTGACAGCAGAGGAGGTCCATTAAATGAGAGGAGACTGTGCCTCTAAAATAAAAAATTCAAGTTAAAAAAAATTTAAAAAAAAAAGCAAACCAAGGATGATTTTTTTCAGGTTGTTGTTGATGTGTGAAGATGTAGGAGTGATTCATCTCCTATATGTGAGATGCATCCTTTAGGATGAGGACATTCACACCCTGGTCCCTACTGGCTTCACCTGCACAGACTGCAAGGGAAGTGTTGGCAAGTGCTTCCAATGGAAACATACAACTCAATCAGTGGATTCCCAGCCTTATTTCCATTCCTCCAGGATCTTCCTGGGCAGGGAATAAAGGATGGGATACACCAGCCAGAGTGAGCAGCACAACTGGAATATTGTGCAAGCTGAAATTCTTTAAGATCTGCTGATGACCTTCCCTCCAATTCTTGCAGAGTTACCAGTGAGATGTATATAAAGCAAGGATTAGGAAACTTGGACCTCCTTTGGGGGAAAGCTGCCTGCTCACAGGGAGGAGCAGGAGAACTCCTGCCCAGTGCCCAAAACCACCCACGTGTTTACCACTAATCAGAAAAAAACATTTGTAAAACTGCACACCCAATAATTCAAATCCTGCTTGAGACAGGATGGAAGTTTGGAAATTATCCAGATGTTTTATCTCACCTCAGCAGGATGGATTCTCTAGAGAACAACCAAAACCTTAACAACTGAGAAATTTTCATCCCTTTCTTATCTTTTGATAGGCTCAGCCAGCAAGCTGAATCTTGAGAATTTAGGAGTGTACATCCCTGACCAGATTAAGTATGCCCTGGGAGTATTAAATCAATCAGACTAGTCCAGGCTTGGGTGCAATGTTACGTATTTATCATGAATCTGGAAAGGTTTTTCTCTTATTTTGCACTTCTTTTTTTGTTGTTTATACCTGTCACTTGGCACCCACCTCCTCTGGGAAGCTGAGGATCTGGTATCACAGTTGTAACCAAACAAATTTCAGCCAGACATAGGCATTGCCATACAGTTACAGCACATAAAACTTCTGAAACCCCTGGGTATTGAACTTTGCTTCCCTTTTGCTTGCATTATCCATGTTTGCATTTCATTTTCTTCATCGTGGCAAAATTAGGCATCAATTATGAAGAAAGACCTTAACACACCCTCATCAAAAGCATTGTGCTGGCCTAACTTGGTGGGAATCGATTATTCTGAGCAATAAACTACTGAGCACCAAAACCTGAGCGTCCTTCCTCGGTACAAGAAAAGAAGCCAGGAGTTCACTTTAGGTGGGGTCTCCAACCCAAGCTGAAAGCCGTGGGAGACCTTGACCTCAGCCAACAGCAAACCCTTTTTCTGCTTGCTCCCATTACCTGGAAAATCTTCTTGGCATGGTAGTCATCGACCTCAATGTTCACTTCTTTCAGGAAGTCTTTGAGCTCTTTCAGGCTCATCTTGTTGTCTTTGTTTTTGTCAGCTTTCCGCAGGCAGGTGTGAATCCAGCTGCAGGGGGATGTAAGGAAATCTTTCCAGGTCAGTGCCTAGCCTAAACACCTAAATACCTTCTGCTGCACATGGCGGGAGGGAAATCCTCTTCTAAAGGCTCTGAGCCAGCTCTCCAGCTGCTGTAAATCAGCGTGGGCCCACTGAGCAGCTGACACCACCTCACCTTCTGCTCCCACAGAGCACAGTGGTGCCTCGGCAGAAGGAAAATGAGCTGTGATACAACTGATCATGACCCGGGTGAAGCTTTTCACCATCTGGCCAAGGCTGGAGCAGCTCTCTTTACCCTGTAGGAGTTTCTGGCCGCAGCCAGGAACAGTTTGACTTCTCTTTTATGGCAGAAAGTACATTCTGCTCCAGATGGTGAAAAGGGGATAAAGGAAAGAATGAAAAGAGCTCCCAAGAGGAGCTCGGTAAATTGATTGTCATGGATTTGTTCAAAATTCAGTGTATCCCAGTGAACACTGAGCCCCAAAAGAAGCATCAATAGTAATTTTTCAACTCACCTTCAGCATATTTTTAGGCATTTCTACCTGTATATCCTAAGAACTTTGTTGTGAGCAGAATCAAACCAAACTTTGTGGGTTCTTGGCTTCCCCTGATGAAATGCACGGGGTCTGTTACTGTGTTGTAGTGTGACAATATTTTGTAAGAGCTTGAGTTTTAATCACTTTAGTATATCCATGGATCTGGAGTAACTGCTGTAAGAATGATCTTTTCAATGTGATTCCAGATAATTTGAGCTGGGTCTCCCAATTTCTTTCAGCCTCTTGGGAAAATCATGTTAGACAGCTGAGACACACTGCAGTTTTAAACACCAAAAAACCTCATGCTTCTTCCATCACGGAACTGACTGCCTAATTTGCTTTACTGTCAAATAAGAAAGGTCATCCAGAAAAATATCTACTTTTCAATAGGAAAAAAAAATGATCAAAGTAAGAATTTGATCTCCAAGAATAACGTTCCATGTCACATAGGAAACAATGCTTCAAGCTCATTCCAGAAAAACTTTAAAAAAAAAAATGCCCAATCTGAATGTTAATCAGTGTAAAGCTCAGGATTAGCAAATACCAGCTGAGGCATATAGTGCTGTAACATTTAAACTGGGCCTTTCAGAATGACCCCAAAAAAGGGCATTAGCCATAGGGGCTGCAGATATAACCCTGAAACTGTTCACCAGAGCTACCCCTGCACTGGAACAGTTCCTAGTGATGGAGATATGTATAAATTGTTAGTGAGTATTGTTTGTCTCATGGAAAGCTGAACTTTCTGACTTTAAAAATCTTGGCAGGTGCTAAGCAATGACCTCACCCTGCATCCGTCTTAGCCTGGTAATATTAATATTCCCCTTCTTTAGACATGGAAACCAAAATAAAGAGGCTGCATTTCCCAAGGACGCTCCAGAGCCCTGAACCAGGGTCTGGCTTGGACTAATTCGTCCCAGAAAATCAAGTTTGAGTCATGAAGCTCCCAAGAGCAGAGCATGCTGTACTGGGAGCACACCACACCCACCCCAGGGTGCAGAACACCCCCTTCACCAGCTCTGCTCCAGAGAGGGTCTGCTCAGACTGTCAGCCTGGTGCCACCCACTCACACCTGACCCTGCACCTCAGGTCCCCTTCCCAGCCTTCCCTAAAAACAACAGGCAGGAGGAACGCCCAAGTCTGGTGAGCCAAGAGGAAATGCAGTCTGCCACAGAGGTGAGCAGCAGGGGTGGACAAAACTACTCTTTTGTGCATAGAAACTACTAGTTTTGTGCTAATCACTGCAAAAAACCCACTTTTTTTTTAAGAGTCTGCATAATCTCCTCTGATAATGAGCACCCAGAGGTCATGCATGTACCCACAGTCCTCTCTAGCAGGCAAAATGTGGGGCAGTAAATGCACCTGAAAAAGAGTATGCCCAGGTCCTGCTTGTGAATGGAGGATGCTTTTCTCTTAGATCCCTTCCCAGGAGGCTGAGAAATGCAGGAGGGAGATCAGAGAGCCCAGGAAGAGCCCAGGCACACCCAGTGGGTCCTCTCGCTGCAAGGGCAAGCAGCAAAGAGGGAAAAAGGAGAGTACAGACAACTGAGGTCTCAGCCTGTTATTCCAGTAAATAGCAGTATTCTGGCCCCAAAATACCCAAACTCTCCATCCATCTGGATCCCCTCAGCTTTGGGATAGCTTAGAGGAGCTGGATGAACTAAGCACTTCAACTGGAAATCCTCTCATCTGGTACAAACACCATTTTTCACTCCTGGCTGTGGGTCTTCCTTTCACCTTATGCCCCACTGTGGGCCTGGGTGGACAAGGAAGGAGCTGCTCCCATTTCTGTATACATCCAGGGACAGCCTGCCTCCTGCCTCTTGTTTTTAAAGGATATGCCAGCTCCAGGGCTACCAGTTTTCTATTAGTTTCAGTCATCCCTCTTTGGTTTCTGTCTGGCAGATATCCCATGAATGTGCTGCTCAGAGCAGAAATGCTGCAGAACTTCTGGTAAGGGCTTTCAGACCAGAAGAAAAGCTCACACATAAACCTCAGAACCGAAGCAGACGCTGCCACCCTGCTCAAATGAAAAGTCCTCTGTATTTTCTAGTCTAAAGTCTTCCCTGCACACATACCTGCAATATTTGCTAAACAACCTATGCCAGCTTGCTGCAAGGTTGAATCTGAGGCTTATTAAAACAGAACTCTGTGTATAAGAACATCAGAAAGGCTCATCAATCATGTGGGAGTTTTATCTGTGTAGGGATATAGGACTGGAAAAGTACTTAAGACACTGAACCAAGTCCCTTTCTACCACAGGCAACTCCATTGCATTCCAAAC
The DNA here is from genome assembly GCF_000691975.1 of Corvus brachyrhynchos. Taxonomy (NCBI): domain Eukaryota; kingdom Metazoa; phylum Chordata; class Aves; order Passeriformes; family Corvidae; genus Corvus; species Corvus brachyrhynchos. The sequence goes on from NW_008246064.1 coordinate 3,301,273, forward strand.
TGAATGAGCCCCATCTGAAACCAGCAGAGTTTTTACTTTCAACCTTTTTTTTTCAAAACCTTGCACATTCCTTACTTGTTTTGCAAGGCTTTGAGATGTTGAAAAAGATGCCCTGCCAGGCATTTCTCCAGTCATGGGGGACAGGCAGGGGACACAGCACTTCTCATCTCCTGACTCTTCCCCTTCTGTGCTCACAGATGCGGAGAACACTCCTGAGGTTTAAGGAAGATCTGAGCAAGCCCACGCTGCCAAGCAAACCCAGTGAAGGCAGACTAAATTTAAAATCCCAGGCTTTAATTAAACATCATCAAATTTCAAATGAGAAATCATGCTGTTCTGTAATTCCAGGTTACGTTAAATGGCCTGAGACAAGCCCAGATTGGAAGCCAGCACTGCACAGTAATTACTCTTCCAGAAATATGGTTTGCCTACCCACCCTATTTAGCTTCGATTCTGCTTTCCAAAGACAGAAAGGCACTTTTCCATGCTGGAAATTTACAGCCTTCTTCCCTTGCAAATGTCATTGTTATTTTTCCCCCCTTAACAATCTTGTCTCTTCTTATGGGCAAGTTTTTCAGCAACATATTTAACTTGATATGCTCCAGGGACAACTTTCTGCAGCCCAGATTTTCCCCTACACACTGTGGGGTGGCTGAGGAGTGACCTTACAGCCCAGAGCTTGAAAAACCATCCAAAAAAGACACTCATAGTGCAGGAGATAAACAGGACATCCCAGGCACTTCAGAACTAACGGAGTCTGATTCCTTTAAGTGAACAGCACTGAGGCTGTGAAAGTGCTTCTCAGACTTCAGAGAATCCACAGAAGAGTGAAGCCTGATGAAAGCTCGGCATTTATGCACCATCTCCTTCTCCATCAGTACATTACTACCCAGCAGAGACCCCACATGGAGTGAAGACTTAACTGAGGGCAAGACTTCCTGGTGCCTGCTCAGACTCGAGCTCCAGCTCTGTGATTTTGCCCAGCTGAGGATTTTGCATCCCCCCTCTTCTCTGATGTTTGGTGTCAAACAAGCCATGAATCCCACCCAGCCCTCTCAGCTGAGAGTGCTATCAGCTTTCCTCTCTGATAGCTGAGTATCTACCTTTGGGAATCTTAAAGGAACTTAATATTTTACAACTTCTGTGGCTCTGTCAAATCAGGGTGAAATCAGCCAACAGGTTCAGATGTCATGGTCAGAGTCTCAGATACACAGGGACTGAAGAAAATCCATCCAAAACTGCACCCACAGATATTCTCTCTTTTTAAACATGAAATCTCTGTTTGCAAAGCAACTTATTGAGTGAAATGCAGCCCCAGGGAAAATTCCCTGTGAATTCAGCAGAGCCAGGATTTCACCCAATAACCAACCCCTCTCCATTTCATAACAAATTCACCCTCCTTTCCTGCTCTATGCCTTTTCCTTTCTGATCTCTGCATTGTCACCAGAGCAACTGCAGATTTTTTCAGGGCAAAACTTCCTCCCATGCTGAGGCAAATAAGGAGTAATTTCACTCAAGTCAGTGGAGCTACCCTGGAATAAATTTGGCAGTGAGAAGAGGAGAATCAGTTCCCTCTCCTTGTATTACCAAGAAACACGGTAAACAGTACGGGCTTTTCATGCCTTGACAAGAAGTGCCTGTCCTGGAGTTTACTTCAATGCAAGTGAAACAGACCCCTGAAGAACACAAAAAAATAATGATTGTTTTATCTGGAGCTCCATGAAAGAGGCAATTCTTTGCTTAAGGAGCTACATTAAGCCTGACTCCACTCTTGCTGGTATCATTGTAAAACAGGGGGGGGGAAAAAGCATTGGAAACCAGGGAGCTTGCCTGGGTGCAGAGTGAAAATCCAGTGCCCGGGGCCAACAGGGAAAAAAGGAGGTTAGCCTACTGTCCCCACCCACAGGGAAGGACAAGTGCATCTTTGTCTGTGATTAATCACTTTATAAGGCAAAGGATACTGTTGGAGTTTCTGTTTCTGGTTCATGGAGTTGCTGTGGGCTATGATTTTCCCAAGGCCAGCGATCCAGTGGTTGGCATCATCCTCTGAACTCGCAATGAGGTCCAGGTTTTTCCGCTGGTCTTTGAAGATGATGGAAAAGCAGCGATACTCTGGGACATCCTTGGCGTATTTTTCCATACCTTCTGTTTTATGGCCTGACCTCACATCCCGAATATCTTCAATGGAGACTGTGGAAAGAAAGCAGAGCCTGCTGTCAGCAGGGGTTCCGTCAGCCTTATCTCTACTTGGTGAGAGATATTAAAAAATTACTCTTTCTCCTTTTCCTGAAACCTCTGGAGGGTTCCCTTCCCTTTCCCCCCTTCCCCAAGCTTTGGTACTAAAGAAAACTCAACTCAAAAGGACCAGAAAGAGCAAGAAATTTTAAAAAGAAAACCTCTTTCCTCATGTTCTTTACTTGACAAAGAAGCAGAATATGCCCTAGGTGCCATATTGTGATGTCCTGTTTATGAGACACAAATCACTGCCAAGAGTTTGGTTCCAAGCCCTTGGAGCATCCCTGACTTGAGCATCCGTCAACTCATCCCCCCTGAGAATGGGGAGAGTGGAGCTGTGCCTCCCTGTGAACATCACCCCACAGGAAAATCCTAGAACCACAGAATGGTTTGGGTTGGAAGGGACCATAAAGATCATCCAGTCCCAACCCCCTGCCATGGGCAGGGAAACCTTCCACTGGATCAGGCTGCTCCGAGCCGTGTCCAGCCTGGCCTTGAACAATTGCAGGGATGAGAAGTCCACAGTCTCTCTGGGCAAAATAAGAGGTGACTTCAGTAAGAGGAGGGTAGGGAACAAAACTATCCTTCTTTAGATTGCAAAAAGAGTGAGAAGGCAAAATTTAAGAACCCATCTGTTCCTCTCAGTCAAACATGTGCAAATTAAGGAGGCAAAGACCAAAGCTTCAGAGCAGTCTGGTGTCACCCATACTCCATCCTAACCCCTGCCAAGGGCAGACTTTATCTTCTTTGCTGAAAGAAAGGAAAACACTGTTTTTAAGATCATCCTTCCCCATTTCCATCTCTGCTCTTCAGCTGGTGGAAATGAAGGCTGAAGTTGCTCCAAGTTTGCAAAATGCACACACAAGGCAATCCAGAAAGAGCAGTGTATTAAGAGACTTGTATTAAACAAATGTAAGTAACAGAATCAACCCTAAAATGCCCTTGAGAGCAATCAGTGCCCTCAAACTGGGCTGAAATCAGGCAAGCTCCCAGCAGCACCCACAGCCTCTGATTGTCTTTCAAGGGTCACTTCATGCATCTACGAAACACTGGCACAAGTTGCCCCGAGCAGTTGTGGATGCCCCATCCCTGGAAGTGCTCAAGGCCAGGTTGGACAGGGCTTGGAGCAACCTAGTCTGGAACTTTGTTAAAAAGCAGTGCATGAGTATAAAATATCCCCAAAGTTTAGCTGAACAGGAGAAACTTGCCTTTAAGCATCCATTTCACCATTAAAGTGCCCAGTTCATTCAAAGTCAACACTGTAGAAAAAACCAACTCAGTATCCACCTGCACATTTTTGGCATGGCTGCCTTGGGATCATCCAAAGTTCATCAGATGCTCATTAGAGGATTGAAAACTTTCCTTTTTTCCCAGACCAGTCATGATAATGCTCAGGTACTGGGGAAAAAGACATTTAAAAACCACCCAAAATTTCAATCTTCAAAAATCAGTGACTTTCTAAAAGCACCACTTAACATTTGCTTCAAGTTCTCACCAGATGCTGGGGTGGTCAAACACCTTCCACAGCACTTTGCTGGTTTGGTTTCTATACAAGAACACACCATGAGGAGCTCCCTGGAGCCAGCAAAGCTCCTCCCTGACAATTATGAGCCGTTTTCTTTGTGTGGTCTTTGATTATCACTTCGTAAAGGCCAACAGTTGATCATTTGAGAGGAGGGGAGGAAAAGGTTGGGTTGGGCTGGGCTGCTGTGGAATTATGTTATCTGGCCAATTTACCTTTGAGTGAAAGTTCATGGGTTTGAGTCCTAAAACCAGCTCAGAAAGAAAAGGGCTGCAATTCCCCCACAGCTGGGCCTTGCTGGTGACCTTGCCCTTCAACCAGGACATTAATCAAATTATAGTGGTTGTGCCTCAGGTGGAACTTCACCTTGAATGTAAAGCATGCTATCGTGTTTGGCCAGATTCAGCTCAATCAGAAAGTCTGAAGTTTAGTCAGGCTTCTTTTATAGCCAGTGGGAAATAAAGCAGCTTTTGGAACACAAGTGTTCCGTCCCATTCAAACAAAAACTTCAGGGTAAGATAAGTCACACCCTGAATCCATGGCTACAGTGGACCCTTGACCAGAAAGGAAGTGCAGGCTGGGCATCTCAGATTGTCCATAAGTAGGGGATTCTCCTCCTCTCTGGGTCTCTTCTGCTTATGGCAGTGAAGTGGAAGGATCATCCTGTTATTCCTCTTCACCTGCCAGCTGCTCACCACTGCTTGGCTCACAAGAGTTATTGTCCTGCAGAATGGCTCGTTAGTCTGCTTGTGCAATCAGTCCCTAAACTTTGGGTTGGCAATGGCCTCATGTTTCCAAGACCAGAAAATCTGATGTTAAATATTGGAAATTTAGAATGGATTCTTTGGAAACCATTACGTGGCTGCATGAATCCACTGGAAAAGAGAGCTGTGTGGGAGGAAAAAAAGATTGAAAACCTGTGTCTGGAAGGGCTGCCTTGATCTCTTCAGGGTGTGCTGAGAAGAGGATGATGGAGATAAAAGAGCTCCTCAATACAGAAAAGGTACAAGGATGGCTGAGGAGCAGGACTGGTGTCTATTGTAGTCACACAAGAGACACGGAGAGAAACTATCACCACAGGAACTGTTCAAAAAGCAGGGTAAGGAAGGACACTTTTTATAGCTTTCCATAGCTTGGTTGTGTGTACTGTTGTCATCTATCAATAAAAAAAGCTGAAGCCAAAGGACTCAGCCCAAGCCATCTGCTAAAGTTATCTCTTCTCTGGAAAATCTTAACCCAGCATGAGTACTTTATCAGCTGCTCACAGACAGCCAGTGTACTCTATTAGCAGTCCCAAACTAACTGTGTGTTCAGCTGAGCTATCTGCAAGGAGAAATCAAAAATATCCAGGGGACAGACACGTTTCACAGCAGAGGAACACTCACAGCAAACAGCCATCAATCCCGTCTCCCTGCAGCCTCCCTGTTCCTTCCCCATCACGCCACAGCGGGGAGATAACCACAAGCAGAAGAGAATCTGGAAAGTTTGCATCTACTTCTGAGTGTTTGCGTCTGCTGAAGAGGTGGTTTGCAGAGAGCCCAAAATATGACGCACAACACAAGGAAGCCTGTGTTCTTCCTGGCCTCCCGACACCGACTCACACAGGTTACATCCTGGTCAGCCTTCCTGGCTGCTGTGGATGCTGCTCGGGCAGCCAAAGGCTCCCCACTGCCATGGACATACAGCAGCATTTCCTGGAGCCAGTGAAATTCCTCCTGTCTGAACTACTCTCAAGGAGATGTTGAGAACTTTCTTTGTAGCCCTCCTTTCAGTTTCCATCACTGGATCCTGCTCTTGTGCTTCTCCCTTGCCGATTTTCAGCCCAGCACCCTTTTCCCCTTTCACCCCTGGCATCAGCAGGCAGGGATGACTCAGGCCCTCAGGATTCTTTTGACAGCCATGATATTTTTAAGCAACCAACATGTATCTTTTGAGTGTCTCTTTTGATTTGGATTTCTCTCTTCATGGCTTTCAAGAAGCTTGGAGTTACACTTGCAAACTCATCTCCTCGTGCAGAAGGAACACCTCTTAAAGGAAATCAACTGCATGATCTTTAAGGTCCTTTCCAACCCAAGCCACTCTATGATTCTGGTGTAGAAGAGCCAGAAGGATGAGCCTGACAACATTCCTAATGATGAGAGCACTTCTCTGAGAGATCAGCCCTGGCCTCTCCATCTCCTCTCTCATCCCTGTTCCACAACTGAAATGTCCAGACTGTGCTGGAAGCATGAACAGTAAACTCTCTGGTAATCCTAAGGAATACAGGGAAAGGAGGAACAAAGGCAGAGAACAATCCTTTTGTTTGATAGGCAGTCCTTTGAGATGAGACATTTTGTCAAGAGTATTTGTCAAGAGAGAAAATAATAAACTGAACCCACATCTCCTGCAAGCTACTGAGCATGTGAAGGACAAGGACTGACAGGTGTTTCTCTCTTCTTGTGCCTTTGCTGATGAAGTGGGAGAAGAGGGTCACTGTATGGGCACTGCCAAAACAGCCTTCCTCGAGTTACTGCTTAGGGAAGGGGGGCAGCTTTTCACTCTGGGGGAAGAACTCCTCAGATCCTTTCCTCATCCTACCCCCTGTCAGAAACAGGGGACCTCTGCAATGTGGCATTCAGTCACATTTAATTACTCCATCCCACTCTAATTGGCTCAGTAAGTCACTTCTGTTTACTGTCAAGAAATGCAGATGAGAAGTGTGCTCAGCTGTACAGAGCCTGCACACCATCCCGCATGTCTGCAGAAAGGCCAGACCCTCGCCAGCTGCACCTTGGCTCAGCATCTTGTCAGGAACAGATGAAAGCTGCTACCTGACCCCAGGACCATCCTGCAGAGACACTACATGGATTTCACAACATGCTGAGTGCACCCCGTGTGCTGCTCCTCGCTTTGGTTTCACCCCGGCAAGAGCTGTTCAGCTGACTTCGGTTTCACCAGGGGTGGCTGATGCTAATGGCCAAACGCAGCTGGAATCAGGACATTTGTAACCAGTGGGATCTGGAGCTCTGTCAGCTCCCTGGGCTGGGAACACCAAAGGCCATCCATCACCCTCATCCCTGAGGAATACTTTAACATAATGACTCACGGGTGGGTTCATCGTGAGCCCCGCTGTGCCGTGCCTTCCTAGCCCTGCCAGCACTGCTCTTTCATCTCCCTGGGTGTGAACTACGGCAGGTCCCAGCTGCTGATTCCTCATCCATTCTCTTCTCCACTCCCCCTCCACCGACATGCTCAGCAGGTTGTTCTAACTCAAGATCTGCTGCACAGCAGTCCGCCCTCGTTGCTGGCGTGTGCCCACCAGCTGACAACCAGCGAGACAATGCACATGCAATTTTACAGGTTGTTTGCAAATACCTTTTAATGTAAGGTCTTTACCCAATCTTTCAGTCTACCCATCATGGCTTAGGGCCTTAAGACAAAGAGAGTGATCTCTATTTACATTCCTTCCACACAAGCAGGGCCCTGCAAACTATTTTGGCGACCAGTTCCTACTTCCTCTGCCATCACAGCACTGCTAAATTTGGATCTGAGGCTCTCAACGCTTCTGCCTTTGCATTTAACATATGCTACAGAGAATAAGGTCAATATTTGTCAGCACACTGCCTGTGATGAAAACTGACCAGCGACGCCCGCGGTGGCCTGATTCAAAACTCAATCGAAGAAACAGGCAGCTCTGCCTCTGAAATGACGTGGTTTATGGCTTGAGCAATTTTGATAAAAACTAATGAGACCCACAGACAGACGGTTTTGTTTTCGCAGCTGACGGCCGCCTTGCATAACGCATTCGCATCAGCAAATATTTTTTCCAAGGATAAATACATGTCTGACCACGAAAGCAATGATTCCTCAAGAAACTGCAAAAGGAAGCTGTCAGTGCAGCCAGCTACCTGCTGTGTGCACACAGGTTGCTGAGAGTTTCTGTTGACTTTAGACACTTATCAGGGACAATTTCAAGCTTTTGCTTCTTGACTCAAGCAAACACAGAGCAATATTACATCCTTCCTGTTCCTCTGCAAGCAAGTTCAGGACATTAATTCAATGGAGACAATAATTTATTCTTCCACAAAAGTGGTATGGTATGTTCACTGCATGGCATTTTAAGGACATCCATAAATTTCACAGCAAGCCAAAAGCAAAGGAAAAAGTTTTCTGCTGAACACAGGTCTTAGCCTATAAACATAAACCTTTTGTTCTATGATTAAACCAAGCAAAAATACCCTATAACTGTGCCAGAAGTCAGAGGAACAGGAAAAAATTCTTTGCATTTTTAATAGTAACAGTAAATAATTAACAGATCAAAATATCAATTTCATGACTTTAAGTAATAATACAATCATCACTTGCAACACTCAGTAGTGCAACTGAATTTAGCTCACCTCCCAAAACTGATTATTTTAATCAAAACACGGAAAAAAAAAATATCCAACAATAGTAGTTTTTACATAAGCTTTTGGGCAGAAATGGAAACATTTCAGTTACAACTCCTGACGTTCTCTCTTGACTTCACTGCTCGTGACTCAATGACAAAGCCCCAGTGAGTCATTCCTGGTTCAGTGTGTGAAGCTCGTTCACGTTCACGGCTGTCAAGGAAAACATCACCTCCCTGAGCCTCCAGGAGAGACACTGTGCAGCAGATAGCAAAGCACCATCCCTGGGGCCCCACTGCAGCATCCCTAAACTTAATTGACTCGTTCAGCCTTTTCCTTCTGCCTTTGAATACCCTGTTTCTCCACCAAGTGCTCAAAAGGATGATTCACTGGAAAGTTTTCAACCATTCCCACAAATCCCTGAGTTGAGAGAGTTTTTAAAGGGATTGAGTCTGGCTTAAGTGAGCTCACACTAGGGATTACAGCTGGTTTAAGAAAATACTTCCAAAAATCAATTTCATTGAAAGCAGCAAATGCCTTTTTGCTCTTTTTTTATCACCTAGATGAGATCTGATATTTGACCACAGATAAACAAGACAGTGCTACTGACAGGCTGCTGCTCCTGCAGCAGAGTCCCTCTGCTCCCTTTGGCTCTCCTCCCTCATCACCACAGTGATGCTCAGGAGTGCATTGCCTCAGAATGAACTGATTTTCAGCTCCCTCACACAGATCTTTTCCTTGCCCCAAAACTGTTAATCCTGCCACTTTGACTGTTTTTGGAGCCCAGGGAGAAAGCTGTGGAAAAGCCTCATGGGGCAAAGAAGCATCCACCCTCCTGTGGCCCTATACACCAGTTCAGATAATGAGAGCAGCAGCATGTTTGTCGACCTGGTTGCAGCTCAGACACAGGATGGAGCAGGCTGTGGTGAAAAATGGATTTTTAAAGATGCTTTTGGGCAGCCCTTGGTGCCCAGCACCCCCATGTTTCTACTGGAGGCAACCAGAGAGTACACACAGGGCAGAACATGCTTGTTGGAAAACTGACTTAAGATGCTTCAGGGGTTTTTGGGGAAAAAAAAGAAAAAAGTCCCCCGGGGCCTAAATAGAACATACTGAAAAATAAGGAATTATTGACAATAAGGAAAAAATGGATTATTCTACCTGCTCAGAAAGCATTTTGGAAGGACAGCTTATCCCCAAAGCCCTGTTTCGGTAATGCAGCTATGAAGACAGCATCTAATTTAAATTCCCAGTTGTTTAAAATATTAAAGACAATAAAGGAAGGTACTGGTTGTACCCCGTGTATCTGATCCAGGCAACATCTGCTCCTGTCACAACCCTGATATGTGGGGCTTTTTGAACTTCAGACATCTGAGATTCTCCTGTCCAACCCTGGCAGTCCCCAGTTTTATCTACCAGACTCCACCACACAATGGTTTACAAATAGCTTTTCCACATGGTCATAAGAACACCAACAGGAATAACAAGAAGCTATCCAAACAAAAACATAACCCTTGGTGTACCCAGACTTGGCTCCTCTGAGGTGCATCCATCGCTGTCAGCAATGCTGTGGATAAGATTAGACCTGCAGCTAAACCTCCCAGTTTCCATTCTGCTCACCCTGTTTTCCATCCTGAAAAGGGAGCTTATCTGCAGCTTTAGAAAGGCTTTGTCCTGGAGAGCAAAGTCAGTGTCTGTTAACAAGGAAGGGTGTCCCTCTGGAGAGACTCGCCCTGAAGTCCCTGATTTTGGGTCTCAAATCCTGACCCTGGACTCTTCCTCTGATGTGACTGCCTTCACACTGGACCAATAAGAAGGCAGCTGTGGTGATAGAGCCTGTCAGAGGCCACAACACAAGTCAGGGGGAAATCCATGCTCTACCTGGACCCAAAGCAGCCTGGTGAAGTTGAAAGCTCCAGAATGAAACTCAGACACAGTAATCGCTCTGAAAACTTGGGAATGGAAGGACTCAGAGGATCAATAACAGAGAAAGGCAAGGAGAAACATGACCAGAAGGTTGAGGGAAGTGATTTTGTCCCTCTCCTCTGCTCTCATGCTACAACACCTGCAGTACTGCATCCAGCTCTGGGGCCACCAAGGATGTGAACCTGTTGGAGTGAGTGAAAAAGATGCTCCAAGGGCTGGAGGCCCTCTGCTCTGGAGACAGGCTGGGAGAGGTGGGGGTGTTCAACCTAAAGAAGAGAAGGCTCCAGGGAGACCTTAGGGCCCCTTCCAGTACCTCAAGGGGCTCCAAGAGATCTGGGGAGGGACTTTGGACAAGGGCCTGGAGCAATGAGACAAAGGGGAACGGCTTCACACTGCCAGATGGCAGGTTTAGATTAGCTATAAGGCAGTAATTCTTTACTGTGAGGGTGGTAAGGCCCTGGCACAGGTTGCCTGGAGAAGCCATGGCTGCCCCGTCCCTGCAAATGTTCAAGTCCCTTCCAACCAAAACCATTCTATGATTTTATGAAAATGGACCTCCTTGGTGTTATGGCTTGGGACTTGGCAGGAGTCAGTACTCATCTCTCACTGACTTCCAGGTTCAGGTGCATCTGGAGCAGCCCCAAGGTGTCCCTCCAACCCTCCCAAGAGCTTGGCACCACAAGTGCAGGCACAGGCTCATATCCTGCCAGGAGCATGTGGGACACAGCCTGTTCAGCTCCCATAGCCAGACAGGTGTCAGGGTGCAAAGCCAGTCTGGCCAGAGCCTGGCCAGAGCTTGCCTGCACAGAGCTGCAAGGACGAGCTCTGCCTCCACTGACTTGTCTCCATTGCTGTTATCCTGATGACAAAAATAAAAAAAGGATCTTTCCTTGGGAAAGGTGTGCCTGCATGGAGCGTCAGGAGCAGGCACGTGCTGTGAGCCAGCAGGTAACATTACTCCATCTCCACGTGTCACTGAGGTCACTCCCAGGGCACAGCAGGTTCTCCTGCCCACAGTGGCACTGCCTGTCTCCAGCAGTGTGGCAATGCTGGCTGTGCCCAGTTACCAAAGTGTATCTGTAAATCCACACCCACGCAGGCACACCCCCAGCGTGTGCCCAGAGCCCAGCTCAAAGGGTTTGATTTCACTCTTTTTTATAAAATATAAAATTTTTTATAAAACTTTATTATTTATAAAATACTGTTTTTAAAAAACAGTTGCACCCCCTCTCCATGCCACTGCCACAGCCATGGATCCACCAGGCTTCTCCAGGCAAACATCAGGGTCCCTGGAGCCACAGCACAAGGATCCCGTCCCATTTACTTCCAAGGACTAGGTGGGCTTAGGACTGTTGCTGTAGGTGCTCTCAGACCCCATAATTTGGAAACTGCTGGCTCAGAGCATAGGAAAGGGAGCTCTGAGAGTCATTTTTCTCAACTTGTGTCCTTATCTGTTTTAGAGCAAGATATATTAGCAAGATTATATATATAGCAAGGTATATATTACCTGGGAAAGGACTTTGGTTTTATATGGGACAGAGCTCAGCAGAGCAGGCGTTCCCAGGCAGCAAACACTCACTGAGGACTCTCTGTTTGCTGTTGCTGTGATGGGTTATTGCACTGGGAGACCTGAAGAGCCCAGCTGAGCTTAAGACCCTGCCAGGATGGGCATCCAAACACTCAGGAGGGGACAAGTCTCCAACCCAAAGCCTCAGGGGAGGTCTCACTGCAGACTTCCCCTTTTATAAAATAGGAGGGAGAGGGATTTTTTACAAGGGCAGACAGTGATAGACAAGGGGAAACAGTTTTAAACTAAAAAAGGAGAGATTTAGATTAGATGATAGAATTAAATTCTTTACTCAGAGTGTGACAAGACACTGGCACTGGTTGCTCAGGGAAGCTGTGGATGCCCCATTCCTGGAAGTGTTCAAGGCCAGGCTGGATGAGGCTTGGAGCAACCTGGGATAGCAGAAGGTGTCCCTGCCCATGGCAGGGGGTTGGAACTGGATGATCTTTAAGGTCCCTTTCAGCCCAAACCTTTGAGATTTTATGATTCAAAGCCTTTTACAGTTAGTTAGAGGAAGAGAAAGAAAATGTGTGGAGAATGCACAAAGAGATTAAATGAGGTGCCCAAGGTCATGTGAGAAGAGTGTGGCCATCAGGGTTACAAACCAAACATATTTTACCCTGCTACTTTACTCCTCCTACTGAAAACCTTATCAGTGTTTGTGGGAGGAAGGGAGGTAATTTGGAAGACCCACCCTTCATTTAGTTAATTGTGATCATTACCAAAAAAATTGTGTAATTAACACATTTCAACATGCCATAAAACATTCCACGTTGCTAATTTATCTCCTGGATTTACAAGACTACAATGATTAGTGAAATATGAGAGAAAAAACGGCAGAAAATATGGAGAAATTTGTCAGAAAAATATGAAACGAGAAGAAAAGAAAGATAGACACACACCCTGCCTGATTCCATTTTGACTGCACAATTGGTTCAGTTTGGTCCCAAGTACAGTGCCAAGCTGGAACAGAATGGTTTTTCCTGTGCCATATAATGGTGATTGTAGTATCTGGACTTTTTACAACAGGGCAGATCCTGCGTTTCCAAGATAAGGATGAGAAAAGGGTTTCCTTCCCAGAGACATTTCCTGTCAGCCCTTGGATTTCCACATCTCTGCAGTTCCCTTGTGAGGCTTAAATGCCAGTTTTCCCCAGGGCTGCAGGCAGGAAAGGAGCATCCTGGCAGAGCCCACACCACAAATGCTCACACCATGTCTCACACTGAGAATTAGGTCTCGGGCACCTGAGTGACTGAACAATTTGGGGAGGAAACGAGCCAGGAAGGGCTGCTGAGACCAGCACAGCCCACCCCACAACCATTTGAGGCAGCAGCTCATGAGCTTGGGCAATGTGGCCGTTCCTGACACGGCGGATTCCTCGTGGCTGTCCCAGAGCTGACAGCATCACTCAGTTTGTGTGTCACAGGACGAATGAAGGACCTGCTCTCATGGCTCCAAGCCCTACCTCCACACCACACCATGGCCCTGCTTCACCCCAGGCACCTCTGAGGAAGCAAACTTTACTCACAGATCTGTGACTCCGGGGATCTCAGCATCTTCTTTGACTCCTGCCATATGGTTTTGCAGTCCTCCTGGAGCTTATAGAACCGCTCCTTTCTCCAGGAGCTTGACTTCACTTTCAGCAGCTGGCTGCCTTTCAGGAGGAACTTCAGGTCCTTGTCATCTTTGAGGCCTGTGGAGAAACAGAAGTGGTAATGTTTTAAGAGACAGTTCAAGAAATGATGCTCAAAGTGTTTTTCCTTCCACAGAGGCAGCCAGGTCTGGGGAGGACAGCAGAGCAGAGAGACCCAGAAATCCCCCACGCCACTTCATGATCACAAAAGAGGCTGAAGCCTCGTATGAAGACTTTGTGTTATAATTGTCAAGTGTTTTACAAAGATAAAATATCTCCTTCCCAGCAAATACAGCCTACTGTTAGGATGCAAAAACTACAACAAAACCAACAACAGAACAGTAAAAACAGAGAAAGGAAAATTGCATAACTTGTAACTGGAATGCTGTCAGGAACTTTCAAGTGATTTCAAATCTATTCTGCAACAAAATTTCCTTTGCGGAAACAGGAATACACAAAGATATTTCTCATCCTCCTCTGGCAAGCAGTGCCTTCCTATCCACGTGGGAATTTTGCTGATCAGATGAAGCTTAGGAGAGAGAAGTTTGGTGACAGGCAGCAACAGATCACTAAGGCAGCAGCAAGGAGCAGCCACGCTCTCCTCATTGCTCAGCCATCCGAAGGGTCCTCGTCTTTCTTACACTACAAGGCCGATGCAATGTCAAGTAATAACAACCAGACCTTCTGGCTGTGGGAACTTTGGATTTCACAACTTAGCCTAGATTCAAGAAGGCACTTAAAACATCTAGAGAGGCAACAGGCACCTACTGAGACTTTGAAAACACAGACTTGGCATTCTACATGGTTTTGAGTGTCTCAGCAGTGCATGACTTCACATACCTAAATACCTTGGAGAATCCATCTCTCAAACCAACCAATGATTACAGATCTGGGCTGAGGAGAGTGAGAGCATGAAACATGAGGAAGACATCCTGGGCTTTCTGTAATAGGCCCCTTGCAGCTCTGTGACACTGCAGGAAAGGCTGGTTCAGAGCTGGTGAAGCAGCATTTAACTCTGCAGTGCTGACCATGCACATCCCAACTCAGTGGGAATTTTTCCAACCTTACCTTGACAGTGCAGGCAGCCACTTGGCCAGCAGCAGCCCAGCACCCCCCTGCCACTCAGCTCCAGGGAAATTGCTCAGTATTAGACAAACATAACGTGGGGTCTCACAAGTAACAATTTTTTATTGCCGTGTCCCCTGTTGGGTTGGGTTGGTTCTTCTCTGGGAGACACAGCTGCTTTGAATCACTGGCTTTTAAACAAGGCAAGACAATGAACTACCAAGCACCACTTCAAGCCTGCTTGAAAAACAAAACCATGAGATCTAAGTGGCCAAATTCCCATTCTCCTGACATCCCATACAGGAAACTGAAGCACCAGCTGCTGCAAAACACCAAGGTGGGTCATGGTGGCAGCAGCAAAAACCTGCACTGGGAGTTTGTAACTGGGATACACAGGCCTAAAGAGAGCATTTTAAGCTGCCAAAGCCTGAGATTTTCATCAGAGATAAATACTAGGGGTGTCCAGTGTCCACTTTGTGAGCCGCTCACACCATTTACTGATTTTGCAGAGGTCAAGGACCATGCCCAGAGCTGAGCCAGGCTGAAACTTCCAGATTTGAAAGCATCAGAGTGGAAGCTGGAGATCCTGCAAAGGTGGCATTGGCCTCTCTCTTTCCTCAACATTAAATTAGCTATCTTGTTAATTGTCTTCCCCACTACAGCATCCCCTGGGCTTCTCAGCTCATGACTGATCTAGAGGTTCCTAAGAGGGGAATTTGAATCCTTCCCCCACTGAAAACCTTAGAAAAAAATTCATGGAGAGAAAAAAAAAAAAAGCTGTGTCCTGCAAAGCACAGAAGGGTGAAAAGTTGAGGCCAGATAATGGGACCTTGGACAGCATTCCCAGGGCTTCATAAGAGGCCAGATCATCTGGAGGATGGATGGACAGGACAACACCACAACGGCCTCCCAGGTTCTTGGTCTCCTGAGTTGTGCTGGGCTGGCTTCTGCTCTAAGGAAAAGGTCCTCCAAGTGCACAGACTGCAGCCTCACTAACATCCCTGGGGCTCCCCTCATGGTTCCTGGAGAGGAAACCAACTTCTCCCTTCTCTCTATCCACCCACATTTCTAATCTGGCTCCCAGCCTCATTCTTCCCTTTTCTTCAGATCCCAAGCACTGGAAGCATCATTACAAGACTAGGAGGAGGACATGTCACCCTAGGGTGACATGAGGAGGAAAGCAGGAAAACCATCAAATCCTTTGGATGCTTCTGTCCATAAGTGTGGAACAAGAAATCCATTTAACCAGGGCACATTTTGTTCCACAGACCCTGCGTGCAGCATCTGTAACGTGTCCTGCTACCAGGACATCCCAAAGAGCTGCACCAATGTAATAAAGACAAATCTGGATGGGCACAGGTGGTGGCCAAGGGCAGATTCCTCTCCTCCAGACTTGGACCACACAGTTCAGACACAAAATGGAGCTCAGAGCCCTTCATCCCATTCACCAGCACAGCCCAGTCAGACCAATAGCATGGTCAAAACTCCCCTTCTTCTTCCCAGGATCTAACTATGGGGTGGGAGCAGACCTCCCACTCATCCTTGGCCACTGTGCCTGAGGACCAGGAGAGGTCAAATGATCAGCAAAGGAGGGCACTGGACTTCGCAAGAGCAGGAGGGAAGGATGAAGATGGACGGTGCATGGTGAAGGCGTGGCAAAGATAAAAGATGCCAGTGGCAGTGGGAGAAGCCAGGGAGGGGACAGAGACAAGCTTCCCTCTAGGAGACAGCAGGTTTGGCCAGAAAAGGGCAAGAGGGCCAACCATGAGTGTCTAACAGCTCTGACATCCCTTTGACGTGGCATCCTTTCAGACACAGAGCAGTCACCCAGAGACGACCTGTGTCAGTGATGACCCCAAGCCCTGCCTTAGCCACCCAAAGGAAAGAGGGGCATCCCCTTAACGGGGTGGGTGCAGCCTGTGTCAGGCTGCTCAGGGTCTGTCTAGCAGCAGTTCAAGCTCACACAGCTGAATTGGACAGGAAAGAGGGCCAGTGCTTTGGGCTCTGCTTCCGATGCCCAACCAAGCACTGGCACAGACTTTTTTTGGGTGAGTCATGTAACTTTTGTATTCCTACCTGCAACAGTGTTTTGTTAGACCAGAGATGCAGCATAAGACAGTCTGATCTGCTGATACAGAAACCACAAACACACCCCTGATGTGTCACGGTGACATTACTCTCAGCTGGTTATTTGAATTGCTTTCCAGAAAAAAACCCCACCTTTTCCCAGCAGAAACCTGAGGATTTCTTCCTAAAAATCCCATGGAGAACCATGGAATGGTTTGGGTTGAAAGGAACCTTACAGGTCTTCCCATTCCACCTCCCTGCCATGGGCAGGGACACCTTACACTAGACCAGATTGCTCAAAGCCTGAAGCTGAGGAGGTTTGTGGTTCAGAGCTCCATCTCACATCAATGAAAACTCATATCAAAGAAACCAGAGTACACATTGTACACATACATCATTTCAAAGATAAAAAACACTGGGCAGCAGGACAAGGATATTGACTCCCAACTATATAACAACATTAAGCATGAGAAGTGCAATCACTGCACTGAAATAAATGTGCAAATCCTGCCTGAAACATGTGTCAGGACTGGGTCTAGCATCCTCTGTAAAACACCAAATACACACTTGGCATGCAAAATTCCAGAGTGCCTTTCAAGGGTCAGGACCCCCTTCCTTGCCAAACATCAATCACACACTTTCTGAACAGAATATATTCAGCACGCAGTGATGTTCAGAGTGAAAATCATGTTTGGCCAAGGTAGGAGTGCCTCAAGCACACACAGCACTTCAATAGCCATCATGTTAATACACTGCACTAGGAAGTTTTAGACACTGAGACATCAGAAATGTTTACCTTTGGCTTATCTAGCTCAGGTTTACAGCAAGCAGGAAGCACAATAAAACCATAGCTGTCACGGTAGGAGCCGGGCTTTGAGTTAAACGAGGGGATGGTTAGGATGGCCGTGATAATCCGTATGGCTGCACTGCTCTCACAAATCTGCTGATCTGAGAGAACTTAATTACAGTTGCTATAAAACAAGTCTCCTCCCGCCCGCTCTCCTCCTCCCACCTGCTTACAGACCAGGCTTAACTCAGGTTTGCTGGTTTAAAAGGGCAGAAAGCCTTTCTGGTAAAATCTAAAGAACTCGGGTGGGTAAATGGCTATTTCCCACTTCCACCCGACCTCTGTGTCCACAGGAATCAAGGGACTCGCATCCACTTGGGCTGTGCCTCCAGACAGCAGGAACCAGCAATGAGTTCGTACCCAGGCACAGAAGTTATGAAACTCCCCGGGTTTCCTCTTTCATCGGCAACCCCTACGTGGTTCTCTGGGCTCTTACAGCAACAGGCAACACGCCACAGAGCAGGGCTGAAACGGGGCAGGAGAAGGGCACTGCCCTCCCCAAACACCCTCAAACAGAGGCAGTTCAGAAAGCCCAGCAAGAGATTTGGGAACTGATCCTTTGCCCACATTCTTTGATGCCTCCAACGAAGCGGCTCACACATCTGGCGTGTGGTTACAGGCAAACGAAAGGAAAGGAAACCTTGGGAATTTAAAAATAACCCCGGAGTTTAGGGTGGAGCACTGCCTCTGCGCAGGGAAAAGAGAACGGGAGCCGCTGCCGGTGCCGAGGGTCTGCCCAAGCTGTCCCTTACCCAGCCTGATGCCATTCAACGCGGCCACTCTACGGCTCTGCTCCAGTAGGATGTTTTCCTGGGACACGGTGCGCTTGGGCTGCCTTCGGATGCACTGCATGATCCAGTGTGGGGCTCGGGGAGAGGAGGCGGCCGTCGGGAGGGCTGGGGGGCCGTGCCACCCCTGCAGGGATCCCTGCTCATCCAGGAGCTCCGGAGGGCGCGGTGTCACACGGGGCTCCAAGGAGCGAGCGCAGGCAGCGGGGCAGCGGCAGCACAGCAAGGCAGGGGAGGGCAGAGTCCAGCTGGGGGGGGGACTGTGGGAAGTCTCTCCTCCTGCTTCACACGCTGGATGCAAAATTCAGCCGAGGAGCCTGCCGGCAGCTGCCCAGGTAGAAGGAACAAGTTTTCCACCAGTTGTACGCTAGTGGGATTATACGCATCATTTCCACAGGCTGCAGAAGTCCCAGATATTGTTTGTGGCTCCTAATCACTGCCTTGCTCTTGTCAGCTTGTCCTGCCCACGAACGCCTGAGTCCGATCGAGCCTGGCTCCACCCTTTCTCTTCTGTGCAGAGCTGCTCCGTGCTGTTCCCACTGACAGGCACTGAAGACGGTGCCTAAAACAGCTCTTAGCCAGGGCAGATGTGACCCAAAAGATGCTTGGAAACTGAGTTTTAATGCTCTCCCTTTTCCACCAACAGAAGAGTATTTTCCTAAGAGCGCAGAGAGTGTCTTCTCTGCTACCAATTTCCTGTGTGACTTGGGTGAGTCACTGTGCAGACACATTTCTGCATAGCTTTGGGTTTATTCTTGTAATTCAGATTTAGCCTGCACTCTAGTCCAGGAATAAGCCTCCCCAGGGATTTAACAAGTCACAGATTACACAGAATCAGGGAATAATTCAGGTTGGAATGAACCTCTGGGGCTCTCTTGTTCAATGACCCATTCAAAGTGAAGAGTCACCTTCAAAAGTAGATCTGGTTGCTTGCAGCCTTGTCCAGGTGAGTTTGGATATCTCTAGGGACAGGGACTCCAAAGCCAGTTTAGATCCCTGTACAAGAGCTCAGGTGTTCTCACTGAAGAATTTCTTACAACCAGTATAAATTTCTTTTGCTGAAACTCACAGCCATTCCCCATTGTCCTGGCAATGGCTGGGACTAAAACCCACCTCTTCCCTAGCCATGACCTTTTCTGAAGGGAAAAACACCAGTTATACACACACGTTGTCACAAACCTTTTTTTGTTTTGTCATGGCCTTTGCAAGCTGCTGCTGCAAGGCTGAAGGTACTGCAGGGACACGGGTCACACTGGGGTAAATGTCCCTTACTGCATAATCAGCATATGCCCAAGAAACTTGACATCCAACCCCATGTCATTGTTTTAGCCACAGACCTAAATGGAGGCTCTTCATCACCAGCCCCTCACCATACTCAATATAGGTTTTACAAACATTATCTCTGTTTCTGGCGTCTGTCAATCCAGACATCTTCCCCTTCTTCCTCTGTAGTTTGAAGGAAGCCCTACCAGCCCTCACAGGGAAGCACAGAGGATTGGGTTGTTTGACCAGCACAAGGACAGGGTCAGAGTCATTAATCACTGCCATGCACTGCAGGTAAGAAACTCTCTGGGGACAAGGCAGAGCCACTGCATAGCCTTGAACAGCAGTACATCTAATAACTCTTTATTTACACACAGCCACTGCAGATCACAGAGAGAGAAGGAGAATAGAGGCAATTTCTGAATGAGACATTGCTGAACATGTTAGCCAGGCAGCCTGTGGGTGTTCGGGAAACACCTCCAGCCTTTCTGGGCCCCCTGAACAGACAAGGGCTGGATGTCTGAGCTGTAATCCCCATAGCACACCCATGGAAGGTGGGAGCTTTGTTTTTTCCCTGGTGAGGAGATGAGCACCATGATGTAATGGCTGGATGATATTTATTAGCTATCAGTCTTTGAGCACTTCCCAGATTTCACATTCTCCTGGAGAGGACTGATCTAATTAAAGGAATGGGGAAGTCTCCCTTAATTGCCTTAGCAAAACAATTTGCTTCTACAGACCAGCTCTCCTGTCCAGCGGCAACCAGCATCCCATAGGGATTGATCTGGGAACACACAGAGCCCCTGTGCTTCATTTTCTCATTAATTCCTAATAGCAGTGCCAGTGACAGCTCTGCTCAAAGCTTTCCATGCCCTTGGAGAACATTTTACTGTACTTAGCCCTGAAGTTTGCTCACACACAAAGCACAGGGTCAGCATTCAATGAGTTGAGATACCTCTCCACAACAGCAATGTGCGAGTTTTGCTGTTGTGAGGGCTTCAGAGCCATAAAGCAGTTCAAATCAGTTTGTCTTTAAAATGAAGATGAGATAATCAGGCCAGAAATTCCCTGCTTTGGGAAACAACTGAGCTAGATGTATTGTGGTCCTGAGGTCATTTAAAGACAATGCCACAAGTCACAGAACAAGCCTGACAGGCAAGTGTGACACTGGGTACTGATGTTACACGATGCTGCCGTCACACTCCGGCATGGGAGGAAGTGATTCCTGCAAATGGCTCACGGAAGAATTCTCCAAGCCTTATTCACTGCAGGTAACTGCACCTCAGTGGATCGTGCAATTTTACCTCTATGACCAATCCCAATTAAATAAATGGCCCTGGTCACATGAGTGAAGTTATCCACGCCCCGTGCCCAGGACTGGGGCTAATCACCCTATCAATTCCAGCTGGATTACTCACAGAGCAAATGGAAAATCGATGGGGACGAGGATGTCAGAACATGGTCCCAAAGTTAGCAAAGTGCTTTAATAGCCAGGAAACAGGCACTTGGAGATGGAGTGGCTGTAGAGTCTGGTAGGAAATGGGCTGTGTGAGAACACTACAGTGCACTGGCTGCTCTTCAGGTGATTTTCCAAAATTAATTCATCTCTATCACATCCTTTCCCAAGGGAGCTAAGGAAGCACTATTACCACTTCACACTAGGAGAAGCAGGTTGGCTTTTGAGGTCTTTAGGGCTGCACCTGTTCTCCCACCACCATCATATTTAGGCAACACCAAAAGTGGTGCAACCCTAATTCTGATCACAGTCTCTTTAGAGCTGACAAAAATGACATGACAAGACTCAGCTGCTGATTTGCCCAGACTTGTGATAATTTAGGAGCAGAATAAAAACACCTGTGCTGGTAATGACCTCACCCCTTCCCCATCACACCATGCACATGATGCAACTTGTAGCCAGTAATACCTATGGGAACTACATAAATAATTAATGCCATGTTCAGGGGAGATTTTTCCACTGAAGAGGCCAAAGGTTGTGCCTTGCTCTATATTCATTACCAAGAAGAAAAAGACAAGTCTATTTTACATGATGCCATTCTTCTTAATGAAGAATGTGACAGAAAGGTGCCTTCCACATCTGCAGGGTCCCACCTGCCCTGTGCTTCCTTCTGGAGTCCTTTCCTCACTTCATCCATGCCCTACCAGATCCCACCTGTGGAAACCCTCTTTCCTCCTTCTCTGCTACCTCCAGGACACCACTCACTGCTCTCAGCTTATTCTCCCCAGTGACACCTCACATCCTCTGAGGTCTTGTTGTTGGCACAGCTTCTGACCTGCACCAAAAAATGCCTGTGGATCCTCTATACCAGCACTCCCCTTCTTGCTCCCTGTGGGGAAGTGAGGATCAGGGAATGGGTGCTGAGTCCAGACGCATGGGTGCATCCCTGGCCAAGGACTGCTGCTGCTTGCTCCCAGTGGGTGCCTCCGCGGAGCATGTGGTATGTACCAAGTTCCACCTTGTGGTCACACTAAGAACGGACATCTCCAGCAGCAAACCTCCTCCTCCTCTTCCTTACATTGGCTTTTCTTGCCCTCTCCCTTTCCAGGATGCTTGAGAGGTCCTGCTGAGCTGGGGCAGAAACCACATATATTAAACCTTAAAAATTCATACAGGAGGAGTTCTCCCAAGTGTCATGTTGTGTTGTCCTCCAAATCACTGCCTAAAGCCTCCCTCTGCCTGCACACTGGCTAGAAGCCGTGTGATGGGATTAGCACTGTCACCCTGCCCAGCTTTTCTCAGCCCCACTTTCTCTCTGTATCCTTTGGCTGTCTCACCTTGTCTGAAAGGACTCTGGGAGGAGCATGGCCTCTTCTCCAGCTCTGACAAGTCCACACAGCCCATCTTTCCCCAAAACAGGCTGGTTATATCCAGAGTGCCAGCTGGGAAGGGCTGCAGGCCCATCACCCAGATCATGCCATCTGCCAGCTTGCTGTGGATCAAAACCAGGCTGGGAAATGTGCTGGCAATTAAACAGTGCAGAGCCCTGGTTTGTGTAAACGAAGCCAGTCTGCCCACTCAGACATTTCACAGACAGACCAAATCATGACCTTTATTTGTGAAAACCTTCATACATCCTCCTGCCAGTCCAGGTCCCTCACAGGGAGCTTGGATCAGTGCATGGACCAGGCTGAGACCCATCAAAAGCTACTGCCCTGCGCTCTTGATGGAATCCAGGTAAAACAAAACAGCCAACTAAAGTTCACTGCACTTTGGAACCCAAAACCAGACTGAAGGTCTGGTTTTCCCCTTCCACTGGTCCCCTTCATCACAGTGCATGTAGAGATCTGGCTGCAGAGAGAGAGGCACTGAAATAAACACCAGCTTGCAATAAATTACAGCTTTTCCAGTAGCTGGTGTGGAAAGAAAGTAATTGAAAAGAAGGATATCAACTTGATGGATAGGAGCAGGATCAGCAGCCAGGAGCACTCAAGCAGCTCAGTTGCCCAACTCCCAAGTCAGATTTCTGTGAACATGCTGATGAAGATGTTCTCTTCATAAACCCAAAGTCAATTGTAGGTGGGTCCCAGCCTCATTTTTTTAAAGGCCACTTAACAGCTTTTCTCAACATTTTCTTCAGGAGCTGAAATTTCTTCTACAGGCGAAATGCAGGTCATTCTCAACATTCTGTAGCAGGGCAAAATTTGTGCAATAAATTAATTGCACAACTGAATTATGCAAAACTAGGAAAAAAATCCCTTCTTTTTTCCCCTAAGGGATTTATCTGGAATTTCTGTAACTCTAGCCAAAACCAGCCATTGAGACTTGTTGTGTGGTACCTCAGTAAAGGGCTTTAAAAGGTACCATGTGGGGGGAAGCCTGAAGTATGAGAATTTTCCCACACACAGTGTTTAGGCTGGCTCATTTTAGGTGTGGAAGTATTTCAGTTTAGAAGAAACTGTGTCAAAATCTTCTCTGCCTGCATAAAGAAAAAAAAGAAACCTCTATGTCTGACCAAGGTCTGCAGCCTGCTGGTCTGAGGGCTTGGCTGAGTGAGAACTGAGACCCTTCACCCATGAGAAGGGCCTCAGAGACACATGGCTAGGGGTCAGTCCTGCAGCATTTAGATATCCACAGTACCTACAAGGGGCCAGGAGAAGACAGAATACAATCCTCCTGTCTAGATCCCTATAAGCCTAAAATTTCTTAGAGATGCCTGCATTGACTCACCTGAATCCCACCCTGGATGATCAAATCCCCAAGTGTTTAGCTGCAGTTTTCCTTCCAAAATACCTGTTTAAATTGATGTCCCTGTACCAGACATTCTACTTTGTTCCCAAATCATTGACACCTTTGGCTCCCAGTGCTGTCTATCCAGGCAGCTGAGTTTCTAATCCTGCACAAACCATTTCTTCCCCACAAACCTCTCCCTCTTGCTTTTCCTTGTAGTTGGCTGTATCCTTTAATCTCTGCAACCTGCAGCAGTTTTCAAAGTGACTGCATTTCCCTCGTCTTTCTTTTTCATTTCCTCATTAAAATCTATTTTTCCCCAAGCATCCTCTTGCCCTGTCTTAGCTACTTTTGGGCCTGATGGGGCTTTACACACTGGCAGCAATCTCAGAACCAGCTGTGAGCTTTAGTTTTACTAAAAGACGTTGCTCAGATGGGAAATTTAGCAACTTTCGTGCCAAAAAAAACCCAAAACAAAACAATATTCAAAGTGAATTTTACTTGTTCTGTCTGAAAAAGGAACAAGTTGACTGTTTAATACACTGGGATGTGTCAGTATCCCAAATTCCCCTGCACTACAGGGAACACTATGGTTCACAAAACTCCCACGTAGTGCATCAAGAACAACCTGCACCAAAGGTGCGTGCTGGGAGCATTTTGTTGCCAGGAAAGGAGATCAAAGTCACCAGCTGCTCCAGAGCAGATCCCAGCTGATCCCAAGCTGCATTATCTCCACCCATGGAGCTTGAAATACAGAAGGAGCCTCCTCAGTGTCCCCAGCACACAAGGGCAGGTGGAGATGATTCATTTGGAAATTTCAATATAGATGTTAATCCTGAGGACTTGCTGACAGAGGAAACAAGGAAATGGCCTGTCCAGTAGGATTTTACAAGCTGATTCTCACTCTGAACTTTCAGAGAGGGCACTCCTATAATGGGGCTGTGGCATTCCCCTCACAATGTACACAGTGTCTTGGGTGAAAAAGTCAGTGTATAAGAATAAGGCATAGTACAAATTAGCTATTCTACAATCTATGAGCACAAGGGCTCCCAGTTCAGAAACAAACCAACTTCACGAGGCAAGAGAAAGAGTATTAATAGCCCACATTAATTCTGACATGGTAAATACAGCTGTTGTTGTATATATTTTGGGGGGGGAAAAAAAAAGGAGAGAGAAACTGAAAGAAAGAACCTGAATTTCAACATAGAGCCAGGGAAAAAACATATCCACAAGCCACAGTATCAGAAATTTCTGACAAACTACATAGCACAAGCCTAATCCTGCTAAGAAGTCCACATGTGAGCAGCTCCTCTTGTCTAAGTAGTCTGGCATTTGGAGTGACTTTGGCACTCGTGTGTGTGTTATGTGTGAAGGAATTTCAGTAAATACTTTTTTAAGTTCTTGGCTCATTCAACATTTTTGTATTTTTCTGCTTCAGACGAAAAAGTAGATTACCAGCCACTGAATTCTTCCTGGTCCCTAAACCCAGAGGACTAAATAATATTCTCTGAAAAATAACCCACAGGCCAAAATGGGAAATGTTTTAACAGTTCCAGATGTGTTTCTTAGCTTTCTTTCCCCAGTGGCTGTATAAAGAATGAGATACCTACAAGAAGTATAACATTAACCTCTGGTTCACCCTCCTGTTGGATTTCTACCATCTGGGAAAATCAGAGTGAAGATTTCACAAGCCTGGGGGAATCTTTTCACATTTTTGCTGGTAACACTAAAATGATTATGTTTATGGGCAATCACTTATTGCTCTATCAGTTTATTTTTGTTTATAGCTCATCCACAGTAAGAAAGCCCCCATCTCATGAAATAAAAGTACTGGAGGCTTTTCCTGTTTCTTGGGGATCAAAATATCCCATTTCGACCTGTAGCTATCACAGCCCTGAGTTGTTTCTGTTCATCAAAGCAAAATACAGTGAAGAGGTAACAAAGCAATACATAAAGTCAGGTGAGGGAATGGAGGGGGGATATTTCATTACCCTCTTTATCAGACAAGCCTCCCAGACTTGGCACCAATAGAACCTTCCTAAATCTCTCTTGCTACAAGGGCAGAGAGAACTTCTTATTTTAGAAACACTACTTATTTTGTACTTAATATTTGCAGTGTCTCGGGGACAGCCCCTGAGGCCAGGTGTTTATCCAGGCTCTGCTGTCTCCACCAGAGCCCACAGAGTTTACTCAGCGGAGCACCCATCCCACTCTCAGTTTCCCATAACGGGGAGGAGATTTGGATCCACTTTTCTGAACTTGCAGACGCTTCCCCAGCCAAGGCACCCCTCCTACCAACATAGCTCACCCCATTAACAGAGCAAAATCTGTCATGTCTTTCTGTAACAGCGACGAAATGCCCCATTACATCCAAATGCGAGAATGGGGAAGTGGAGAAGAGAGGAGGAAAACCAAAGCTCTTGGACAAGATAAGAGAGCTGAAACACAAGAACACTTCCCCAGACTTACTGTTGCAGGCGAGGAATGTGCCATTGGTTAAAGATCTGTGGTGTGCAGCGGGACCCGCCAGCAGCAGCAGAAGGGCTCCGAGAACCAGCTGTGCCCAGAAGTTAGCGCTGCTGCGGGGCGGCAGCCAGAGCCGCCAGGCTCCCCTTGCTCCCCGCTCCAGCAGTGCCCGACGGCAGCTCCCTCCGGAGAGCCTGCTCCTTGCCCTTGGCTGGAATTGCGTGCTCGCTATGACTCCTCATTTATCTCTCCCGCATCCGCACGCCGCCGCCTGCCCAGCGCACCGACTGCGGCCACGCGCCGCTCTGGCCCTGGCTCCTC
>NW_008246064.1:3329329-3356776 GCF_000691975.1 Corvus brachyrhynchos
CTGCCACATTTTCATGCTCCGCGCCTTTCCGGCGCGGCTTCCAGCAGACGCCGAGTGCTCTGAATCCATTCTTGGTGGTCTGCAAATCAAGGAAAGGGTCTTAAGCAGATGCCACGGGTCGGAGTTTAGGGCTAGCGAGCTTTTAGGTGCTGGTGGAAGCATGATTCTTTTCACAAGTTTAAAAAAAATACCCAGGTCAGAACTTGCCAGTGTAGAAATAGAAACTAACCACAAAAGCTCGCAAAGGCATGAGCTTGGGGCAGAAAAAAGTTATGAGCTTTGCATTTGAGACAGCGAGACAGAAAAAAACTGCGCTGTCCTGAGGCTTTTACTGAGTGAAACTGATTCCTTCCACTCTGTCCCCTCCTCCTGAATCAGGTATCTTTGAAGGGTAGAAAGATGATGATAGCAAGCAGGGAGAGGGAAAGAAAAGGAATCGAGTATGGGAAAATAAACTTTCCCTCTACTTGAATGTTTTGTAGTAGTTGTTTTGTTATTGCTTATGTACATTTCTGGTTATTTAGGTTATCCTGATGCAAACACTTAATGAAGTTCTTGGCAGATTCAAAGCCTTCTCTCCTCAGCAGCTCCACAGGCAGAAGGGAGAAGTCCCTCTCTGATGGTGACAGATCTAGAAAACATGTGGTGAAAAATACTTTGGGACAGTTTGTCTCTCCCAGCCAGGAACTGGGCTGCTCCTCTGAGAGGCCAGACCTTGCTCTCAGAGAGTTTTACAGTCCACAAATACAAGGCTGCTGCCGCCACCCAAGGAAAACAGCCCTAATATAGCAAAACTCCTCATGCTGGGACAAAACTAACAAAACCAAACAAGTAGAGCAAAAAAGAGCAGAGATTTCACCCC
The DNA here is from genome assembly GCF_000691975.1 of Corvus brachyrhynchos. Classification (NCBI taxonomy): domain Eukaryota; kingdom Metazoa; phylum Chordata; class Aves; order Passeriformes; family Corvidae; genus Corvus; species Corvus brachyrhynchos. Next base: position 3,330,192 of record NW_008246064.1, read on the forward strand.
ATTAATTCCTCCCAAGTCCACTCTTCTACCTCACAGTCACCAGTTTCACATGGGGAGGACTCATCTCCCGCTAGACACTTTCCAAAGGACCCAAGAAGGAACATTGTTTTTTCAAGCCCACAGACATTGATTCATGTGGGGCAAACTGGCAGCTGCTGGCAGGCAGGACAACAGCTGGAAGCACCCAGGAGATTCCTGGTACAGCCTTAAAAACCTTGAGGGAGGGGGATTTTGACAAGCTTGTCACGCTTTCAGCTGATGGGGAGGAGTACTGGAGGGAGTGTACAGGAAGGCTGCTGGAGGAGCCAGCCAGACTGGAAACTCCAGTAAAGCTGAGGTGGTGAGGACATGATGGTTTTCACAAGGGAGGAAAAGTAGAGAAGAGCAGTTTGAAAGTGGTGACACAAAATGGCATTGTGGTAACTCCTTCCCTGTTCTCTGTGTCATACCCCATTGCGTCCTCACACTGCCTGGCACAAGTCCTCACTTAGAGATGGACTGGTCAGCATCCCTGTGCCCTCTGTGGCAAAGGGGGCAGTGTAGGAGAGCTCCATTATTCCCAGAAATGACATGGACCATATTGTGGTTAGAACCTCTTCACAGCAGTGTGGGTACAATGGCACCATCACTCTGCTGTGAACACAATCATCATTACCTCAGGCTGGACAGGGCTTCACCAAGAAAACACAACTGAGCTTCTCTGCTATCATCCCTTGAGACTTGAAGATGATCCCCTGCATGTAGCCCTTCATGAGAGCCCACTGTATCTCCTTGTCCTTCTTTCCTCCTGTGCTGCCTTTTCCATGGTCAAAGCTGAGGTGGAAGCTGGAACCATAGAATCACTAAGGGTGGAAAAGGCCTCCAAGATCATGAAGTCCAAAATTAACCCAGTATCACCATGTTCCTGACTAAACCATATCCCCAAGTGCCACATCCAAATGGTGCCTGTCAGGAGGTCTCACAAAACCTTGCCTAACTTTTCATTTTTCACCATTCCATTTACTCTCTCTGCTTCTGTGCACATCCAGAAGCATCACCATTTAGGCTGCTTGGACCACTTGGGGACTTTTCTGCCACCCTAAGCTAAGTCATCACCATTTCTAAGTCCTTGATGGGCTTGACATGTGTGTGCTCAGAGCAAGCCAGGCAGTAACAGACAGTCATGCATTTCTTGCATTCATTAGAAAGTACAGCAGTCACCATCAGAGTGCTGACCTGCTGCAGCAACCACCCAGAATCTGAGATTGCACAGCACAGGTCTCATTAGAGCCTTGTTTCAAAAGGCTACAGTCCTCTGAGTTGTGTTTCTGCATATGCTTGAGTTCCGTTTCCTTTGCATTGCTGAAAACAATGTACATCCAGAATAACAACGAAACCAAAGAGATGTGAGGAGCTACTGGGCTTCTGTGAGCTGCAGAAATCCTACTAATAAAAAATATTCTAATAATATAGCAGTTTAAGAATGTCGTGTGAATATGCATTTTTTTCTTGTCCACACCATCATTTCTGTACTCATAAAGAAGCAAAGTCAGGGAATTCCTAGGCCTGGAGACAGGCTGGTGGGTTGGCACTGCCTTCCCAAAGCAAAGCTGCCACCCAAAGAGTACAAGGTCAGAGCTGTGATATTTTACTGAGGGACAAGGCCCAAAGCCAGGACACATCTTGATTATCCCTTCTGCTCTCCAGCCACAGATGTGAGGCTGGAAGGAGTTAAATGTCAGGCCTCTGTAACACACCCTCCAACACAGATGTCTGTATGCAAAGGTGCCAAGATCATCAGCTGAACTGGAGCCCTGCAAAGTCAAGACCTCCTATTTCTCTCACTCCTACACCCCTTTGCATTCTCCTCCTTTGTTTTACGCACACAGCCCAGCCCAGGCAGCAGAAAGCAATCACAGAGCTCAAAGCCAAAATTGTTTGCAGGGTTCAATTCCACAGTGAACCATAAATCACAGCAAACCTAAAGCAAAGCAGTTTACCTGTCTCCACTCCGAGAGCATGACTCAAGTGTTGACTTAATTGCACACAGTGGAAGGAGCAGCTTTTCATCTCAGAGGAATGCTACACCACCCGAACACCGAGTATTTCCAATGGAGAAGATGCCTCCTGGCTCCCTCTGCCCTTCAGACTCTCACACACACCCTCCTCACCCCACTGAAATGTTCCCAACCACCACTCCAAAGGGTAGCAGCAAAGGGTTTTGTTTGCTTTGCAAAAAGGACACAGGATTTCTGCCACAGTTACACAGTGTAAGAAGCATTTGGGGGTTATATGGCCAGCAGGGAGCTTTGGCAGCCACATGGGGCTGTTTTTGTCAGCAGGAGAATTACAAAAACCAACACAAATGAAAATGTCATATTTAATAGAGTTCATGTCAATGCAGAAGCGGGACAGGAATTCTCAAACACTTTAGTTATGGTCTGGCTGTTCACTGAAATGTTTTTTTATGTCTTTTCCCAATCTGTTTACTGTTCTAGATGGGGTGTGTCACAATCCTCAGATCATCAGGTCTCTCTAAATCCTACTCTCATATAAATAGATTCATGGAATCACAGAATAGTTTGAATTGGAAGAGACCTTAAAGATCATCTCGTTCCAAACCCCTGCCATGGGCAGGGACACCATCCACTAGGCTGAATAAATAAGTCTATAGTTGATGGACAGCAAAATGTAAAATTGTCAGTTGCCTTTTGCACTTTGGGGACTGCCAGAACTCTCACCAAGGAGACTGAACAGCCCTGTGGGAGGGCAGCTCCAGTGCCCCGGTGACTCACCTGCTGTACAGGCAATCATTACTCTTTGGTTATCAATGTGTCTTTCATTAGGTGGACACAGCTCTTGTTGCTAACACTTCCCTGCCCATGCAAGACCTGGGATTCCTAGGACTGATCCTGCCACTGAGTGTGCTCCACCCAATATTTACCTATTGGCGAATTTTCCCAGCACTTCCAGGTTTGCAGCAGCTGCCGGTCCCTCACTGGCAGGAAACACATTGAACTGTGGGGAAGAGCAGCCTCGTGGCTCTGCAGGAGCTGGCGGGGATCAGCACCTTTGGAAATCATGTTCCCTGAGGAGATAAAGTCGAGTAAAATCAGGAAGGGGATTTATGACTGTAAGAACAGTGAGATTTTTGGGTTTCTGGAGAAGTGACTGGACAGATTAATTCACCGTAGTTTATGAACTAGGCTGGGATGGTATCATGCAGTTCAGGGAATGGGAAGGGCAGCCAGATGCCTTGTTTATCACCACAGATAGCTGTGCCAAAGTACTTTCAGAGTAAATGATATTGATGTATATATCTGCATTTAAACCATTTATTGCAGCAGTTACTCCCATTTAGGAGAGCTGTGCATGGCCACAGGAAAAGGAAGCAACAGATGCTGGGATGTGTAAAGCTAAACCTGCTGCTGGCAGAATCCTGTACGAGTCCCATTAAAATTAATGAGGTATTTCTGCTTGAGCAGAAGATAAATTTGACTTGCTAAGACAGAAATACGCCTACCTGAATTATTGTATCTTAAGTATCTCAAGGATTTTCCCTCCACTTAGACTAAGTAATCAAGAGCAGTTCTAACCACCAAATAAAGCAATAAAACAATCAAAGGAATCATTTATTACTGTATGGTCACAACTAAAGACTTAGAGTTGCCAGTTCAACAAGTTTCACATTGATTTCAGGCTGAAAAATTATAAGAAAATAGAATTAAAAGCAAGATTGTGCATAAGATTTGGAAATTAAAGTTCTAAGCTCCTCTAAGTTCATTGTAACTCTTGGAATTTCAGTATAAAGGAGACAGTTAAATAATTTTACCTCAATTCAATAGTGCTTGGTATTTAGACGTCTCACCAATTTTGTCTTCAGACTAATTTTGTGCTAAAAGTTTTATTTCACATTTGTTTACCTCATTTCTCCCACTACAAGACAGATTTATGAGTTTCTGGGAGTAATTTTATGTACTTCTGAGAGTAATTTTCATGCATTTCTGAGAGTAATTTTTATGCATTTCCATGCTTTAAAAAATGTAAATTTAAGTAAAAACTCTCATGTTAAATTCCCTGACCTTAAATATTTTGCTGGGAGAATGAAAATGTCTTTACCAGGGAGTTGTACAGAAAAGTACATTTAGCCTAAAACACTTACAGGAAGACTTTTTGGGGGGAGGGGACCCCAGAGACTTCTTTTAAAGCTCTGAAAAGCTCTTCTATTAACAGTGAATGAGAAGCTCAAAGAAAACATGGTGCATACATTTCATCAGCCTCTCAGTTCAGTGCACCAGTAAACACCCTGGATCAGCCACACAATGCTATCATTTATAACTGTGTGAATGATTTGTGAATCTGACCATTAACATGAAGTTATTGTAGCATGAATGAGAAACAATAACCTAATTGGGGAAACTAACGATGTACTAGACTTGCTGCTATGAAAACATTACATGGAGTGATTATCTCTGTTCAGAAAGAAGAACAGCAGGAGACTGGTCCCAGGGTCCTGCCACTTTTATCCATTAATAGCTCCTTCTGATATTTGACAGGATGAGAGGAAGTGGCCTCAAGTCCCACCAGGGGAGGTTCAGATTAGATATTAGGAAAAATTCCTTCACTGAGAGGGTGGTCAGGCATTGGAACAGACTCCCCAGGGAAGTTGTGGAATCAGCACCCCTGGAAGTATTCAAAAGCCATGTGGATGTGGCACTTGGGGGCAGGGACAGGGTTTAGTGGTGGACACAGTGTTGGGGTAACAACTGGGCTCAATGATCTTGGAAGCTTTTCCACCCTTAGTGATTCTTTGATTCTCTGATCCCAGATTATGCTGAGCACAGACCTCAGGCTTCACAACCACTGATGTCCAGGTCAGGAAACTCATTTCTAACCTTAGAAGACCACAGTCCTCAGGCCAAATTATTTGCTGTCAGGAACGCTTGACATGTGTCTTTTTTTTCTTTCACCGTTGCCTCTTTCCAGCCCATAGTACTGGGGTATACAGGTTAAGTATGGGGGAGGGCTAATGATTAATGTCATAATGGCTCCTTTTAATATAGCTCATCTGTCATCTTAATTCCCTGCAACTGGGATAATCACAATAATTAGATGCAATTGTTCAGATTATTACCTAATTGCAGCTTTTTCCACTGTAGCCAGTTCACGTGACTTTTAAATGTGCAGAAAAGATGGTAAGTCTGAATTACACCTATATTGTAGAAAATCCTACTAGATGTAAGAATGCCCCACAAGTTTAAACTGCACGTGAAGATCTTGTGATTCCAGAGCCTGCAACACAGATAATCAGGGATGTTACAAGTAATGCACTTCTATTTCTGATCCCAGAGAGTTAAAACTATGCTTCACATAAACAGAGTGACATCAGACTTCCCTCCACCTCCATCTGAACAAGTCATGCAGAATCAGAAAATGTTCTTGAACTCCTAATACATGCAGAGCAGATGTTTATGCAGAAAGTATGCAAGGAATTCCTGTGTCTCCCTGGTCCTAATGGACAGCCAGCATTTTTGGTGTTAATTTATAATCAGCCACGCTCTTTAAACAGCCGAACATGAGATGAAGAGAACGACACAAACTGAAACTTAGGGCCCATTAAAAAAAAAAAGCCACAGACCAGATGGCAATTTATTACTAGGTTAATTTTTAGATTATGATATTCCTAAATGCAAAAACTTGTAAAATCTCATCAAGTGTATTCAAAAAGAGTATTCATCACCTCTGATTTAGCTTCTTATCGCATCTAGTTTCATTTCATAAGATGAAAGTTAGGAGCACAGTTCAATAAACTGTCACTGAAGAGAGAGGAGCCTTTGAAAAGGTTGAAGAGGACCAAATTAAGATGCTGAAGTATCTCAAAATAGAGTAAATACCCTTCAGAGAAATGGTGTTTTAAGTCTGAGATCACACTCTATATCTTTCTTACAAAGGGAATAATGAACCTTTGCTTTAAGTGCAAAGTAGAACTCAAGTTTATATAAAAAGGTGCAACTGCCACTTCCAAAATCACACATTTATACACCTGATAGAGACAAATGCAGCCACATTCCTCTGGCCAGTGATGTTATTTGGGTTTTGGAAAAGAAAACAAGGGGATATCGGGGTGCAGAAAGAACCACACAAGTTGCTCACTGAGGAAGTATTTTATTGGGTTTTGCTGCCTCCTCATCAGTTTTGAAGGCCCGGTGCAGCCCAAGCAGAAAGGTTGAATGACTCATTTCCTTCCTGCTCCCGCTGTCAGGCACCTCAGCCATTGAAGCCTTCCCACAGACATGTCCCCACTCAGGTTGGAGGAGCCCTGGTTTGTGCAACTGCATGCGGACGTGCCTTGGGAACAATTCCCGGAAACTCACACGCAGAGCTGCCTGACTGCTGTGAGCATTGCTGCTGGGATCCCAGCTCCGAGCCTCTGGGCTGTACAAGAACCAGAGAATACAACTCTGGAACTGCTGTCTCGGCTTTGCCTTTGAGTTTGTGGCCCCTCAGGCACCTCCCTAAGTTCCTCAGGGCTTCCCTCATTCACCTCGTCCAAATTATGCCATCAGCTACCCTTGTGCCTACCATGTGATCCCTGAATTCTGAAAACTTCACCCTCCTTGCTGTCTCTGGCCCCTTGCTTGGTGGGGCAGAAGGGGAGAATCCCCTCAGACATCTATTTTTCTATAGAAATAGCGGACAGACTCTTCTTTTTATCAGTGTTGGATCTCCTTTAGGTGAAAGATAAAAAGAGCTGCTCTGCCAAAACATAAGACAACCCAGCAAACCAGCTTTGGCTGCTTAATGAACAGTTTCACTTAAAAGTGTTGCAAGCATGTGCAGTTTCAGCACAGGAACACACCAGGAGGACGTGATGGGACATGCTCTCACTGCTTTATGCCTTGTGTTCTTCAATCAGGGTGAAGACCTGATGCATTGCATTCCAAGGTGCCAGCTGCAGCTCAGGTTAAAATGAGCTTTTGAAGGGTTTTTCACACTTTCTAATGCATCAGGGATAATTCTGTGCTGCTGGGGGGATGCAGGAGTGTGTATTTTTAAGGCCAAGTGCAATCAGAAAAAGAATTTGCTCATTCCACTGAATATGAAAAAAGCGGGAAGCCCCCAAATGCAAGCATTTCTTATTGTATCAAGTAACTGGCTCTTTCCAGGTCAAAGTCAACATTGTAATGAATTTCAAGCTAAAGTGTAGCACTTTAGGTCATACTTTGATTTTTAATTGGTTGCTGATAGTTTCTGGGTGCTCCTGGAGGGGGGAAAAGTGCTGCTCCTTGACCTTAACAACTGTAAAAACAGTACTTGGCTGCATAAACGCAGATGTCTCCATGTCATTCCAAGTGCTGCAGAATGTCCCAGCTGGCCACCTGTTTTTACTCCATAAGGCTGCCAGTCCCTACAGATCCTGCCCCAATGTCTGCCAGACCCTGGCACGTGTACTGGATGTCCTTTGGCATCTTACATAACACGGGGGCAGCTGTAGGCAGCACTGTCCTAAGAGCAAAACCTTCCCTTGGGACACTTTTCCTTGCTCAGAATCCTAAGGACACTCCTGTGTTAGAAATAAGCCCTAAAATGTTAAAATATAAGGTAAGTAGCTACCAGAGTAGCCTGCCTAGAGATATGTTATGATACAAAAACAGTCAGCTTAATAGATGGGTTGCCAGGTGTGGTTTACAGCAGGGCATAATGGGGGGAAAAACAGTCATTTTGGGACCTCTACAAAGGGGCCATTCTTTGTCTCAATGCCTGCAGTGAAGGCCAGTTAGATGGCAGTAAATGAAGGTAAATGGAAACAACACATACCCTGTTTCATGATTTCCTGGGCACAGTAAAAGGGTACCACTGATTGTGTCCTGCTATCCTGGGAAGGAAAGAAGATGCTGATTTTCTAGGCAGGTCCCAGTTCCTCTGGCTGGTGAACTCACTGCCTTTGATCCACTGCAGGGCTCACATGGAAAAGCACATACAAGCCTGATGGTTTGGCTGAGCCAGCCTTATCTTCCCCTACCAGCAGAAATGAAATAATATACTGGGAGACTGAGGTGATAACACAGATGTGCATTTTGCTGATGACAGACTCTGCGTGCCCTCAGGACATCACCACCTCTCACACTCTCCCAGTGGGATGGATTTCCTTTCTCTCATACTGAGTTATCTTGAGTCCTACAGACACTATTTCCAGGGAGATTCCTCCCAATCTGCAGGAACTAGGACACAGTTTGGAGCAATTAAAAATGCGACCAGGCCTCTTTAGTAAATCCAAATCTCTTCCTTTTCAATCCTGTCACCAATGCCAGGTTGCTACAGCTTCATGTCCTCTCCTTGCACTCCAACCCTTTGCAGCTGATGACATTGGAGTAGGGAAAGATAAATGGGATGAATTTACTTACGCCTCAAATTACCCTTGCAAGGGCTTTTGGAGGTAGCTCTAGCAAGCCTTACTCATGTTGTCCCAAACTGAATAAATAGTCTCCCTGAGATGATGTTTTGGAGCTATAGCAAGAGGTTCTTGATCAGCTGTGCAGGCCTAACTCAGCTGGCCTTCTGGGTCATTCATCTGTGCCCAAGTTTCTGGGGATAAAGGGAAAAAAATCCTTTCAAACCTACCCCATTCATCACCCTGAAACAACATAGCCAGGAAAGATATTGTTTGGAGCTTGGCCTAAATTGGCAGTTTTCTGGGAGCTGAAAATAACTCAATGTTAAGGTAAAATGTAAAAAACTTTTCTCTTGATGTTCTTCTTAGGGGTGGTGGGATTCCTTTTCCTTCTGAGTTAGGTGGCAGATCCTCATTGCTCTGTACCTTACAGGAGACAGATTTTGAGTCTTCTCCATCTTCTACTCCAAATATTCAGACCTCACCCCATCCTTTACCAGCTGAGGGCCTTGCTCAGCACATCCTCACATTACAGACACCTGGAGCACAAACAGGCATGGAAGAACAATTTGCATTTTTCCCTCTAACTAATTCACCTGATTCACTCACCCAAACCAGGAGAGCAGGGGAATATCTGCAAACTCATTGTGTCTGACAGTTTGTTGACAGGAGGCTGAGAAAAATCCTGCCAGATAAAGGTAAGAAAAAAGGAGTTTAATTCCTTGTGCACAAGATTACAAAACAAGAAGGGCAACCTGGTAAAGTACTGAGGCACTGGGACAGCACAAGACAGGTCCAAGCCATGGTTTTCTGACAGCCATGGCTTGGATGAATGAGCCCAGACAGGTAAATCACAAGGGGATAAAAAGTATCAGGGTGATCTCAGACAGGAGCTCCCAAGGGTGGCGAGAAAAGTGGAAGAAACAGACTGAAAGTTTCTCCTCTTCCAAGATTTATTTTCACATTTATAGAAATCCTGGCTGCTGTGTAAAAAGAACTTCCAAGAGAACTGAAACCCAGAAGGGAAGAAAGAACCGTATTTCCTACTAAAAAGTGTCAATCATTGGGTTATTCCCAGCAGCATAAATTAGCCATCGTGGAGTTCTGCCATGGCATGCCAGATTGCTTCCAGGACAGAAGAGGCTCACACAAACCTCATCTATGTACATATATATGCAAACGTGGAATCTGCAGTGCAGGTCTGGGGTACAGCCATCTCCCCCGTGGTGTCCCTGAAGGGTGGATAAACACTATTAGGTATCAGTTAAACATTTTTGTTACTGCAAAATCTTTAAGATCTGGAGGAATGAAGGCTGTGATCTACCACCATGTGCCAAGAAATGGATTTCTACCAAAACTAGCGCTAGGTAAAAAAATGAAAGATATTCTGGAGTGTGAAAATGCTAACATTATTCTTTAATTTGGGGACAAAAGGTATATCCGCAAGAAGAAGTCAAATACTGGCTTGTAAATCTAACCAGAGGCTGCTTTCCTTGTTAGTTTTCATAGACTCCTTACAATAACTAGTGGAACCCCGTACAGTCATGGAGCACAGAATGAAAATCACTAATTTTAACAAAATATGTCACTGGGTTAAACTGTTTTGGGTTAGAGATAATAACTTGAGAAAAGGAGGTCAGACTGTAATCCAGTAACCCTCCTTTAGCCAGGGATCTGGGAACATGTCAGTGGAGTGGGAGCCCCTTGTTCTGCTCTGCCTAAGTGTCACATCTGCACTGTATCCTCCAGCTGGATCTCTGCATGGAGGGGAAGTGTGGGGGATCCCAGGATCTCTGCGTAAAGGGGGAGTGTGGAGGATCCCAGGATCTCTGTGTGAAGGGGGTGTGTGAAGGATCCCAGGATCTCTATGTGGAGTGGTATCATGGAGGATCCCAGGATCTCTGTGTGAAGGGGGTGTGTGAAGGATCCCAGGATCTCTGCGTGGATTGGTATCATGGAGGATCCCAGGATCTCTGCGTGGAGGCGTAGCCCATTTCCAGTTTAATTAGAGTGATGTATCTGCCCAGACACTGCCAGAAAAGGATGACTGGCCCCTTTGTGTATGCATTTTCCACATGCTTCTCCTACTTGTTGGGTGTGTCTGGTTTGTAAATCCCATGTGGCATGAGTGAAATTACAGTGTAAGTACTTCAGCAGAAGCATGGCAATACCCACTCACATGCTTTAGAGAGGGACAGACTTCTAGGTACAGGAAAAAAGTGCAGGAAACTAAGAAATGCTTAAACTCAGGAAACGTAAACTGGAAGCAAGTTGGAAATAGTTGACTCATGTCAGGAAAGAGTCACAAAATAACTCCACACAAGATGTTAAGAGAGAAAATAATGAAAAATGTTCAGGTGGAACTGCAAGTCGCAGGTTATTTCAAACTCTCTCCAACTGGAGATGATCACAGCACATCGAAGCAAGGTCAGATCTGTAAGATATGGATTGTCTCCAAACTAGGACATTTGAAGAAAAAGCAGCTTTGGCGGGATGGGGAAGCAGTGTGATGGGAGAATCCAGCTTTTAGAAACTGAGCTCTTTGGTACTTTTCACCTGAAAGTGAAAAGTTATTTCTCCATTTTCCATATCTGCAAATTTTACTTGGGTTTTAAAGTCATTCTGTGTATGCTGGTTTTTGCTCCTCTTCAAGAAGAAGGAGTTGCTTTGATGGTAACTTGCAAAGGAGAACTGCATTCCAGTGATACCTGTTCAGCTGCATCTGCAATAACTACAAGACAATACATAGTTTTGCCAGTGAAAAACATTTTGCCCAATACACTGGTAAGAGAATATGCCAGATTGCATAGGTGGAAATATTTATGCCTGCTCAGTTGCCTGATCAAAACAAAGATTTAATGCAAAACAAAGATTTAATTTCGTTTTTAAAGGCTTTCCTGAAAACATGGAAACCTTAACAGGACCACTGGAGGGCAGCAACGTCCAAGCGAATCATCCATCAGTGCACTTGTGGGAATTACTTCGTGAAACCCCCCAAAAAAACTTAGCAAAAAATTATAAATAATTAGAAATTATTTTCTGCTGCCCATATGAAAGTATGAAAAACAGTGCAATTCCTCCAGAGCAAAAGGCAGCACTGCAGTGTCAGTTCCCTTGCTTTCCCACATCTAAAGAATGCCACCTGAAGCCTGCAGGACTTGTCTTGTTGCCAGAAATTGCTAAAAATATCAAAAACTATGTGGAGTCTTGATGCATTCTGAACCCCCAGGATTTGTGTATTTTTAAAAAATCGATAGAAGTGCCAAAAATATTTTGTATATCTATATATCTATATATATATCTATTTATATATATAAATTTGAATTATATTTACATTTGAGCTATGTGTAGGTGCATATGTCTAAATTAATCCATACTGTTGTATTAACGTAAGGGAGAAAAACCTTTGATTTTTATTTTTTAAGAGTGTCCTATATTTCATAATTTCAAAGAAACCTTTCAAACACCAAGTGAGTGGAATCAGTATAATGAGTGCTCCCTCTCTAAAGAAGTCCACTGACATTAGTGAAGACTTTGGGATCACTGTGAAGATAAAAGTATGAACTTTTCTGTGAGCATTGAAAGAATGCTATTATTAGTCCAGTATTTATACATTTAAGGAATACATGTTCACAATAATTTAAGATTATAGTCAGACACAGTAGTCCATTGGTTATAAATATAGAAATAATAAGAAATATACTGGCTGACTTACACACCCAGGACATAACATCTGTCTATATTTTTGATAAAAGAGGAGTGAGGTAAATAAAACTGGTATGGAGCTTGATATTTCTGTAAAAAATATAAGATACAGTTCCACTCTGCAATTTTGTTATGTACACATAACCTCTTACTCAGTAACTGAGCTCCCTGTTTGCATTCAAATCACATCCAGCTATTTCATATGCAAAAATGTTCTGTCACTGTCAGAACAAGGGGAAAAAAGGAGATGGGCTTGTCCTATCGTAGTGTCATTTGGCACCTGGATGCCTGAACAAATCACCTCCAGGACTCTGATTTTGTTAGATAACAATGGGAAAGATGTTTTCTGAATATGTTACTACCAGAAGAAAGAATGGGTTTGGACAACAGCTGAACTTTGAAGAGGCCCCACAGGATAACAAGGAATGTGTGGGGATCACTTGGGGAGTGTGAACAAAATAAATACAGAAAAGCAATATGATCCTGACAAGACAGGGAGACTGCTTTAAAACGTGGAAAAATCCATGTCTTAGTAGAAGTTATGATTCCTCTAAGGTATGTGACAGGCATTTGGGCATATTTTATTTCAGAATAGCTTGTACCTGGTCCTGTAGACTGAGAGCCCATTAGCTGATGGAGCTGACCAGGTGATCCTGGAGAGATCAGTTTCAGATTAATTTCCTCCAAGAAAAATCCCCCTGTGCTCCACACTGCACATGAGCATCAAGGTGGGGCCCTCGGGAATCTGTTCAGATCCACACACCCAATCCAAACCTAAAACCCACCACAAAATTCAGCCTTACATGGTACAGAGGGAAATCCAAGGTAAAACACCTGGTAGAAGTCATCCATGGCAGTTAGAGAAAGTGTTTATGTTTACACATATAAATATTTATACCTCTGTATTTATACCTATAAATGTAGGATAAAGTTGCTGTTGGGTTTTTTATTTTCCATTCCCTACATGCACGAGTCTCTCTTTAGCCTTTGGAATTTAAATATCTTATAATGGTGATAAAGAGGATGATATATATGGAAATTGTTCTTAATGCTCATCATATTTATATGGAAATGTGTGCGTGTATATATATCCATGTGAATTTAACTGTTTTACAATAGGAACTGTGGCATTTATTCTTTATCTAAGTAAATGATGATAGCATAAAAATGGAAATCTAAGGAAAAATATCCCATTGTCATATGGGAAACAATTGTGCATTGCTCTGGAACAGTGGTTTAAGCCCCTCCTTCTGACCCTGCAGTTGGCTTCTGGGCAGATGGATCTCACCTTCACTTCCAGATTTTATGGACTGTAGTTTGAAAAGCAAAATCCAGCTTCTAAGCTGAGATGATGTGCTTGGCAAGTTACTGAAAGACAGTAAAGATGAAAGTACAGCAAGATTTTTCCACAGTCAGTTTTCATGTGCTTTTATATACTGTTTTAAACAAAAACATCTGGTTTACTGTCACCATTTTAAAGGCTGGGGAAGAATTCTTTTTTAAAATTCTGGATTTTACTAATGTTCCAGTTAGCAAACAGATGTTAAAATCAATTGTAATAGCACATGATGTGAAAAGTTGGACTTCTAATATGGAAATGTGTTAAAATGTGGACGCAGTGATTTTGAAGGCGAGAACCTACAAGCCTGCACAGAACAAAGTTGTTTGAGAGCACAAGTCTGATGAGGAGCAGCTGAGAGAGCTGGGGGGGGGGTTCAGCCTGGAGAAAAGGAGGCTCAGGGGGGACCTTCTCACTCTCTAGAACTCCCTGACAGGAGTGTGCAGACAGGTGGGGGTCAGGCTCTCCTCTCAGGGAACAAGAGCAGGACCAGAGAAAATGGTCTCAAGTTGCACCAGGGAAGGTTTAGGTTAGATATTAGTGAAAATTTCGTTGCTGAAAGGGTTATCAAACTTTGGAACAGGCTGCCCAGAACAGTGGTGGCATCACCCCCTGGAAGCCTTCAAAAAGTGTGAGGATATGGCACTTGGTGACAGGGTTTAGTGGTGATCTCAGCAGTGCTGGGGTAATGGTAGGACTTGATGATCTTAGAGATGTTTTTCAGCCTTAGTGATTCTGTGATTCTATGAAAGCTGTGAACCTTTTCTATTGGAAAGCACAAGTACCTGGTCCTATCCTTGTCAGACATCTGTGATTTCTCTGCCTTAATCTTTGGAACAGGTTATCGCAGATTTGCCAAGCTTTCTCTTGGGCAAGCTTCCCTTTTCCACAGGGAAATTAAAACCACAGTAGTGCCTCTGGCTTTAATTTGGTGTTTTATTCCAAATGCAGACTTTGGTGAGCTGAGGACCTAAAGCTCGTGACACCCCGTAGACTCAAGCCCATGTGCCACATGCCTAAAAAAACCAGTTGAATTTCAACCACCCCCATGGTTGCCGTGGGGTTTACACCCACAGCCTTTGGCTTGTCTGCTGGTGGGACAACACCCGTTGGTGAATTCCAATTATTTTTGCCATGGTTATTTTCTGTTGAGGGTGTAACATTGCCCAGCCCATTGTCCAAAACCCTGTAGAGCCAAAGGACCTTGACAGCGATGGAGAAGCCCGGGGGGCACAGTCTGGTTCCTTCACTTTGAGCAAGAAGAGTGGAGGAGGGGGAGCAAAAAGAAAGAAAGAATAAAAAGGCAGCAGGACAAGGAGAAAATCTACACCGGGATGGTTTCTATGGAAAATATCACCGGGTTCAGCGGAGCCTGTTGTTAGCAACCAGTGTATACAGCCAGGGCGCCGCAGGCAGAGCGGGGAGATGGATGGGTTGGGGCTGATGATGAACATTCCCATCTCCCAGCCCCGTTCCAGCGGCAGGGAACAGCCCAGCCTCCTCGCCCCGCGTGTGGGGAAATTAGGAGAGGGTTTAGCCTCTTCCCTCAGCTCCAACCCACAACCTGCACAGCGGCGGAGGGACCCTCCACAATCCCCCCGAAGTCCAAATCTCCTTCACAGGTTTCAAGTCAACATTTTATTTCTTATTAATTCACGACGCTACTCGCACTTAAAATATCACAAGTACATTGCAGGGAAGAGACGGGATACGAGCCCCTCAGAGACTCGGGGTGCAGCACTCAGAGCGCCGGCGGGGCTGTGAGGGGCGATGGCGCCCGGGAAAGGGAAGGGGGGGCACCGCCATTACCCCGCCAGGCCGTGCCCTGCCCGCCCGCGCGGTCACTCGGCAACGGCGGCGGCGGGAGGCTGAGGACGGGCCGGCCCGGCCCTGGCTGAGGGGAGCCCCTGTCCCGACACACCGGATCCCAGAGCCGGGCTGGACATGGCTGAGGGGAGCCCCGGCCCCGACACCCCGGATCCCAGAGCCGGGCTGGACATGGCTGAGGGGAGCCCCGGCCCCGACACCCCGGATCCCAGAGCCGGGCTGGACATGGCTGAGGGGAGCCCCGGCCCCGACACCCCGGATCCCAGAGCCGGGCTGGACATGGCTGAGGGGAGCCCCAGCCCCGGCACGCAGGAGCCCAGAGCCGGGCTGGACATGGCTGAGGGGAGCTCCAGCCCCAATCCGCAGGTAACTCAGCGGGGCTGGGCAGCACGGGCACAAATAGCATAGCCCCAAATAGCATCACAGCCCTGCACACAGACCCTGCAAACAGCCTCACACACACACAGACCTGCACTTACCCTTGGGACACACAGACACACACATACACAGACCACCCTGCACACAGAGATCCCCACTGCAAACAGCCTTACAGACACACCTGCACACAGAGACCCCCCTGTGAACAGATTCACACACAGATCCACCAGCACTCAGAGACCACCCTGCAATCAGCTTCACACACAGACCCCCCCCATAAACAGCCTCATAAACACACACCCACACACCCACAGCCTCACCCAGACCCCGCTGCAAACAGCCTCTCACATCCTCGCACATACAGATCCCCCTGCAAACAGCCTCACACACACACACACAGCTGTACACACAAACCCCCATAGAAACAGTACCACACACACTGATACACCCCTGCACACGCCCTGGGGCACAAACACACGCCCTACACAAGGACTGTCACACAAAAACATCCCCTGTACAGTGCTTGTATCTGCCTCACGCACACTCTCCCCACTCACACAGCCCATCACACACGCCGTGCACACAGAGAACCGTGTCCATCACCATCACCTACACGTCCAGCCAGCCAGCACAGACACACTCGCAGACATCCACACCTCCACGCCTCAGTGATCCTGTGCATACACATCCCCTTTCCAGGTACCTTTTCCCATTTGTTTATTCCAGCTGTTTGCGTGCACCTAGTGATCTCTTCCCATCCTATATCGGGCTTTAAGCTCTAAACATCCTCATTTTCTTTCCCCAGGACATCTCCCATGTGCTGGCTAGGACCTTTAAGGACCTGTACACTGGAGATGTTTTTGAGGTGGACATGGCAACAAACTGGATTGAGTCCCAAGGAGAAGACAGTGTTTATCAGGACAGTTATACAGATGAGCTAGAGAAGGTACAAGTCCAAACCAAGTCAGAGTTTGGAGCTCTTTAGTTGCTGCTTAGATCTTCCGTAAAATAAAATTAAAAGGCAGGTGTTGGTCCTACAATTGACATTTTAATGGAAATTTACTTGAGCACAGTTTCCCATAGAACCTTTCATGTAAGTTAATATTCACATGCTCCTTCATGATGTTGTTATCTCTAGCTGGCTTTTCAGACACAGAATACAACCAGTAAAAGCAGTAGCCCTTTAAATGCCTATTGTACTGGCTGAAAACTTTTCCCTGTACCTGCTGATCAGTGCCCCAGGTTTCTTATCTTGTCATCACCCCAGTAGCTGTTGTCAGTGTATAAAAGAAGAGACTGATGCTGGATGATTTTAGCCACAGGTATTTTTTTTTCTGTTTTGTGTCATCATGGAATGGCAGTGTTTTAGCAGGCCAGTTGATGCTAGTAAAGTAGTGATGTTTTACCAATCTATCTCTGTTTACCTCTCAAAGACAAACAGAAAACATTTACCTGTAACAGCTCAGATTTCTCTTTATTCACCCATACCCATGGCAGCTTCTTGCTGAGTATAAGAGCCGACTGATGGAAGCTGACAAAGCAGAAGAGGAGATCATTCAGGCCCAGGCCCGAGCCAAAGCTGAAGAAGAAAGGGTTCTAAATCTGATGAAGGCTGATGCAGGGGAACATTTCCATAAAATGGGGCTGCCACCAGGTGAGGATTCGAGAATGTTGCCCCCCAGGACATGGTTATGGTACCTGGAGACCAGTTTGGAGTTGTCTTTACATCAACAGAGCAACTTGGAAGGATTTTGTGCTGAGGTTCAAGTAGAGTAACATCTGGTTAACACTGAGAAACCAAACAACCAGGTTATGTTCAAGGTATTAAATTTGAAATTGAAGGGTTACCACTTAAATATTACAAGCATACATACCTTGATATATAGCAGCAACAAACAGATTAAATGTTTCTCCAAAGGGTGCTTAGCTGGGTTTGAACTGAATTTAGAACTGTGGAGGTACATGTCAGATTTTGGGATTAAAATACCAGATTATATCTCTATAAAAAAAAATAACCTGACAGGGATGAGGTGTAAAAATATTACTTTGGATTGATCAAGATAGTGTGTTTTAAGGGGCTAATATTTTGTCTTTTTTGATTGTCCTTTGTTTGTTGGCTTTTCTGTTGCAGTGGCATCTTCTTTTCGGTGGATTGTGGATAATGAACTTCTCAGAAAAAATAATTTAATCTGTCCTGAGGATTACATCACTGAGAAACTACCTCTTGCTAAAGCACCAAAAGGTAACTTTTAAAGCAGAAAGTAATTTAGACTTTTTAGAACACTCTATAATTGAAATATTGGAGGATGTAGCAGATCTATTTTTATAGTTTTCTGCCAAAGCAGAAGGGACTCTATTATTTTAAGCATAATATTCCACTAAGGGCACATTCTCAAAGTAAAATTGATAAATTCAAAACTACTGAGTTTAGATGTTCTTCAATATGGTGTTTAATGGTTGTTGCACATTTGTTTACAGTTCTTTCCATCTCACACAAAAACTCTGAGTTCTATCTTGTAGTGTTTTGGTCCAAAATACTCATTACTGTTTATCTGCTGTGAGATAAGAATTAGGAGAAATGCAAAACAGGCACCAAACTTGAAAGAATATAAAGAAGTTTATTAACAGACCAAAAAGAAGGCTAATATTTTGTCTTTTTTGATTGTCCTTTGTTTGTTGGCTTTTCTGTTGCAGTGGCATCTTCTTTTCGGTGGATTGTGGATAATGAACTTCTCAGAAAAAATAATTTAATCTGTCCTGAGGATTACATCACTGAGAAACTACCTCTTGCTAAAGCACCAAAAGGTAACTTTTAAAGCAGAAAGTAATTTAGACTTTTTAGAACACTCTATAATTGAAATATTGGAGGATGTAGCAGATCTATTTTTATAGTTTTCTGCCAAAGCAGAAGGGACTCTATTATTTTAAGCATAATATTCCACTAAGGGCACATTCTCAAAGTAAAATTGATAAATTCAAAACTACTGAGTTTAGATGTTCTTCAATATGGTGTTTAATGGTTGTTGCACATTTGTTTACAGTTCTTTCCATCTCACACAAAAACTCTGAGTTCTATCTCTATCCAATTTCATTAGCACAGAAGCTGCAACTACATCTTGTATACAGTGAAGGGAAGCAGTTACATTAAAGTAAAAACTATTTTCAGTGAAATGTAATTGTCTTCTTGATTTAGGGTTTAAAATTTTCCAGTTCTGGAAATATATTAGTTTTATTTGCATATGACGATCAGGACGAAAAATATTTTGGTCAATGTCAAGACTTCTTTACTTCTTTTATTTATGTCTGAGCTAAGATGAAAGGTTTTAGGATCATTGAAATGAATTTTTTCAGTCAAGCCAAGATAAAGTAATCAACTTAGTCACAAATTTCAAGATTTGGTGTTCCAAAGGGAAAAATCTCACATCTTAAATTTGGTGGCAGTTTTGCTGTCTAACCATAGGAACATGGGACTAGGTGGTATATCCTGTTTTTGTCAAGTTTCTGACTGTCAGAAGTCCATCATATAGATCTTTTTGTAAACTGAACAGGGCATTCTAAGTCCCACTCACTTGTAAGGTTAACATATCTGTCTGGGAGTAATATAACTGTATACAGCCTGTTTAACTAGTGCTTCTAAAAGCTTTCTTATTAAAGCACTCAGCTTTGTTTGTACAAAATAAGTTATAAATATAAATTAAATTGTAGAGGATTTAAACTGTATTTTTGCTATCGAGACTTAAAATAAAAACTCATATACCTATGCTTAGACTAAATAATGTTTTCATGTTTATCATTCTTATTCATGCTTATCATTCATGTTTTCCTCTTACAGAATTTTTTTTTTCTTTGAATTGCAGGAGCATCAGAACCTGGATACCTGAAAGGGACCTGTAAACAACGTGCTTTTTCACTGGACAAGAGTATCTACCTGCCTGGCAGTGTGACAAGTGTGTCTTCAACTCCAGACTCTAGCCTCGAGGCTAAAACCGTAAGTAAGGTACATGTTACAAGTTTGTTTTAGTCTGTCTGATCTGTAAGGCCTCTTGCTGTTTCTGCAACAAAGGGTGAATATCAACCCATTGTTGATTTGACTCCAGTACTTAATTTATTTACTCTGTTAAAAAGGGAGAAACACTGTATTTGTTATATAAAATTTCATTGCTGTGTAGCTTTAGTTAGACATGTGCAGTTCCCTTTTTCATCATTCTCAAAATCACTGTGTTTAATGTTGCACGATGCACTCTTGTTTTTCAAAGAATACTAAAGCCTTACAGAAACGAGCTGGGAAAGAAAGTAAGGCCTGGAAAGCAGAGGAAATAAGTGAGTGTCTTGCCAGACTTGAGAAAAGACAGAATTACTTGAAGAACCCACGCTTTTTCCTACCCAATACTCTGCATGGAGGCAAATCTCTTGTAATATCTCAAGAAAAAGTGGAAGAAATCATAGCCAGAAGAAAAGCAGAAGATACCAAAGGGTATGCAGTGTGTACAGTTCCTGGATTCTGAGCTGGAGCACACAGAGCTCCACTATAGAATTGCTGTGGATTTACCCAGAGATATTTTGAGCTAAATTTCTTATATAGTCTCTTAATAACAAAGTATGTCTTTATGATATTTTGTTTCGGCCAAAGGAGACATTTTGCAATTTCTCATTTTATCAGTATTTAGAGAACTAGGCAAGAAGATAATGTCTCCTTTTTTTTATCTTTCAGTGATACCTCATTTGTTCCTGTGTTTCTTGCCAATCCACCTTCTGTCCTGTTTTCATATGATAAAGCTGGGCAGGTTTATGAGGTGAGAAGGTTCTTTGTAGAGAGTTAATTCTGCCTCCCTGGAGAATTATGTCCTATCATGATCTACGTATTTCTGTAGTCTTTCAATCTGTAGTCTTTCAATCTGTAGTCTTTCTGAATTTTAATAAAAGTCTGATTTTGTTCTGTATATTGAATTAATGACCCTTTAACTTCCTTGAAGATATTCCTTCACACCTGCCACTGACACACAAACCATTTAAAGATTAAATGGGTCCTTCTCAGTCTCTGCTTTGTTTTGGTACTACCTGATTCAGCCTCTATTGAATAAACTGGGATGTTGGGGTTGGTTGTGATGATGAAGTAGTTACTCCTAGCAGTCTTAGTAGTACCAGGGAATTGCAAATATTTTAATGAGTGATGATAAATACAATGGAGCATTTTCTTTTCTTTTTAAATGAAGATGACTATAGAGCTACGGAACATCACTTCAACAGGTCAACATGTAAGACTTATCCCCCCTTCTACTTCAGTATTTTTCATTTGGCCAGGTAAGGGTTCTTCTTCTACCTTTAAAATGTTAACGCATAAAAAATCTAATTTACCTGCTCTAACAAAGATTTTTCAGAGATACTCTGTTTTGTTCTGTTATCCATAGTGCTCAGTTCTTTAGAAATTCAAGGCTGACTTATTACCATTCACATGTAACTCATAAGCAGATTGAAATGGTCTAATGAGGAACTCAAGAAGGCTAAATTAAAGTGTTTGATGTTAGATTGAAATGTATCGGTGGAATACCTAGATCGAGTCTTATCCAAAATTCATCTAGGAACAGATGTAGTTTCCACTGAAAAAATTAGGAGGAGAGGGCAAGAAATAACACACTTCAGTTGCAGTAAGGAAGGGTAGGTTAGAGGAAAGTTAAGAAAATAATCTTTCCTGCAGTAGGATAGCCAGATACTGGGATAGATTGCCTGAGGAGATTGGGATACCCCAGGAACTGGAGGAATATTTAGAAGGAGTTAGATGCCTCCATGTAAGCCCTTTTGTCTTGTGGTAAAGCAAAACTGGGTCATGTCTCTAGTTTCTCCTTGCTGTTTTCTGTGTTTATGAGGAGCATATTTCAGACAAAACAATCTTTGAGCTCCCTGGAACATGTGCACATTCCCAGATTGCACTGCCAGGCCTCTTGTGCTCATCCCATTTTATCAGCTTGATTTAGGCAATAAATGAGGGGAGTTTACAGGCACATTTCCAGAGGAAGATGTGATCATAAATACCACTGCCAATTTGAGGAGGTTTTAAATTTTGTTTTAATTTTCTGCCTTTTTTTTTTTTTTTTTTCCCGCCCAAGGAAAATATCCAGGAAAGGGAGGAATGATTGCTCCTGGAATGGCATGCCAGTATACAGTCCAGTTTATTCCTGAATATCTGGGAGATTATGAAGATCATATATTAGTGGAGAGTCAAGTATCAGAACCTTTTGTCATCCCAGTCCAAGCTAAAGTATCACTTCCAGTATTAACATGTCAGTAGTGTCCAAATATTAAATTTCTCTAAAGATAAGCAGACTTGGGTTTTTTTTATTTGACTGTCTTCAATTTTGTGTGACAAAACAAATGTAGAAAAAATTGGCAGTGCCATTTCTGCATTGTGATATCTATCTCATTTTCATTCATCATAGATTTATCAGTTATTAAAATGTAATCCTGTTGAATTTTTCCTCAATTATTTGTTTTTGCCATCTTAGGCTCTTTTTTTTCCACTGTATTAGAGGTGTGAGTAGGAGCCACATTTCTAGGTTTGTGTTTTGTTGATTTCTGAACTCCCAATTGTAATTACTAATTCTAAATATTATAGAATTATGATTTAATTATAACTATTTTATGCTATTAATTAGTATTCATGGAATGTGAAATTAAATGTATGTGGATATGGTATACCTGCACCTCTTCAGATATCTAACCTCAACTATAACAAACAGGATTACTTTTGCAAAAAATTTGCTTTGATTTTTTGTAAATTCACGTTTCCTGTTACACTGAGCCTTTCTAAAAAAAATCATCTTACTTTTTATCATTCAATAATCTTTAAGGAGGAAAGATCATCTTACATCATTAAATTGTAAGATGAATGTAGAAATGTACATCTCACGCTGTCCAACTTCCAAGTGGAAAGAATTTGAGGAGGTTTAGGATTGCAAAACCTGGCACGTTCACATGCAGTAATGTCTGTAAAGAGTTGTTTAATCAGCAGCCTTCTCTGTCTCTGGAGTCTGATTTTCTGTGTTACTTGTTGCAGTGCCTGACGTTATAGACTGTGGTGCCTGCCTTGTCGGAGGAATAAAAACAACAGCAACCTTGTGCAGAAATGAGGGGCTTAGGACTGGGAAGTTCTCTATAATGCCAGAGAAAGCCTGTCCAGCTCCTGGTTCCGGGGTGAGTGATTAGAAGGGAAATACTGGACCCAGCATGGTGCTGGTGCCCTGGTGTGAAGGCCTTTTGAGCCTGTCATGGTGTATTAGCACAGAAGTCATAAGGCCTTGCTGGAGACATCTGCACTGTGCCATTCCTTCAGGAATTCAACTTTATCCTCAAGACTAATCTCCTTGGATGACTGTACCTTCTTCTTGTGCTCTGGCTTGCCTTTGGAACAGGTTGTCTTACTCAGGGGAGAAGTAAACTGAGGCATAGATGAGGGAAAAGAAAACTGGCTGGAACTTCAACCTTGCCCTTAAAGCAAATAGAAATGCCATCAATTGTAGCATTGCATGAAGTAATTTCCTCTCCCTCCTCACCAAAAACATCCCTTACTGATCCTGCTGCTCCTGTAGACACAGCTATCCACTCCAGCCTTGCTCTGTCTTTAGCTCCCCATCACAAAGCAGGGCCTAAGCGAAACAGACAAAGGAGATTAAACGGGGCAGGTAGACTGGCATTTTTGGTACTGGAGAAAAAGCAGATGGGCCAGGTTGTCCCTCCAGAGACTTCAGAGTTTCAACTCAGAGTTTTAAGCCTTGAAAAACAGACAGAGCTGTTCTATGAAAGGAAATGAGTATTAGGACTTCTGACACTGTCATTTGTCTTCAGAGACTGCACTTCCCCTCCTGCTTTCACCAAGGTCATTATAAAGCAGGGAGTATATTTTTTGTCTAATTAAGCCGTATTTATGAGCCACATTCTTTTGAGATATGTGAAAAAAAAGTATGGTAAGAGGTAAAACAGTGATGTTGTAATACACTGCCTGTTTCTGGTAAGCCTGTATTTTAAACACAACAACCTGGTCAATTAAATTTATTAATCTTTTTTTTTTCTTTCTTGTTTTAATACCTTAGGTGGCTGTCACTGATGATTTTGTGATACAGGATCCTTTTGGGATCCAGCCTGCTGTTTTGGAGCTAGCTCCAGGGCAGAATGCAACAGTAGAGGTTAGTGCCAAATGCCATAGGAAGTTTTTTGACTTTACCAGATAAATTAACAGGCAAGATCATTTTAGAAGATCTGGCCAGACCTTGCAGTTTTAGGTTTGTGTGAGCAAAAAATGACTCTGACTGTTTCTTGCAAGTGTAAGTTTTAATTACTAATTACAAAAACTGTCCTTTCAGGGAATATTTGCAAATTGAAGTGTATTACTTAGGAGAGAGAAATCAGTTACAGACCTTGCTATTTCCCTTCTCTCTTTCAGGTAGTGTTTTTCCCTTACTTGCCAGAAGCCTCACAGCAAACATTCACCATTTTGTGTGACAATTATCCAGTCAGTTATGTTACAGTCACAGGTTTGTTTCTAGCATGTTTCTAATTCCATAGATATTCAGATATTGTGAGTGGTGATTGCTGGCCTGAAGTGATGGTAACATTTTATGTCATTGGATTAAGCAAATACTGTGTCCCCTGATTACTTTTTTTTTTGTATTATTACTGCTCCTTCCCAGTGCATGGAATACATTGGATTCAGAAAACATTGAGCTCTTAACCTTTGGTAGCCAAAAATCCAAATGTAAAATGTCACCAAATTGCAGAAAAGAAAACCGGTTGCCAGGTGCAACTCATCTCTTTTACTTTTCTATCAATAAGATAACTTGACCAACTATGAAACATCAGGTGTAACAGGGCAGAAATGAACCCCATTTAGGGCACATCTTAGATGAGGGAGTTCAGGAGAGGTAGGAAGTCTTTGGATTAGCTAAGGAAACCAGTTCAAATTCTTGTAAATGTCAGTGCTTGTACTGTAATGTAACCGTGAGTGCTGTAACATGAGGCTTGGCTTGTAGTTTGTTGAATCACTTTATCACAGGTATTTACTTTGGTTTTTTTTTTACCACTTCATTTGCTGCTTATTTTAATTTTAATATACTGCTTATTTTAATTTTTAATACACTGCTCAAAACATCTGGGAGCCACATTGTCAACCACTGTAAACACCCTGCTCACTTCAGTGAAAAGATGCTGATGTGAGCTGAAGCTGTGGCCCTGAAACCCCTGTGAATAGCTGTGAAATTCATGAACAGAAGGTCTCTATTGATACATACTGATAAACAAAGAACATCAGGAAAATATTGTACAGTCAACACACTGGAGTTCTGAAACTTGAGGAAACACCAGATATGATCAGCAATGGCCATTACTGACATTTGCTATTGATTGTATGAACTATGTTAACAGTCAGATGGTAAACAGCAATACCTAATTATTTCTTCCAGGGGTTGGAGAGTTGGTTGCTCTGGAGCTTTTGTTTGTCACAGGTGGAGAAAGCAAACCTGAACTGGGGGAAGTCACTCATGTAACAGCACAGCATCTCATACGATTTGAGCCCCAAAACCCACACACCACTGAGGAGAAGATACTGGTTATAAAGAACTCCACGTATGTAGCTGCTATTAGAGTAATGCTCTGCAGTCTGGGCATACTGGTAGGGATCTCATTTGTCATACTCTGCTCTCTCAAGCTGGAGAAACCTTCATGCCCTTGATAAACTTTGTGCAGAATCTTTACTTCTTTTTGCTCCATTGTTTGGTAATTAAGGTTCAAGGAACATTGCACATGGATCAGACATTATGGCAACCATCAGCCAAGGTCAATGTATTTGCTTCAGTAGAGGCTAATCTACCAAAGATTCATAAATATACATGGTTGTAGGAAATACTTACAGGGTGATCCTGGTGAGATTTATCTAACTCTACATGTCTGCTACATATACTTGTGCAACTCAGCTAAGCACTCTTTTCCTTTCATAGTGCAGGGAAGAGATGCCCCCAAGCATGCAATTCTGACAGTAGACATCTTCCATAGAAAAGTCATAATACATCCTGGACTCCACTGGATCTCCACTGATTAAAACAGGAGCCCAATGTAATTAACTCACATTAAAATGCTCACATGGTTCCTACTATTGAGTCCTAATAGATTTAAATATAAATTCGATTTGAAGTCAAGGAATGTGTCCTTATGGATAATCACACCACACTGAACATAGTGGCATCCTGATTTTGCTCAAAATCGGTCAGGCTTTAACAGAAATACACTCGTGCATGATTGCAGCAGTGAGGGGCTGCAGACCATCAAAGCAGTGAGGAGGTCAGTGCTGGTTTTAGGTATATCAATGTAAATTGTTGCATGCTACAGTGAATATCTGGCAGTTGGTTTTGTGGCCTGGAAATCACACCTGCATAATGCCAGAACAGGCCAATGTTTGGATAAAGAAAGTGTGATTGGTGAACTGGATATTGTAAACTGACAAAGGATGTGACTGTGCCAATTTCCACATTTTCTCTGTCCTGTAATCACCACACCAGTCCCTGCACATCTGGTGTCAGCATTTGTATAAAACACAGCTGGCCAGGCTGAGAGTAAACGCCACAGAAGCAGGAAGAAAAAACCTTGTTTCTGCTACAGAAAGTGATACATGAAATTGTAAATGTCCAATTTTATCAGTGATACTTTCAAATTCCAGTGTTCTTGCTCCCTCTTGCTAAGGCAGAATTTTTGAGGTCAGCATGAGCAAGGTTCTCAAACCCATGAAGACATTCCATGGAATACACTTCTGCTGAAGCAACCTAGTTTAGCAGCCTTTTCTGGATTGCAAAGAGTGTGGCAGAGCCATGGCTGTAATTTTAGCTGGAGCCATTGTGTTTGTTGACATGTTAAAGACCACATGTTGCATTTGGACTAAATTCAGAATGGTGATGCAGGTCATCAGCAGTGATCCAAGGCAAACGT
>NW_008246064.1:3356823-3389311 GCF_000691975.1 Corvus brachyrhynchos
GTTTCTAAAAGCTGGATTATATTACAAGTTCAAATAAGGCAAGAAAGTGTTAAGATATCTTACACATTTATAAAATTTACTTTCACATATTCTTTGTACATGTTCTTTGTACAATTCATATACTCTGACTCTATGCTGCCTCATCAGCTTTGTGGCTCACAAAGACTGGTAAGTCAAACCCCTGTAATCTGTAAAGATAGGAATTTTCTACCTGGAAAAAGGATCTGAACATTTTCTTAATACATTTTTCTCAAAAATATCGGATTTTTAATCATAGCTTTTTTGTTGTTTATTGACTTCTTTGCAGCCATGTAGAACTTCCCTTCTTCTGGCAGATAACAAAGCCTAATCTGAAACCATTAACACCAGAAGAAACTGCAGGCTTTACAAAGGTCAAATACAATCAAGACACAGAGTCAGCCTTCTCCCTAAATCCTGAGCAGGGAGTTTTGCTTCCCTGTGCAGATCATGAGTTTATTCTCACTTACACTCCACTGGAGGTATGGCTCGTGATTCTTTCCTATCTGCAAACTCCAGCTGTGTATTTTTATGCAAGTCATAAAATCCTTGCTGTGCAACTTTTCTAAATTAAATTTAATTAGCTGGTACTATGCTCTGATAAACAGTGTTCAAAATGTAGAAAGTAACTGAAAGAAAACATGTTTTGACTGCAAAATTTGAGACACTTTCTGATCTCATGTAATTTTGAGGACTGACTGGACACAGTTAATTTTACACTGAAATTGTGGACGCATCCTCATGGCTGCAGCTGTCCTGGCTGGTGAAGTTACCATCCTCACCCCTCTATCGGCTCCTCCACCAGCTCCTACCCCTTCCCCCTCTCCTTTGGGGATATGCCTTGTGCCTGCTCCAGCCTAAATAACTTGGTTAACAAACAGTGATTATTTAAACTGTTTCCAGCTGTAGTTTTTTTGGCCTGAAATGGATCTTGTGAAGAGCTTAGTGGTGAATTCAGGGGATAGCAGGAGCCTTTGGCAGAGAATTGCTGTGTGCAGCTGTGGGTAAAGAGGGGTGCAAGGATGTTGGAATGCAGTTGTCCCAGGGACTGTTCTCTCAGTTTCTGCTCCCTTGTTCCTGTAAATCAGGAGCATGAGCTCACTGTATTTAGAGAAACTTGATCCAAAGAAAGCCCAAGAGTTGGAATGCCCCATGCTGCGTTGATTGACAGACATAAGAAATATCTCAAATATGTATGGAAGAGAAGCTATGTGGCTTTTTAAAAATTATTAGTTAATAGAATATATATTGAATTAAAATATACATTGAAATTAGTATCTGTCTACAAACAAGGCTTTTGCAAAGCCCTTCAGATTTAAGGCCTGTTTCTGTGTTTCTTTTTTCCCCCCTCCATCAGAATAAAGAAGGCATTCTCTTCCCATGATGGCAAAGTCATGTTTCTTACTCAAGATCAGATTGATGGTCAATTAAGCTGAATACTCTGGAGCAGTTAGAAGAAACTTCTCAATTAGTGCAGCAGTACTGAGCCTAATTTGGGGAGCCTTTGCAGATGTTTGTGTGTAGTATGCAATATGCAAGGGAAATAATAACAGGCATGTCAAAAATGAGTATTTTTCTTGGAACTATACACCATGAGATCAGAATCTGGCTTAATGTTTTGCAGTCAAACGTGTTTTCTTTTAGTAACTCTACAGTTTGAATATTGTTTATCGGAGCTTAGTACTCCAATGATGATCATTCATCCTTTACATTACTTTTCCATCTTTTTTTTGATCCTCAACATAACTGATTACTTGACGCTAAAATCCTTTTCTCCTTCACCTGTGCAGCTGAAGAGTTATCACAGTGTGATTCAGATGGTACTGAGGGACATTCCAGAATCACCTTGGTAAGCCGAGAAACATTTCCCAGTAAGATATGTAGCCACAATTTATTTGTGCTATTACATTAAGTTTCTGGGCTTTTTCTTCTTTTTGGTGATGATGGATTGACAAGTATAAAGAATATTATCTGCAGAAGTAGTTGTGGTACAAAGAGCATCTCTGATATCCTCCCTCATGCCCAGGCACATGCCTGGCCCTAGCTTTTCCTGTCTTGGAAAAAGATAACACTATCATTTTTGTCTGCTTATTTTCCAGGGTTTCCTGCTACTACTCTTTGTCTCAGCAGTCTGTGACTTAAATACTTGTTCATGGACAGACTGGGACAACTAGAGTACCTTAAAGAATAATGAAGTTTTTAATTGTCCCCAGCTGAGCTAATTGCACACGGGCAGTCTGTACTTGAGAAACTTTTGATGGTTATCAGTTTTGATCTGGCAATTAAAAGACAGGACCCAATTTAACACCAGCTTAACATATTTGATGATTCTACCATATTTCCTCCCAAAGTTTAGAAGAGGGGATGCTTCATAACATCCCAGAATGCAGAGTAGGGGATGTAACAGCATTGGAAATAGAAGTTAAAGGATCAACAGAACCCTTTCATCTTCTTCTGGAACCATATGCCATTATTGTCCCTGGAGAAAACTTCATTGGTGTAAATGTCAAGAAAACATTTAAGGTTTGTGTGCTTTTGACTTCACTGTTGTCATATGTTTTGTGTCACTAAGTGTCATAGGTGTTATTAGAAGGTATCAGTCAGTGGTATTTTAGTTTTTCTGATACGTTTTTAGGCTGTGACTTGGGGAGGGTCTGCACTGAAATGCCCTACCCAGCCTGCTCAGCCCTACACTCCAGGCAGCAGCCTTTGTTCTTTTTTCATCTCTCCTGTTTGATACCACCGATTTGACCTTTCTCAATGCTTTTCTGGATCACTAACCCATTGCTTATCACTTAGTCACTCCTGTGGTGTAGAAGTGTTCCAGCTGGGAGGAATAGTCAATCGATTAAATTAGCTCATAACAGAGGCACTGTTCATGCAAAGAACTACAGGAAGCACAGAAGAGCTGTGAAAGTCACATATGCTACAGCTTGCTAGATGTTATTCTTTCCTGCAGGTTCTGGTAATTTCTCTTAGGCCATTCTGAGAGAGAATGCTGCTGCAATTGTCCACTCACAGAGCATCCTTTTCACTATGGATCAGGATCCTTTTGATCTTAGACTCACTTGGGAAAAATAGGCCTGTTAGTGAGAGCCAGGCAGGAAGACATTTCCCGGTTAAATGGTCTTCCCATTTTTTTCTTAGAGATCTTGCTAATCAGCATTTGGTTTTATGATTTCTCTTCCTATAACTTATTTTTTCAACTTAAGGCAGCCATTTCATACTTCCCAGTAATCCAATATAGCTACACATGTGATAGGGGTAATTAAACCACTTACTGATGATATAACAACATCCTTTGCAGTTTCCAATTGCTTTTTTTAGTCTTAAAAAGATAAGAATTTGAACTGAGCTTAGCGATAATTGTGCTTCAGAGAACAAAGTTATTTGCTGTAATTAAGAAATAATGTTTTGACTAGATCTGAAGAGCAGGCAGAACATTTCAAGATCTTACATCTCCCTCACAAATAGAGCCTTTGACAAAAAAAAAGCTGCACTCAAAAGATTTGCAGTTTAAGTTTAGAAAGTCTGTTACATTTTTGAAAAATGGGAGGAAAGCTTAAGAGTCTCAAATATGATAATGTTCTTGGAATGAATGGTTAATGGATTTTCTTCAGGTTTGAGGGAACACCTTCACCCATGTGAAGGAGACACTGTGTTAAATAATGATGACTCACAAAACCTAGTTTGCAGTGTATCAGAGCTCTCAGCAAATTGACTTGTTGCTATGAAAGCTTAAAGTGCATTACTTGTCTCATTGATTTTAATTGTTTCAGCTGTGGAACAACAGCAAAACATTGATCAAGTACACATGGGAGACAATCACGGCCTGTGAGATCATGGAAGTTCAACCTCATACTGGTGTCATAGGTAAAGTTTCTGGGACTTGCAAGCATCAATTAATGAAAGAAATTACAGTAATTGATTATATCAATTTATGACAGATATAGAGCACTGTAATGTAAACTGAAAAAATACCTGATCCCCAGCCCACTGGAGCCAGCAGGAGACTTAATTTGATTCCAGAAGCTTCAGTAACAGGCTTGCAGCCAGTGATTTCTCACACAAGTGTGTGACAGCAGCCTGATATTTTCTCTTCTAGATGTGAATAAATGCTGTGAATTTGTACTTGCAATTTCTGGAAGCAAACCTGGGGTCATCAGCTGTAACCTGCAGTGTCACGTTGAGCTGTGTCCAGAGCCAGTTGTGCTGCATGTTGAGGCTGCTTTTAGGGTAAGGAACAAGAGGATGAGCTGTGTGGCCTGGCCATTGTCCAAATAAAGCTTTTTTGCCTCTCAATGGCTTGAGAAATCTCAAGTAGTTAGAAACAGGAGTTATTTTTGCTGTAGTAACTATTGAGTCAATGTTGATACTCCTATGATACTCAGAATTTTTCTGCCTTATATGGTGCATTTGCTTTCTGATATTCTCTGTGAATCAAATGTTAATCCTAGACAATAGCGGCTCTTTAATGAGGCCATTTTGGAAGAGGTGTCCATTCTGATGTCTGTTTCCTGGTGTCCTAGGGTCCATTCCTTTGTATTGATGTTCCATCACTCTGGTTTGGTTTGGCTAAGCAGGGTGAGACTGTGTCAAGAACCTTTGAGATTAAAAATCTGTGTCAGGTGCCAGCACAGTGGAGGATGCAAGAAAGTCAGGTTTGTCTAGCTGAAAGGAATGAAGAGGTAAGTCACTGCTATAGCTGGCTGTATTCTCTTCTTAGCTATTTTATTCCTTCTGCTTAGTTATAATTAGTTATAATATTTCTTCCAGCTATCAAAAGTTCTAATTTTTGTGACTTCCTACAAAACTAGTCCTGCACAGTTTCATAAGTGCATGAGTTCTATTGAGATTAAATGCTTCTTTACAATTTTTCTCTACTTCCATTTATTACAAATCCCTGCCAGCCTGATCCAAAGAGACATGGAGTATTTCCTGAATGACAGTGATTTCAGCTGCTGCTGATATAAGAAGTTAAGGCTTTAGTAGAGCTGAGGCTGCTGACCCCTCCTCCCACACACCCACACCAGCATCTTGGACAAGAATGCCCCCACTCCTCGCTGATGCTCTTCCTATTTCCACTCTCCCAACCCTCCTTCCTTGCCCTTTTGTCCAAGAACCTTTCCCACTTGTGGCCCCTTGCTGCTGCCTGGGAGCAGATGCTGCTGCTGAGGCTGGTTGCTTCTCTTTCACGTTCCCTGTCAGTCCATGCACATCCTACTCTACTCTGCCCTTGGCTCTGACTGCCCTTCTCTCAGAAGCAAAGTCCTCTCTCCTTGTGTAGCCAGGCTTTCATAAAGCTGGCACCGTGCTTCCTGACATCTACCCAGGTGGGACTCAAGGGGCAGAGAGAAAGCACACATCTGAGGAAAAATTAGACACTTGGAAGCCCTGATTAGATTGTGTGGCTTCAACATTTTACCCTTGCTTTGCACGTGTCAAAAACATTTCTGTTCCCTCTCTCCTTTCCCAGGTATCTCCCTTCACCATCGAGCCATCAGCTGGAGAAATACCTCCTTTGGGTCTATGCAGAGTTTCAGTTCAGTTCACATCATTGCAGTGCCAGCGTCTCCAGACAGTGCTGGAACTGGAGGTAGAAAATGGAGAAGGAAGGTAAGGAGGAAAAGCAGCATTTACTTTGTTTTTCTGAGATTCGCATCTGGTTTTCACTTAAGGTAGTTTCCTCTCCTACAACAAAAATATGAACTCAGAGTGGGGCTGTGTAACCTATCAATGAACTATCAAATTTCTAATATTGCTAAATAAACATAAACATCATTCTTCCCAGCATGCTGTTTTATGTCTAGCACGTTTCATTAACAATAACAATAGACCATCTGTGTGTTTATTTCCAGTCATCTTCCTGTTTTTGTTGAAGTTCAGACCCCCCAAGCATGCCTGATATCTAGTCATCTAGTATTCACTGAAATTTATACTGGAGTTCCTGCCAAAGCAACCAGTAAACTTTTTAACCAGACACTGCTGCCAACAAAATACTTATGGGGAAAGGTAAATGCTCTTCTTATGGGTGAAGCATACAGCAGGGATAGGAATTGCAATTTCTATAGAAATACAAATAATAACTATTCTTGAAAGTTTTTCTGATGTATCTTTTGAGTAGTCATTGCTGTTTACTGGCTTGGGAGCAGAACTTCAGCTTTAGAGCAACCTTTATGAAAAGATTAGCTACCAATTGATGTCATTATGTTCTTACTGTCTGTGTGTCTCTGGGAGAATGGGTGAGCAGATGTGAGGGGTTATAGGATGTAAAGCCACCAGAGTGTTAAACAAAGTGCCCTGGCAGTTTAGGGTTTGCACTTTGGTGAAACAAAGAAATTATGGTGCTTTTGAATTGTGTCTGAATTCTGCTTAAATTTCACATTCTGGCTGGTTTCCAGCTTACAGAGTAGAAGCCCTAAATTTAGTGTCAGTATTTAAGCTGTGGTCTGAACTGTTTTCAGTCAATGGAAATTTATCAGTGCCTTGGTCATTTAGATCTACTCTAATATCCAGGGTTCAGCTCAGTTGCCTACATAAAAGCACTCAGTGCCATCCAACATGTTCCTCAGGTGCCCAAGGGATCCCAACAGAGCAGATGGATGGTATAGGACCCTCAGGAAAATACTTTGGAGCATCTGGAGCCCAGAAGGAATATGTACAGCATTTTTCCTGATATGTAATGTTGATGTGTAAACAAATGAGTGGAAGCCCTGGGTACATTCCATGTACTGCTGGTCACTTAGGGAAGGTGCCAGCACCAGGATTGTCTCTTCCCCACCTCTGTAGTGGAGAGAAGCGTGGCACAGCTGGGCTCCTGCTCTGATATCAGATAGGTTGGCTTCACCATGGAAAGGCTTGTGACTGAGAGGGATGACAGTGACTCTGTTCCCAGCCCAGCAGCCTCAGCTGGGCACCTGAGTTACTTGAAGTGAATGTAGGCATGAGGATCTTATCACCCATGGGGAATTGTAAAGCCAGTCTTAAACTGTAGGTGTTGCTGCCTGAAAGTGTCCTAAGCCTGAGAATAGCTTGGTCTTTTTAGACCTCTGTGATATGAAGAGACAATGTGAGAGAATCAGCATGAGCTGAATTTCCTTTCTGTTTGCAGCTCATTGGAAGCCAGGCAGCTTTGTGCTCTGTCGTGGTCTCCCCTGCCAGTGGCACCTTAGGCCCAAATGAAGAGAAGGAATTCTGCATTGAGCTGTCAGCTAACACTGTGGTAAGTTTACAAACTGATGCACTTCTATAAAACAGCAAAAGTGGCTTGTTCATCTCACCTCCATCTGGCAAAAGGAAGGAATTCTGTGTATAAAACCACATGCTCTTTTTTCCCTACAATATCTCTGAAATGGCTTTTCTTCAGAGGTACCACAGTTGAAGGCAAGAATTAAAGAAGTGCACATGGTGTGCAATTTCTACCCTCCCTCTTTATATCTCAGCTGTTCCTATTTTCTTCCTTTCTTGAAGTCCTGTACACTTGCTCTTAATGCTTATCACTCCTCTTGGAGCGTACAGATCCTCACTTTGGATTATCTGGAATGATATGGAGCAGAATGGCATATATATAATACATTTGATTTTCTGACTGCAACTAGGCTCATGACATTTTGTTATTTGAAAACTTAAAAGGGGACTGATGGGACTGAGAGCCTGCAAAATACAGGAGCAGAGTTTACAAACTCCTGGAATTCAGAAATAGACTTTACAAGGGCATTCAAACAGCTGAGCTAGTGCACCCAAATACAGGATCTTCCTATAGATATGGTGTCTTAGTTCCCATTACAGTCACTGGAGATGGAGGTTTCATTTATTTGCTTAAAAGTAGGTGTTCAGTACTGTCAGAGTTAGTATTTAAAACTTACGTAGCTGTGATACTTGGGAACATGGTTTAGTGGTGGCCTTGGCAGTGCTGGATTAATGTTTGGACTCAATCACCTTAGAATTTTCCAACCTAAATGATTCTGTGATTCAATACTTGGAGTATAGGAACTGTGTCAGAAATCAGTAATGGAGCAGTTCTAGGCTCACAGACAACTGCAGGTACAAAGCCGAGAAACAGCCACAAATTTTTAGCTCAGTACTGCCTTCTAAGCAGCTCCAATACTGCAGAAAATGCACTGAAAACAATTCAGTAAGACTTCTCACAATCCTATTGTTCTGGGTTTAATCCAGGGAAGTTTACACACTTTTTAAAAATAAATGTCCTACAGAGGCTGCCTTTCCTCTATGATATGTGCTTCATTCACAAGGACACTTGATTCTTTGCTTTTTAGGGTGAGCTGAAAGACCTCACCCTTTCCTGTAGCATAGAAGACATGGTTGAACCCCTCTTTCTGAGCATTTCTGGAGAGGTGAAGGGACTACATGTCATCTACTCAGTACCTAGTGACAATGGAGTTGCCAGGTAAATCTGACCAATTTTTATTTTTCTAATATGTAGTCTGATTACTGTATTTTGGAACATGCTCATCTTTATATTTTTTCATATAAGTGAGTATGTCTTTAATTTGGCAGGTTGGCATGTTATACATGATAAAAATTTTACCCCAAATAAATCCTTACATGGGTAGAAGTGAAAAAATGAAAAGCAGAAAATGCTGATGACAAAAATCATAGACTGCATGGTCCTTTTACACTGCGCATCACAACCTCATTGCATGTTGCACATTTTTAAATCTCCTGAAATCGTCTGTGGCATAAGAAAATGAGACCCATGTCTAAATGCTACTCGTACTTTTTCTGGCAGTGGTGAAGGACAAATGCCTCAAAGCCCGTGTGAGCTTCTTTTGGACTTTGGGTCTGAAGTTGCATTCAAAGATGTTGTAAAGCGTCAGCTGATTCTTACAAATCCCACTAGAATCAGTGCTCCGTTCACACTGGAAGCTGAGTATTTTAGTGCCTGTTTGCTGCCTCCAGAACCAGGAGCCTGCCCGTGAGTCTTGCTGTTCTGCATAATGACTCAAATACTAGTTTAGGTCTGGATTAAACCTGAAATCAGATCTGTTTTTTTCATGTTCTTCAAGCTACTTGGTGAAAAGAAGAGGGCCTGTGACAGAACATGCAGCCAGAAAAGCAAAGTCAGGTATGAAAAGAGCACTTAATTCCTTCAGTGGACAGAAGGTGAAAGCCAACTGCCTGCCATATTTAGCACTAAATGTGCCAGTCAGGCACATCTGTTCACAGTTGGAGTACCTGGTGAAGTCTAAACTGTTAAATTACTTAGTTCCTCAGCTCATTCCTGAGTTTGAAAGCCCACATTGTATACGAATTAGGTCAATCTTTCTTTTCCCCTTTTGCTTTTTTCTCTTTTCTCCTCCCTTTCTTTCTCTCTCTTCTTTTTCTTGCAAACAACAGTGTGAAACAAAGTTGGTGATTCTGGTGACAGTTCACCCCCAGAACACTCCCAGCACACAGGATGGATGACATGCAGAATGTTTGGCTCCTTCTCTCCTACACAGTTTCCCAGTACCACTGCAGCAGGCTTTTCTCCCTCAAACCCTTTACTGTACCCTCCCCACTGTGGAAAGCTACAGCACAGCCCATCTGTCATTTCTGATGTGTTGTACTGAAAAATGATAATATTTGGAGCCACATGAGACTGAGGGAGGGAGGAAATGGGAGCAAAATGCTGTGAAGTGTGGATGTGTCTTCTGTATCCAAAATAAAACTTGCACATATTGGTACCTTGCCATAGAGTTTGGTATCTGTTACACAGACAGAGCTTTTCAGTTGTTGAATTGAATTAGTGCTTAAGATTGGAAAAATGCTGTTCTGACAGATTCCATGCAGGCCTAGGTGACTCAGAATGTGGAAAGACTCTGCTCTTTGTAATTAATTCTTTGCATGGAAGAGCACACAGAGGTAAACAGACAGCTGCTAATGGAACAATATACAGTCGACACAAGTCCCAGCCTATTTTTCTCAAATTGAAAGTGTGTTTTCATGTAACCAGTTAGTGCCTTGCATATCCCAGAGAGTCCTGGATCAGGTTGTTGGAAGGGAGTCCTGCTGTAAAATGTTCTGGGCAAGCACTAACTCCAAAAAACGGAGTAAGACCCACTGCAGAAGGGAACTTGGGTAAAGTGGTATAAATGTGAGCTGTGTAAATGATCCCAGGGTTTGTTATTTTTAATCAGTGAGGTTAAGCTGATTAATAGCAACTAAAACCATGGTCCTATGTATTCTTCGAAAGACTAACTTTGTTCCATTTCCTTAAAATTCATGAAATGCTTCTTTGCTGTGCTCCTTCAGAGTATGCAGCTGCACTGCTGTCTCAGGGGAAGGGAGCAGCTTTCTGTATACAACCTTCCACAGGAACTCTGAAAGCTTTCCAGCAGCTCACCATAGAAATAGCAGCTTACAACAACATGTGGGGAGAGTACCAGGATAATCTTGTCTGTAAGGTAGGTGGGGTTTCGGTTTTACCATGGCAGATTTTACACCAATTATATTTCCCAGGTGCTTTTCTGTTAGAAATATTTTTTCAGTTTTTTAGGACTTCTGTAAAAATTCAGGGTGGATCTTGCTATACCACTACCTCCAAAAACATGTAAGGAACAATTGTTTGGTTTTGGGGGGACGTGTTTATTCCTTGGGAGGTTTTCATGTGCCTTGAAAATGACTGGAAGTCATAAATCCATATTTGATTTATAACATCTGTTTGGGAGCTGGCCAGTGCACTGCTCTGCTCTACCAATACCATAGATTGTGTTGTGTAGAAAAGCAGCAGGAAAGCTGATAATGCATGAGGTATTGCATTCTCCTGCTGAGAAGAGTTGTTGTTAGCATATGAATTAGAGGCCATCAAAAGAAACTGGTCAAAAATATTTGAAAATCCAATCAGTTTGCAAAACATAATCTTATAGCACAGAGAACTAAGGTGTAATCTTGATTCTAATAGCAAAAATTCATTTTAATAGGTGGGAGACTTACAACCTAAATTAATTCCTATGCAAATGACTGTGAAAGGCTGTCCAATCTTCCTGCAGGTGACAGGACCGCAACCAGAGCCACCCATTATCAGGTATAGTGCAAAATACTGTCAAAGAAATCAGAGAATTAAATACCAATGGACTGCAGCCAACATACACACCTGTTCCATCTTGTGATATAATGAGAAGTTCAGCAAAGTGGCTGTTAAAGTACAGGATCTGCTTCTAGAACATCAATACATTTGTCTCTGCCAACACAATTAGAAAATAATCTGCACACAAGGCTGCTCAGGTTTGCCAGCAGTCGCTGCTCTGGGCTTGCAGTCGTAGAATTTTACCCAGTGCAGCCTCATCTGACTCTGTGGAGATGGAAACTGGCACGTGGCAGCAGTTCTCATCATCCACAGCTCATTTCTCCCTGGCCCTGTACCTGGACCAGGAGAAATGCAGCCCCGAGGTCAATAGTGGCAGGGGAAGGTTTAAACCCTCTCATACAGTAAATGGCATCTGCACCTCAGGATGAGGGGTATGGGCTGGTTTTTGGGGAGCACAGCACTGCATGTGGTTACCCTGAAATGTCTGAGACTGCTAAAAAAACTAGGGAAAACAAGAGACTGATAAAATAAACCAATATTGTACTTCACAGTGTAGGGCGTGCCTTACCTGAGAGCTGTTCCAGTGCAGCCAGATTTGTTTCCACTTTTAAACAACTCTTCAGTGATTTCAGACAGTGATTTTCTGTCCTCTGCATGTACTGACAGCAAGGTTCCCTGTTCAGGTTTGGCACTCAAGTCTCAGGAGGGTCCCCTGTCCTTCGAAGGGTCCAGCTCAACAATCCCACTCCCTTTGGTAAGGATGATTTTTGTACAGCAAACATTGACACTTTCATTGTGTTCCTTATGAGAATAAAAGTAGAAGGACCCATTACCGTGTTAATTAACAGGCCTACTTGTTTCCTAATGAACATATTTTAGCAAAAATGATGGTAATAATATATAAGAGAGTGACTCAATGTGTGGCTACTATGCAATTGCACATTCTATCCTGATGGAGCTGGGTTTTCCCTCATTGAAATGGTGGCTATGCAGGATTTTATGTTTTTATGAAATTCTCACAACACCAACCCTGGTCAATCAGGTGTGCTACCTGCTTCTTTCTGGCATCATCTGGCTCTTCTGTGTAGTCTTTTTAGCTCTTGAGTGCAATTTTAAGCTCTTCACAGCGAAGTCAATCACCTTTTTTTTTAAATTCTACTAAATACATTTGCTTAAACAAAATACTTATAATTTATCTTAATTATAGTTTAGGATATAGAAAGTGCTCAAACTATAGCAAGATCTTAAATCATTTTAGTTTACAGAAAGCGTGGGAAACTTAAGAGATACACTTTAATACAAATCCAGTTGCCAGACACAAATTTGTTACTTGATATCCTGGTTCTCTGGTACCAACAAAGCCATGAGTCCTCTCACTGACTAGAAGTAATTGTCCTTTTTTCCTTTCCCATTCAGACATCCGCCTGGACTGGGAAATTTACAACCACGAGCCAGATGATGAAAAGCTGGTGGACCTGTTGGTGCTCTTTGGAGACCCTTTTTCTGCTATGGACATGGCTGGAAATGAGGCTGCATCAAGTGGTAGCACCTCAGAGTCAGAGGTCACGTTAACGTTGGATCCAGCTGCCATTCCCTGTGGAAGCATTTATCCAGCTTTGGAAACCACGGATGAGGTCAGTGCTTAGGCCGTTTCTTATACTGCTGCTGAGATACATGATGGGGTTTTTGGCATGAAGGGTTGAAAACAATAACAGGAGATATAACTTGTAACTAGGAGCTGGATTGTTCAAAGAAATGTCAGCAGCTCCTCTCCCAGTCAAGCACGCAATACGTGGGTAGGTGGCTATGGGGATCAGCAGTCTGTTTCCAGAGTGAGCTATAAGCAATTATCTCTCCTTAAATTGTTTTAAAAGCTACAGAGATACTATTGACAAACTATTGCCGTTATTACATGAAAGAATTAAAATAACTAAAACTTCTTAATTTGGCTCTGCTTTTCTCGTGGGTGCTTTCTGGTGTCAACATGTGCTGTAGTCAGGGAGCAGAACCTACCCTGCGAATTTCAAATTGCAGCTAATGATATGGAGGTATTTATCCCAGTGCTAATATTAGATTGGTTCTGTTAGAATATGGTAACAACTGTTACATGGGAGGTTTGATTATAATGTGGCAATTTACTGTGTTGACGGGCTGGGAGCGACAGGGAGAAGGTATCCCCCAGGATATGTATATTTCTCTGGCAGAAGCTTCATGGAAAAGATACTAAAATCACATTTTCTCTGCTTCAGCTCAGAATGCACAGTTGTTTTTAACACAGCTCTAACCTTTCTTGTGCACAAAGGGAACAGTACTGCCCCAGAGTGTTGGTTTGTATAATGCGCAAGATCTTGTACCCTAGCTGGATGCTTCTCTAGGTAGAGCAGGACCCAAGCATGCACATTTTCCAAGGAACTCAGGAGCAGTTCCAGGAGAGCTACTCTGTGGATGAGAAAATTAATGTACAGGACACATCCACGTGTCCAGTCTTTGTGCCAGAAATAAACTGGAGCTGGCCATGCTTCTTGACCAGTGCAGCAGTTCTGTGTGCACATCACTCACATTCCTCCCTTGCAGTGTAACAGTTTTAACCATTCCCCACCCCGTGTCTCTGCAGCCTCCAGGTTCTGACAGCAAAGAGAAGGAAATCAGCAGTCAGAAGTCTACAAGAGAGAAAATTATCTCTGTACTTATGCGACCTCATGAGGGGGTGCCTGCAGACAGCCCCTACTCCATTGCTCCAAGGCAGATTGTAAGCTTTTACATTTTCTTTGTGCTTTGATTTAGCACATTTTCTGCAGGGCAGAGGAGACAGAGAAGGAGGAGGAGATAGTTTTGAGTTTGGTTTGAAATAGACTCTACTAAGCAGTGAAACATCAGGCTGGAAGGCTTTGGGGTCCTGAAGATGATAATGAGAAGAGTTTGCAAGGTCAACAGAAAGCATCCTATCTACATCTGAGCAGTGGACTGATGACTGGAATTAAGTGTTAGTTGTACTCCAGACTGGCATCTCTAGTCTTCTCACTTGGTGAAATGTGGGAGCCATCCAGCCTGAAGCTTTGGAAACATGCGGAGCTGGAAATCAGGCTTCTGGGAAAGGGATACTCTGTAGACAACTCTTTTGGATAAACCATTGTAACCCACAGTGCTTCACAAGGAAGTTGTGCAAATACAGGCCCACACTGTCACAATCCCTTAGGAGTATCATAAAGTAATGACAACATTGGAAAGATCTAGCTATGAATGACAGGGTTGCCCAAAACATCAGTGTGCTAATTTTATTTTTAATTTTTTTTTTTTTTGCCAAAGGGTTTCAGTTACAAGTTAAAATGAGCTAAAGATTACATAAAGAAATTATGACAGAAATGAAGCTGCAGTGAGCTCTGAGGTGGTTGAGACTGAGAAAGGTCAGACAAACAAGTGCCTCACTGTGGAGGCAGCTTTTGTGGGGTGTAGCCAGCAGCAATATCAGGATTCAACCATAACCTGCATAGTTCACCTAAAGAAAGCAGAATCTAGTCCACCTGTAAATCCCAGAAAATCCACTGCAGCTGGCTAGTGCATGTGATTACATTCCCTGCTGTCATGTAAAATTAAAAAATAGCCAAGACTAAACTGAACTGTAAAATATTCCTAGTTCACACTTGTAACTCTTCAAAAAACGTTTCATATATATGTAAGTTGTGGAATAATCACCTGAGGTAGCCAGGAAGTAAGAGTGGGTAGAACTGGGTATTTTTAAAAACAAGCAGATGTGTACATATGTTTGTGTACTTAGAGAATTGGTCTGTGACTGTGCTTAAACTCTGTTGATGCTAAAAAGTGGCCACAGTGATATTTGCAGCTGAAGTAATTGTCAGTTTTGCTGTCACATGTTGGCATTTTCGTGCAGGCCTGAGCGTAGCCCGTGCCCGGGGGATTTCATGCTGCTTGAGCAACTCAATTTTGGCAGCTGCATCCCGAGGGTTCTTGTGCAATCCCCGGCAGGTCCCTGCACTAAACACTCTCTCCCGGCCGCAGGTGGTTC
Source organism: Corvus brachyrhynchos (assembly GCF_000691975.1). Classification (NCBI taxonomy): domain Eukaryota; kingdom Metazoa; phylum Chordata; class Aves; order Passeriformes; family Corvidae; genus Corvus; species Corvus brachyrhynchos. The sequence goes on from NW_008246064.1 coordinate 3,371,895, forward strand.
CAGGAGGTGGCAGCAGCGACGTTTACATCTCCTTCACCCCACTCGTCCTCCCGGACACCGAGGCTGAGCTGTGCTGTGAAGGGGTGGTGCTGGGCTTCATGAGCCTGGACAACAAGGTAAACCGACTGTCACAGCAAGGCTAAAGGTAACTGGGAGATAATCGTTTCCCTTCCTGTAATTTATGTACAGGCTGCTGTTACCTGGCCAGTCTGTGTAAACAGTCGTGTTCCTGCTATCCTGTACATCCTTCCTTAACCGGGGTTGTTCATCTGTTGCATTTGTCTTTAAGCTTGGAAGCATTGTGGCGCAGGAATGTCACCGTCTTCTTGCATAGTCTGGGGCAGCAGACCCCAGACAAAAGCCCAGGGTTTTGAAATGGTATCACAACATCAGGTTTTATTGATAACAATAGTTAACAATGGGAGTGAGACTCAGGACTGCTGAGTCCTGTTCCTGGCTGTGCATCCACCTTCCTGTGTGAATTTGGACAGCATATCTCTCTTCTGGGAAACTTCCTCTTCAACAACTGCTGATGTGAGGCTTGAATAGTGTTTTATGAATGGCTCAGCATTTCTCTGACATGAATCGTTGCAAAGGTGCAAGGTAAACTGAATGAATGATAACAGAATATTCAATAAAAACAACCCTAATAATCCTTATTCCTGAAGAAAGAAATGTAGAATAATAGAGTCCTGGAATAGTTTGGGTTGGAAAGGACCACCTAGTTCCAACCCCCTGCCATGGGCAGCAACATCTTTAACCAGAAAATGTTGCTCCACACTCCATCCAACCTTGAATGCTTCCAGAGATGGGGCATCCACAGTTTCTCTGGGGAACTTGTGCCAGTGCCTCACCACCCTCAGAGTGAAGAATTTCTTCCTAACATCTGATCTAAACCTGCTGTGCATCTGTATCACCCACAGCCATTCAGAGTTCAGCTCCTACTTGGCCTCTGCTGTTCCATCATGTCTTACAAACAGGCCCTACATTGCCAAGCAGAATCCTATTTTGGCTACCAGCCTCTCGGGCTCAAAGCAGTATTTCAGGTTTAGTGCTGCCATTTCACCCATGATTTCTGTTTCCATGTTGTTGTCAGCTTGCAAGGGTGGTCCCTAACAAGGTGCATCGCAGTCATGGCTATGACACCCCACCGTTACGAGTGCACATGGAAGCTGTCCTGAGGCATCCCCTGTAAGTACCATCGTGCTCACAGCTGGCCCCACATGGAATAGGCCAGCCTGGGGCAGGGCTGTGACCAGCCCTGGTTCTTCACCCTCAGGTTAGAAGTGGAGATGGATCACGACAGAGGAATGGTGTTTTATTCAGTGGCGAGTGATCTCCTACCTGCTAGGCCTTCTTATGGAGTGAGTATCTCCCACACTGATGTATTTGGCTGCTTTGTATTGCTGTGCTGCTGTGACAATTCAGAGCTGTGTGCACATGGCTGTGCAAACACATCTTTATCACCAGTAGCCTCATTTTCTATATTGCACATAAGATAGGGAGCAAAAGAAAGCACTACAAGTACTTATTAGCCAGGAATAAGAAAAGCTGAGCTCAGACAATGCCTGTTTTATTCAACTTTCTCTTTCATTGTAGGGAAGTTTGTAAGTAGAAAAATAAGTTCTGATTTTCAGGACATAAAGGTCCAATAGCAAAATAAGTCACTTCAATTTCTGTGACCCTTGAAATTTGAAAACGTACACTTTATTATGTTACTTTTATTTTGGTTTTTCACTCAAGAAATGCTGAATAACACAGGTAGAAAATACTGGGTTGCTGTGGGGTAAAATCCTTCAGATCCCTGCTGGTGCTCCATGACCAGACAGAGCAACGCAAACCTCTTCAGGGAGTTAAAACTGACCAGTTCTGAATCATTTCTCCCCCAGGTTTTGACAGATTCAGTAATTACTCAGAGTTTGAAACTCATGAATTGTACCAAGGTTCCTCTGTACTTCAGACTTTTTCTGTCTACGCCCTCTACTCCCTTCAGCCTCTCCAGTGCAGATCCCAAGAAGAGCACCAAATCATCCCACAGCAAGAAGGAGGAAAGGGAGCAGCAACCGCAACACGTACTTTATCCACAGCAAAACATGCTGGTAGGCTCAAAAATAATAATCCTGTGCCAGAATAGAGAGAGTTTAGTAATTGGTGTGTTAGTGTGGCCCAGATGAACCACAGAAAAACACAACCAGCATAGAAATCTCCCAGTTACAGGGGAAATAGTGGTGTATTAGCAAATACTAATTACTGCCATTTTGCCTGCTATATTGCAGGTGCAGATTATTTTCTCTACAAATAATCTTTTTCTGTTCCTGATGTACTTTTCCCATCAACTCTGACCTGTTGCAAACTCCTGCAGAAAACCCTGTGGGTTTTGGAGCTCACCTGAATCAATAGCCATATAGATGTTGGACAAATTAAAAGAATTTCCAAGGACTGCAGTCCTCCCTCATTTCCTTAAATTAGATGTAGGAAGTGCAAGGAGAGGAAAATTTGATTAGTTTTGGGTGTACAAATTACATTAAAGGAAACAAAGTCCAGGAGTAGAGAATGAGGTAACCTGCAAAGAATGAGTAACTGTTGCATTTTTGAAGTGTGCTTCTCATCTTGCTGTGTTCATTTTGACATGGAGCCACACACATCTCAATTCTGCATGTGTGGGAAGAAAGAGGATTTACATGTCTAAGACAGCTTTGGGAATATGGTATTTGTACTCTCAGGAATTCAAAACCTTTAGCTTGCTAGAGACTTTCTCCCTTGTGGCTCAGAGATCAGCTGTTCACCTTTACACTCCATCTCCGTGTACTGGATTCATAGGAAATAGCTGTGTATTTTGTTTTAATTATAATGCTTTGTTCCAGTGGGAATTTGGCTGCTGGCATAACACCTTTGGGTTCCAGTGGGAAAATGTGCGCCTGGGCCTTTGTACAATGTGTACTTTGGATTTCCTGCACATGGTGTCGTCTTGTGTGATGGTCATCACCTCTTCCCACAGGTGAAAGTGTCATTCCACACAACTCTGGAGTTACTTAGGTATCAACATTTGCCAGAGACCCAGCTGCTTCCTGGACTCCAAGTGCTCCAGCTGGAGAATGGAGAGAGAAAGCTGAAGTTTAATCAAAATCTGGTCATTGAGCACAGTAACTACACTACCCAGGTAAGGTCAGAGCAGGATCTCTGGGACCTGGGAAAGGGCTGTTTCAGCAGTATCTCTGATTAGGATTTACTCAGCCTTGAATTACAGGCATCTCTGGACTAAATGGGCTCATCCAGGTAAAGTAAATGGCTGTGGGGTTGCTCTCTGCAGAGACTGCGGGTGACTCCCAGGTGGGCAGTGCAGGTTGGGGTCACACCCTGGTGCTGGTACCCCAGCTCTCTGCATGGCAGCCCGGCTGACACTCAAAGGGCCACACGCCCAGTCACAGGATGACTCTGAGACAGGGGGCAGGACTGTCTCAGTGAACGAGCCATGCCTGAGTCACCAGGCACTGCCTCCTGCAGCACCCACAGGCTTCTGGAAAGGCTCCTGAATCCGTTGAGCTCCTGCGGTGTGGTCAAAGCCCACGTGCATTTAAAGACCAACCTCTTCCAGTCAGAAATCTATATCCCCCTTCCCAGCCTTCAGCAGCCCCAGTACACTGCAGGCACTTCTGTTTTCTTTTCATACCAGGTATTTCTGAGCAGTGACCTGTATAAAACTGAGCACCATATCTAAGATACAGTCAATTGAATCATAATCTTGGGCAATCTGCACAAACTGAATGACTCACAGTGGGCCATATACAGTCCTGAGGGACCATGAGATGCTGTAATGTCTGCAGCTCCACAGAAAGCCCTAAAAACAGATGAGAACGTTTACTCCATGTTACTTCATTAAGACCACAATGTCTGGTTTGAAAACCTGTCCCAAAACAGTAACACACAAGCAACAACTTAATTCACTCAAGGCTGTAGAATGGGAATTCACTCTGTTACAAAAGAACACAGAACAATAATTCTTGATTCAGTGGTTGGGGTTAAGAATGATCAGGCTGTAGCAGGAATTACTAAAGCTCTATAAAAATGCAGTGGGTTTTATTCTCTTTTCCCTTTCCCCTGTTTTGCAGCTGGTCCCAGTGACTGCCTACCTCACTGTTCCAGTCCTGGAGCTCTCCTGTGACAGGGTTGATTTCCAGACCTGCTTTGTTGCTCAGACCAAGACAGAACATGTCTTCTTGTATAACAGGAGCAGCTGCAGAAGCTACTGGACTGCTTTGCTGGGTATTCTGGTTTTGCAATTGATTTCCTTGTTAGAGAGTTTCACTATTCAGTGTTTTTATAAAGACTGCATGCACTCACTCAATATAGAGGCAGTATGTGATGATCTTGGGTGCAGACATATGGTCTGCTTTTGTTCTCACTTTTGTGGGCTTTTCCCTGTTTCTCTTTCCCCCCCCCTTTTTTGACTAATATTATTGTACCACTACTGATTTCAGCAGTTACTCCACATCTAACCAAAAGATTGATTCTCTCAGCCCTCACAGTTCTTTGATGTGCTCTGCTCATTTGTAAATCAGTCCTAAGGAGCAGCAAGAAGCAGCAGCTCCTCGTGGGTAGTTTGAGCATGAGCCTAATGCTGTTAACAACAGATGGATTCCAGAAGAAAGATGATCAGGGCCTTATTCTTTCAGTGTAGAGACCACTGATGACTGCCCTTGATTAGAGGATGAAAACAGAGTCTGGGCACATGCACAGAAACCCTGACAGTGTGAGACATGATTTATTAGTTGCTCAGTAAAGAGGTGCCTTGCCAGGAGTGCTACCTGCTGCACACACTTACACAAAGGGTCATGTATGGCTTTGTTTGATATTTGCCCCTTCCACTGCAGATGAACAGAAAAGGCCTAAGGCCCTGGAAGTCTTTTCTATCTTCCCAACTAAAGGCATTTTGGAGGCACGTGAAGGGGAGGCACCTACCAGAGAGATTCTGCAGATCAGCTTTGCTGCAAGGTACAGTTAACAGGACTGAAATTGTGCTGTTGACAGAGGTTGGGGCTGTTCAGCCTGGAGAGGAGAAGGCTCTGGGGAGACCTTAGAGCACCTTGCAGTGCCTAAAGGGGCTCCAGCAGAGCGACTTTGGACAAATAGCTGGAGTGATGGGACAAGGGGGAATGGCTTCACACTGACAGAGGGCTGGTTTACATTAGAAAGAACTTCTGCACTGTGAGGGTGGTGAGGCCCTGGCACAGGTTACCCAGAGAAGCTGTGGCTGCCCCATCTCTGGAATTGTGTAAGGCCAGTCTGGATGAGGGTTTGAGCAACCTGGGATAGTGGAAGGTGTCCCTGCCCAGGGCTTGGAACAAGATGAGCTTTGCTGTCCCTTCCAACCCAAAACATTCCATGATTCTGTGATGACCCAAAGACTAATTTCTTTGTTCTGATTAGGGAGATGAAACTCCTGTAAAAAAAAAAAAATCATTTTCCACTACGAATTATTTTTTGGAGGTTATCATGTGGTGGTAGGAAGTTAAAATAGTCAAGTCTGTCCTAGTTATTTCAGTGAGCTCTGAAAACTGCTGACAGGGAAATTTCAAGAAGCAAACTGTAGGTGAGTTGAGTTATTGTCATAACTTCTATCTCCTTGGACCACAGTCCAGTGATTTCCATCACTGGAGCTACTGCTATCTCAGTGGGATGGTGCCTTGAGCAGCTGCTCTAAGCTGTCCCAGCTCAGAGCAGTGTTCTGGACCAGAAGCCTCCCCAAGCTCCTGACTGCCTAAATTTTTGTGGAATTCTGCTGAATATGCCTGAAGCACTTCTTTTTGTCTGACAACTATGCTAATCAGCATGGCTGAAAATGCCTGCAAGTACCAGAAAGCAAAGATGTTGCTGTATAGCAGCCAGCTCATCTGTAGGGCTTCATAGAAGAATTCCCAGCTCAGCAGAGTGTGGGACCAATGTGGCATTAGGAGATAATTATGTGCAAGGTGTGAAGTGATTTTTATAATTCACTTCCCCAAATCAGTGCTCTTCCTGCAGGGGAATTGTTTTATGAGAAGGAAAAACCAAAAGCTGTCTGGCAGAACAGGCATTTGCCTCAGGCCCTTATAACAGCCAGCACTTAGACACAGAGAAGTCCTTCACAGGAACAGTCTCAGGAGCACTGAGTGGCATTAGGCTTGGGCAAGTTATGCTCTTCAACTTAGTGCAAAGCTACAGTTGTTGTAACCTTTTTGATGTTAATTTGCAATCTGGACCCCACTGACTGCCCCTGGTCTTAGGGGAGTGACAGAAACTTTTCCCTTCAAACTTTGTCTGTCACAGGGAGGAGTTTTCACATCAAGGCAGTGCAGGTGATACTCCCAGCAGAGCTTCATTTAATTTATTTACCTAAAATAGAATTTCACAAATAGGATGATATTCTTGTTCCTTTAAAAATGAATCCAATGTCTTCAGGCACAGACCTGACCAATCTTTTCCAATACCATGTACTGTACCCGTGGGACACAGCCCTATGAAGTGAGATTGTCACTCTTAGGACACCATTCTCCCCTTTTTCTCCACAAAATCATCTCTAAGGACTGCACACAGCTGTAACTGAACAGTTTGCTGTGCATTTTAGGAACAACACTGACTATGAAGCTATTGTGACCATTTCTGGAATGCTGGAAGAGAAGCCTTGCAAGCTGCACCTCAGAGGGCGAGGAAAGCACCGTGGGAAGGTGCATTAAACAAGACAATGTGGGACAAATGTCAAGGTAACGGGTTGGATGCAGATGTGCCAGCAGCTGAGCCTGTATTTTCCTCTACTTCTGTTTTAGTAGGGACTGGAATTTTAACAGAATGAAAATTTAGGTTATGAGGAAAGAAATTCTCATGGTACCTTAACCAGTCATAATCACACTCCGTACTGTTACTGTTATTGCTGTGGTAAGCTTAGCTTTAGTCACAGAACAAGGTTTTAAACTGCAAAGCAGCTGTGTAAGTCAGCCCAAAGCCCTTTGCAGAGCCCAGCATACCTTGAATTACAGCTGAAGACTGTTCATACCTTAAAGTACCTTTTGTTTTGCCTCATTTATTTGTTTGACATTAAAATGGACATGGACACATAATAAAAGCAAGAACTGGTGAATCGGCCAGCATTCCCCAGGCTGTTTTCTCAGTGCCTTACATGAAAAGGGGAAGAGCAAACTTTCCCTGGTCTCCTTGGAAAATTACCAACCTGTGTGCTTCATCATGCTTGGGCCTTGAGAACATCCCCTTCAGCGACAGAGGGAGGAACCCTTCTTCCTTTTCATTCTTTCCCCCCACATGGTTCCCATTTACTCACACTTCTCTTTAAATTATTTTAGTATTATTTTAGCTAAAGGTCGCTGCAATTCCCACTTCTGAGTCTGTTAAGTCTTCCACTCCCATTAAACAAAAAGGCTTTTGTTAATGCCTCTTTACCCCCTCTAAATAATTCCATTTTTTGGCTCTAACATAGGGCCTGTGTGATTGCTGGGTGAGACAGGCTACAGCATAGGATTGTGAAAATACTGAAGAGCTCCAACTCATCACAACCTTCAAACTAACAATCATCATAAAAAGGAAACAAATGTATTGCAAGAACCCAATTGTATTAAGTGCAAAAACAACAGTCAGGACAAAGAACTTCAGTTTGTTACAAATTTAAACCAGCAATGAGTACATTTCTTTTTCAAGCTGAGTTTCAGTGATCTTCCTGTTCAGACAAGAGAAGAAATAAGGGATGACAAAAAGACACAAGATAGAACATGTTTGTATTAGTACTGAAGGACTGAGCTGTCACTGATGTTCATGTAATGCTTGCAGTAAATGTAATGCTGCAATTTGCTTTATGTTATTTAAGTAAATATGACTAAGCACAAGATTGTCCTTGGAGTCACACAAACTGATAATCAGACATGTATTGTAAAAGAAGGAATGGCCACATCCAAATTCCTGGCATCTAGCAATCCAACAGAACCTTTCTGTTCAGGCATTTCCTGTGGAAATTACATTCCAGTCCTTCCACTTTCCCCCACTGGAGGCTTCAGAGCAGCTCCACCAGCAGCGAGCTCCAGCCCATTCCTCCAGTGTAGGGACAATTTAAGACACAGACAACTTCTGACTGGGCTAGGACATACAGTTGTGAAGGCAAGGATGTCAAGTCTTTGCTTCAAAACAAACTCTCTTAAACTTCTTGCAAAATGGTGAAACCTTTTAAGAAAATGCTGGAAAAGACTTTTCATGTGGACTGATGTTTTCATTTTGAGTAACCCTTTTTGCCAATTTATTGTACAAAAACACTGTCCCATGAACTACTTCTCTCTGGTAATATTCACAGAATAAAGAGATCAATTAAATTAAAAATCTTCATTCATAATCACCATACCAGGGCCTGTAACTGAATTTCAGATGAGCTAATTTCTTAAGTCAGGAAGCCAAGTGCCAGTTTTGCATTTCCTCACCTTCTTAGCAGAGCTGTACCATTAATTCTACTTCACAATTTCTGCCTAAAATTTGTAGATCTAGTAACAAATCCCAGAACCCACTTGATTTCAGTGCAAATCACTTGCTATGACCAGGCAAAGCAGAGAGTGAGCTGTGGTGTTGTTCTGTCAGCACTGGAGCTCACTTCCCCGGGTACTCGAACACAGCCGCGGCGCCCATGCCAGTTCCAATGCACATGGACACGACTCCGTACGCTCTGAAATAGAGAGCATGTGGAAAAGACAGCTCAGGCTTACATCATCCAGGTAAAAAGAATAAAAATAAAGAATACAATAAATTTGAGCTGTCCAGGACTCTCCTGTGTCACTAGGAGAGACCCAGGGAATTCAGCTTCAAAGGCATTCAAGGGATAGAGAAAGCTTCACCCAAATGGATGGTTACCCAATCCAAGGGATGGAGAAAGCTTAAGCCAAAGTGGTTACCCCTGAGCCCGTGGTAGCTGCACACCCAGCAGGTGTGAGGCCAACGCTGATGCTCAGCACTCACCTCCTCCCTCTACGCTTCAGCTCATTGAGCAAAGTGACGACCTGGCGAGCACCAGTGCAGCCCAGGGGGTGTCCCAGTGCTATGGCTCCTCCCAGGGGGTTCACCTTCTCCATGGGAATGCCCAGCTTTTCCACACAGTACACAGCCTGGAAAGACAGGAATGGTTTCATGGAGATGCTCTTGTCCTTTGTAGTTCTCAGCTCTCCTCCTCTAGTTCAGAGGCCTTACTCCAGCTAGACCATCCTTCTCGGTGGAAAGGAGTGGAACTGATCCAAGGCACAGAGAAGTGAGCTAAAACTGTCCACTTCATCTCAAACTGAGCCCACACACATTCAGACAGACAACCTGACAATAAATCACAGCCCTGGTGAAATGTTGCAAGTTGGTATGAGGGTACAATAGCAAAACCTACATTCTTATTTAGTGGACTTTTTTTTTCCTAATATTAAGCTGTATAAGCAATGCCCTGCTCATTTTTAGTTGAGGGAAAAGGAAAATAGTCTGCACATGTTATTAACATTTGGCTGAAGATGTAATATGTGGAACAAGTTAAAAATCTTAACCTGGAGACCAAGCTGAAATACACTCAGTTGCCAAGCAATGCAGCAACACAAACATGATGCTCACTCACCTGGCTTGCAAAGGCTTCATTAATTTCATATATATCAATGTCATTCAGAGTCAGACCTATGGGCCAGAAAAGTAAGGAATTAAAAGGAGGTATTTTTGCCTCATGACTGTATCAGATAGTAATTGCCTGACAGCCTCCCTCTATGAATTCCAGTTCTACTCCATCTGAAAAAGAAGAACCTCAGCTCCATGTGGGATATCTACACTTGAACAAGTTTATGTACAGCAGTGTCTAAAGACTGCAAAACATCACAGTTCATGGCATTGTGTCACTGACTGCTAAATTTCCTCAGATTAAGTGTGATTTCTCTGCAGAGGGATTAAGGATTGAAGGGTGTTTGGAGAGTGAAAGATAAAGCTGCAGGTGGGCATGTGACTGTAGCCAGGCCAGGCTAAATCAGCTCATCAGCTATAAAAGCTGTTTAACCCAATGAGTGTGGAAAAAACCCTACGTAAGATGACAAAATTGTAGAGAGAAAAAACATTAAAAACCAAACATAAAACCACCCCCAACACATCGGTCATAATAAAGAAGAGAAAACAGCACTAAGTGAACACACAATCACTTACCACATGTCAACTCTTGTTGAGCCTGTGCAGGGATTTACTCCTGAGCTTCTCAAAGGTGAGTGAATGACAATTTACACACCAGTACAAGGGAAGAGCATTGCAACAACCTGAGGCAGGACCTCTTTTAAGGTTTTGGATTTAAGTTCACTGTTCCAACAGCTGCACATGCTTGAATAATATAACCTTAAATCTCCATGCAGGGAGTCTGATTTGCTTGTGTCAAGCACTGCCCGAATGAGAGGTGGCTCTCACCTGCCTTTTCCACAGCAACAGGGATGGCATAAGCTGGCCCTATGCCCATCACGTCGGGTGGCACCCCCACCACAGCAAAGGACCTCAGCACCCCCAGCACCGGCAGCCCCAGCTGTGCTGCCTTGGAGCGTTTTGCCAGGAGAACAGCAGCTGCTCCATCGCTGACCTGGCTGGCATTCCCTGTTGGAAGAGACCTGTTAACATCCTTTTTGTTCTAGTGAAGGCAGGTAAACCAGAGGAACAACACAAATGTAACAGCTGAGCTCACCTGCTGTAGTGCTTCCATCCTCTTTGAAGGCAGGTTTCAGCTTTGCCAAGCCTTCCAGCGTTGTGGAGGGCCTAATCCCTTCATCTTGGTGCACAGTGATTGTTTTCTTGTTGCCATCATTATCTGAAACAGTGGTCTTCACTGGAACAATCTCAGTTTTAAAGAGTCCCATCTGCTGAGCTTTTGCTGCTCTGGTAAAAAACGAGTAGGAAAGGTTAAAATATTTTGGAGGTGAACTGTAGAAGGACACCAGTTAGACAGAGAATGAACTAAGGTGGAATTTGGTATATCATCACTGAGTGGTGGTCAAGACAACAAGCAAATTCTTATTTCCATTCATGGGAAGACAAACTTTACCTCTACATCAACATAATGGGCATTGTCTCCAAATGTGGGTCACAGGATCACTCGTTTCTGAGCAAGATCCCCTTTCTGTTCCCATCAACACCTCTGTGCCTGACTGACCACCACCAGCCCCCAACATGAAGTTTTATTTGTCCAGGGGTACAGTCACATCACAACTGTAAGAAAATAAATGAACCCTGAACTAGCAATAGTGAACAACTGCCATGACCTGGCAGAATACAATTAAAACAGAATTAGCTCAAGCCACACAGATTTAATCTTTCCTATCAACAAGATATTTTAAAAGCCTTCCAAGTGGAGTTGATTTAGAAGATTTACCTTCCAGAGGTAAATCCTTCATAGAGAATACAAATTGGAGACTAAAAGCTTGTTTTACCCCTTCATCACTTTGCAATTTTACCAGTAAAATGAAAATAATTCAATGCTCCCAGGTAAGCGAGAATTAGAGCAAAGTGCTGAAGGACAGGTCAGTAACACCACAGACATCCTGAGACCAAGGCCAGAAAGTCACTTGCCTCATGTGAGCGTGAGGATCACATTCACATACCCTTTTGGTTATCAGTTCCATGGCAGTGAGAAAGGCTGGCATGCCAAGTTCCCTGAGCAGCAGGGCCGGAATTTAAAGGTTAACTACCCTGTGCAGTGGCTTCCTGTGTTAGATAAATAACTGGACCGGGCTGATGCTTAAACAGAGCTCTGAAAGCAATTTTAACTCTTTGATGGCAGAAACTTTACCCTATCACCTGCCACTGCTCTGCCAATACAGCCCCACGGATTCCGGGGTCAGTTGACTTTGGCAGTGATTTAACCCAAGAGGAAGGTTATCAGAGGTAGGACTGGGCTCACTCAGAGCCAAACACCTGCAGCAAGGACAAGCCACTCTTCTCACAAGCTCAGCAGCCACACTCAACTATTCCCTCATGGGAAAGGCTCCTTCTGCTGCCGCTCCCACGTTCAGGTTCCAGTGATCCTGAGCCAAAGTCACTACGAAAATACCTCACCATGCACTCATTCCAGAAACCTCCCTGAGGCTGTATCATAGAAACACAGAATGGTTTGGGCTGGAAGGCACCTTAAAGATCATCCAGTTCCACCCCCCTTGCCATGGGCAGAGACCTTTGGATGCTGAGACAAGCACTCACTGTTCAGGGTCTGTGTGCCCAGTGATATTTGTGTGATGTCAGTCACACAATCCCAGTACAGCTCTGGACTCCCGCCCCCTCCTCACACACAACCCTGCGCAGGCACTGAATTTCAGTCTGACACCCTCAAGCCTCTTTGCTCACTATTAAGGATTGGAAGGCAACACAAAGGCTGCACTTCACTAGGAAGTAGCAGTGTGTTTTGCAGCTGTACATTTCTCAACTAAAAGAATAAAAAAATCCAAAAAGACTAACAAAACAAGCATTTACTTTTGTTGGGAAGCCAAGGCAAAGGCATCTTGCTTCTTCCGGGAAACTCCAAACTTCTCTGCGACATTTTCTGAGGTTATTCTGGGGAAAAAAGCATCACAGAATTAATCCAAGGACACATCTAATGGAGCTGCAGTTTGCTTCTACTAAGACCACATGAGGTACAAGCAATGGCTTTAGTCTCAAAGCCAACTGCTGCATTCTCAACTTAGAACTGCTGGCAGAAGCTAATCCAGAATCAAATCCAGAACCAGAATGAGGCTCAAATCCATTCTCCTTGCTCAACAAGCCATTGAGCTTAAGACAAGAAAACCTTTGATCAGAGTTGGTGATCTCTGCCCATTTCACATCATTCATCTTCCACCACAACCAAGGATGCCAGCACACATGGCTCCAAGCTCACCACATTCAGGTTGATTTGTAACTATGGTCACTGAGGAGACAGAGCATCTATAAAACCCTTAAACTGTGGGAAGGGGAAACACTTACCCCATAGGAATAAGGCAATCTCGAGCTTTGGGGTTATCCATCATGCTGGAACTGATATCACCAGGGTTATTTGCACTTCTGAGGGACATTGTTTCCACACTAAACACAAGAAAAATTTGAATTGCTCCATTAAGCCTGATCAAAACTCAGTATCCTGACAACATGCCTTCCTATTATCCCACAGAAACACAGCTGCTAATTAGGAACTGGCTGAGGCAGAAGCTCTTTAATCATCAATTTAAGAATTATCATGAAATGAAAACAGATTGTGAGATTCAATTGGTTCTTGCTTCACTAGAACAGGATACCAATGTCAGCAGTTAATTTCTTGTGTTTCCCCAGCTAGGAAGGAATTGCTATGATTCTGGCACATTTGTCCTCAAACATAATGAGAAACCCAAGGTTCAAGGGCTGGAGTTTTCAGTGAGATTGTCAACAGACATAAAAATACCGCTCAGATCTTAAGAACAGGTTGGCAGCAGAAAAAGAGAAGTATTAAGCAAACCACGGCAAAGACATTTCAGTGAGTTGCACCATTTGTGTTTCGCAACACAGGGTGCAATCTTTGACCCACAAATGAATTAACACATTAAAGATACTCAAATTTACTGCAGAAATACAAAGCCATCACTTAAGACTCGTGAGCTTTTGTAAGGTCAGTCTAGATTATGAAGCCTACAATGGGAAGAGGTTTTGAATTCTACTCTGCACTACACAAATACCCTCATGAAGAATAAATAACAAAGAAACCATCCTGGAAAAGGCAAGCAGAAAGTAAGGCAGCTTGTAGTAAGTTCTATCAGCAATTTAAACTAGCTCTAAGATGGGACACTCCATCACTGACTTCAGCTGCATCTGCTCCTGAAGGAAGGCACAGGACCGGGTTTTAAGTAAGAGAAACCCCAGCAAGCATCTTTTATGTTGTCATCCACTGTTTCTCCACTCTGTGGAAGAGTAAGACCTAGGATAAACCCAGCTCCCAAAAGCTATTTGTAACTTATGGATTGTATGTCTTCATGGAGGACGGTGCAGGGCAGAGGCCAGAGAGCTTCCCACAACAAAACCCAGTGTCTGGCACACCCAGGGGCGCAAAGGCTGTCAGTCCCTTTAAGCACGTCTTGGTGGACGCTGCCAAGCAGCTTCTTGAAAGGAGTGTGTTAAAGTGAAGGTGTCAAAAGCATTACACAAGTGTTGATCACACCAGGTGCTCTGCCTACAGCAGAGGAACACACCTGTCCCGCTGAGCTCTTTATTTTGCAGCAGTTTGGGAAGGGAAGAGCATTCTCAACACCTTATCTTGCTCAATGTGTGTGTGCAGGTGCTGAGAAGCTGTAAATACAAACCTTTGACTAAGGACTAAAGGATAACTGTGTGCAGTAATAAGTAATGAAAGATTAGCACCATCAAGGTATAAAAAAAGAGAAACCCAGTATTTTAGCCTCAGGATTACTGAATAGCTTTTTTTTCACTTATTCTTCTGAAGTCACTGTGTATGTGGTCACTAGTATTCCCCCAAAAACTAACCTAGCATTTACATAATCCTCCAAAAAATAAACACTGCTAGTGATGTTAGGACTGAAGCACAGAACAGCTCGTCTGACGGCACAGAACACATCCTGTAAGTCTGCAGAACACTCATTAGCACAGGTAGGACATTAATTTCTTCATTCAAGAGAGCTGCTGGTCTTTCAAGAGACTAGTTAGTTGGAGATTAGCTAAAAAGCTAATTATGGCAAGCTATTGCAGAGGGACAGAGTGTTACCTTCAGGAAGCCTAAGCAAGCACTATGAAAATACTTCCTTACCCACAGGCCAAGCCAATGTCATATGATCCACTTCGGATGCCACCTGTAACAGCAGTGCATAAACATTCTTACTGTCATCAGGAGCAAAAGCATTTCCAGCCCAGCTGCAGTTTCCAAACACCTGAGCAGCCAGTACAGCCAAATGGGCATTTCCTCACCCTCCTGCCTGCCAGAGTGAGAGCCAGGTCAAGGAGCTGATGGGGCTGAGGACTAACATAGGGCCAGAGGAAACTGGAAGGACCATTCTGGAAGCTGCCTGATATGGAGGTGATGGTAGAACTTGTCCCCAAAAAACCAAGTTACTTCTCTAGGGATTAGCTCAGCCACTCGAGGATAGAAAAGTATTTAGCTAACATCACACTGAAAATTCCCACCAGCACAAGACATTATCATTGTTTTACTGCTCAGAGAGACTAGAGGACAAAAGGAATGAGCCCTTGGGTTGGGGCAGGCATTGACTCTGATGCCAGTGCCCACAACACCTACCAGCTATGTTGATAATGGCCTGTAGCCCCGAGGAGCACTGCCGGTTCACACTGGAGCATGGCACTGTCTCTGGAATACCACTGGAAAACAAGACAGTGTTGGCAAAGACTCAGTGATGAAACACACCAACAACCCAAAGCTCTAAAGAATGCATTAATCCACTTGATTAGACTTTAACCCTCAAGTTCCAGGCAGATCACTTTATCCATTTCTTGATCTATTTGGTCCTGCACCAAGGGAAAGCAAAGTTCAGAGGTAATTTCCACACTTCATTTGCAAGTGGCTCCAAGTCCTGTTTCCCTATGGGTCTGTCTTCAGAACGTCCTCTGTAAGGAGCGCCTTCCCTGGGAGATCCTGAGCTCTGACCCAGGCCACAAACCCTGAAAAGCTCTGTAATATTCCTAATTATGGCAGGCTGTGCCTGCACCTCTCTAAAGCGGTAGTTGTGCAGTGACTGACAGAAGGAACAATAGCAATAGAAACTGGCTGAAATATTTGGAATCTGGGATCCAGCTCAGTACAAGCCACTGACCAACACTGGGCAATGCCAGAAAGATCTGAGCCCATCCATGGTTCTGGGACCAGACACAGCAGAGAGAAGTGCAGCCTCGCAGTGCAGAGAGGCAGCAGATGCAAATGGGAGCCCACAAAACATCACATCCCTTTCAGAGGCCCAACACAAGCAGCACAAACAAATTAAACAGCTTCACCTTCCTCCCCGTCCCTCTGCCCTCAGCATTCTCCAAGTGCTCGATCAAAGTCCAGTTTCTAGGCAAAAGGTGATTTGCTGTAACTCCTGGGAGTGCATGAGCCTCACTGCAACCTCTGACCCTGTTCTGCTCCATGGCCCAAGGAGAAGAATAAGAACCTCAGTCTGGTTGAGAGCTTACCTTAGAAACTGTGCAACTCTTGCAATCAAGGCGCCAGCTCCAGGCTGCAGCACATTCCCTGAGAGCAAAGACACAATTCCAGTCAACTGGCTGCATTCCCCTCACAGGCACTGAAGGGATGTTCCCATCACCACAGCTTGGTACTGCCCAGCACCAGATCAGAGCCCCACCACCAACAGGACAGGCGTGAAAACCGAATGCTACATGCTAACCCCTTCCAGCCCCACCAGACTTGTGAGTATCCCACAGGACATGAGGAGCCTGTCCCACACAGCTGTCCACACCAGGAGTTTCACTGGGCAGAGGCTGTCACTCACCCACACAGATGTCTCCCAGTACCTCAGGACGGAGGTTAACATCCTGGAGGACAGCTGTCATCACAGCAGCCAGCAGCTCATCAGGTGTCGTGTCCTAAAAGCACAGGGGATCAGCACCACCAGTGAACACCAGTAAGTGCCCTGTGACCAGTTCAGTCTCAGACCACTTCAGAGGGCTGGCATATGGTGCTAAAGCAGCTTTACTCCACTTCTCAGCTCACGGTGGTCGTTGTTTTCCTACCACAGCAGAATTACCTGCGTGTTCTTATCCCAGGTTTCCTTCAAGCACTGTAACACACATGCTGCTTTCTCACCTACCTCGGTTTTACAGGAACATGCTCTGCAGGGCCTTCAAAATCACACAATTACAGATTTATGTGACAAGACCCAGCAAATGGAGCCCCTCCATTTATTTTGTGAAAGAAACTGGGGTGATGCCTCAGCTGGTGGGAAGCACCACCAGCATGAGACCCGTTTGTTAGGATGGCAAGGAACGAGCACCCTTTGGGGTCATCCTGGCACCATGTTCTTGCCCAGGACTCTGTGGATGCCACCCAGGGAGAAGCAGGTTCCAGAAGGGTGGCAGGTCCGTGCCAAGCTGTGCAGATGAGGGACACACCGCTTGAAAAGCGGCTGCTCCGTGTGACAGGGCAGGTGACAGCGGACTGTGACGGTCCCCAGGCTGCGAGGGGAGCTGGGGACCCCTCGACACAAGGCCCGACTCCTTTGGGGGATGCCACTGGCGCTGCCACACCTGGGCCACGCACCCCCAGCATTAAAACCATCATAAAACGTTGGGATTTAAACTCTTCCAGAACAGAGCAGCTCCGGGGCGGTGTCTGGGGGTCAAGCAGGGGTCCAGCACCCGGACGTGCGAGGAGGGCAGGCGAGGAGGGGGGGGCCCCTTTCCCAGTGGGGGTGTCCAGCACCTGTGGGACCCCGCTCCGCAGG
>NW_008246064.1:3389431-3404121 GCF_000691975.1 Corvus brachyrhynchos
ATTTGCATACAACGGTGGGATAGGCCGCGGTACCCGTAAATCCCCGCCCCCTCATTTGCATGCCCCGCCCCTGGGCTAACCCGCGCTCCGGCCCCGAGACCAACAAACCGGCTACGGTAAAGAAAAAAGGAAAATAAAGGATAAAAAGGGGGCAAAAGAAAGGGAAAAGGAGGAAAACACAAAAGGAAACGGGGGAAAAAGCAGGGGGGAAAACAAAAAGAAAAAAGGGAGAAAGGGAAAAGAAGGGAGAAAGGGAAAAGAAGGGAGAAAAGAGGGACAAATGAAGGAAGGGGGGGGATGAAGAGGAAATAAAGAAAAAAACTCCAAAATTTTAAAATAAAAATAAATTAAAATTAGGTTTAGAAGCACAAAAGCCTGTGCGTTCAGAGTCCAAGGCGGGATGTCAGGACAAAGGGACATGCAGAGCCCATCAGGTCAGAGAACTGCACACATCCATTTGTTCCAGAAATCCTGGGGAACCATCAACTTCTTGTCACTCCCTGGCCCCACTGCCCCCAGGACAGCCACACCAAGTGCCCCCTGTGCCCCCCACCCATGCTGGGGACTGCCCTGCTGGGAAGGGGCTGTACTGGTGAGCAGGGGACAGGCAATAGAAATGGAGGATCATGGAATTATTAAGGTTGGAAAAGACCCCCAAGATCATCAAGTCCAACCACGTTCACCACTAAACCACATCCCCAAATGCCACATCCACATGCCTTTTGAGCGCTTCCAGGGATGGTGACTCCACCACTTTCCTGGACAGCCTGTTCCAATGTCCTGCTCCAGTCTGCCCCCCAAAAAGGAATTCATTTCTCCATGGATACGCGGCAGTGCGCAGGGAAAGCCGCACGGCCCGCTACAGGCAAAATAAAATAAAAACAAACCGAACAAACAGAAAATGACTTTACATAACAGAATAATTCCATTCACTTCTCCTAGTTCCATTCTGTACATCAGAACACTGCAAGGGTTTTACAAGCCAGAAAGGCAAAGGCACCTGAGGAGTGTCTCGCACTCACACTCACACACACACACAAAAGCCACATCCATCCATGGGAGGATTTAGGAGGTATGAGGCCCCTGAGAGCATTTTGGGGCAGCCAGGAGCCCCCTTTGGCTCTCAAGTCTTTGCAAAGAAGGAAAACACCCACCCACCACTGAAAGGCTGAGAAAACCCAAACCAGATTCAATGAAAGAAGAGAAAACAGCATAAAAATGGTTTTGATTTTTTTTTTTTTTTTTTTTAGCTTTGGTGAACACACACTTTGTTACCCTCTTCTGCCAAACCCATTCCCAGGCAACACTGATTTTTTTTTTTTTTCCCCTTGTGTTTGTTTCCATCCATCCCGTAGTACTGACCAGACTGATGGATTTGGTCCTATTCACAGAATAAAATTCTTCATTCCCCTCAGCAAAAGGAGACTTTTTTCCCCTCCCCATGGGGAGCTGCCCATCACCACCATGGCTGACTGACACACAACCCCTGGTGCTGCTCCACCAGATCCCAACTTCCCTGGATCCCGGCTTGGGCAGTAACCAGTCCCTGTAGCTTTCAGGCAAATTTATAGGGAATTCTTTTAGGTATTTATTTTAATTTGCTCTCATACTCACAGTGTTTATTTTTTTAAAAACTGAAGTAATTCTTAAAATCATGAAATCTTCGAATGGTTTGGGTTGGCAGGAACCTTAGAGCTCACCTCATTCCAACCCCTTGCCATGGGCAGGGACACTTTACCAGACCAGGTTGCTTCAAGCAATATCCAACCTTGACCCTGAATGTTTCCAGAAATGGGACATCCACAGCTACTCTGGGCAACCTCCTAAACCTTGCTTCTCTGTTCAGAGCTGAGGACACGGACACGCTCCCACCGCCACACCAGCGGTGCAAAGTCTTGATCTCTTCCTCATGGAAGAATTCAAGGATGTGTTCACACAAACAACCAATTCTTCACTTTCCTCTTAAGTCTAAGCAACACTTTTCATTTTCACTGAAAACCAGCATTATAATAAACCCGTGTCTGACACACTGGCCTGAGGACGGAACCTCCTGGTAACTGCTTTTTTAACCCTTTGCTGAGTCAGTGGAAACAGCTAATGCAGCAGAGAAGGGGGAGGTGGGATGGTGCAACTAATTTATCCAAAACCCCCCAAGGTCTGATTGATTCATTAATTAACTAGCTTCCAGGGACTCTGTGCATACTTCCTGCCCAGGTTTTCCAGTGGGGTAGCGCTGGTCAGAGACTGTAGTCCAGCTCTACTTTTGACTGGCCCATTTTCTCCTACAACTTCAAGCCTACTGCAGGAAGAAATCTGCTTCCAGCAGCCCTCAACTGCTGCAGCTCCACTGTCCCAGTCTGAGGCTCCACGGTCCTGCAGCTGTTCCCTTCAGCACCACCATGGAAGTGATGCTCCCCTTCCCTGTACCTGAGGATGGCTCACAAGGCACAGAGGAGGAGGCACCAGTCCTCTCTATCTAATTTTAGGCACTCTTGGGTTTTACAGAGACCCACTGGGCTCTCCCTGCAGCTTCACCTCCAGAACACGATGGCATCTCTCCAGCCCCAGCGCAGCAGCACAGGCACAGCTCAGCAGAACTGTGGCTGTGAGCAGAGCCGTCCTTGCTGAGATTGCCTTCAGCTCACACCTGAATCCCAATGGCTCCCAACACAACCTGGCTGCTGCTCAGCCCTGCCATCGACAGCATTTAAACACCACCATCATCATTTGACCATTCCTCAGCCCGTGGCAGGGGTCCCGGGCATCCGTCCGCGGGTGTACCCGGCACAGACCTCCTGCACCCCGAGAAGACCCCCTTGTTCCCAGACTCACACACGCACACACACACACACCAAGGCAAAGTCAACACGGCTGCTGCATCCTCACACCAGATCCGAGCCGAGCATCACTCCTTGACTGTAACCGCGTAAGGCACAGGACAGTGTGAAACGCCGCCCCGCCGGAGGGGGGACATTTCCCGCTTGCCACACTTCCCCCCAGAGAGCAGTTCCATGGCGAGGGGGACGGCCCCGGTACCGCTGGCGGCAGGGAGGGTACGTGGTCCGGCACCCGCACGGAAATCCCTCGCTCTGAATTCCCGGCGCCAACAGTCCCGAGCGCAGCTTGAAAATCCAACAACGCGGCGGGGGCCGAGGAGCAATGAGCGAGAAGGGACTGTCAGGACAGCCCTGGGTGAGGTCCGACCCTCCTGCCAGTGCTTCCCATCCCCGCTGCCAGGGCTCAGAGCCCGCAGTTGACGAAGGGGTGTCTCAGCAGGTCCTCGGCCGTCGGCCTCCGCTTCTCCTCCACGAAGATCTGCTTGAGGAAGTTGCGGCAGGAGCTGGAGACGCCGTCGGGGAGCTGGGGGTTGGTCGGCTGCGTGGCGATTTTAAAAATCGCCGCCATGGCCTCAAACTCTGCCCAGGGTGGTTTCTCCGTTAACATCTCCACCACGGTGCAGGCCACGCTCCTGCAACAACGCCAAGCACAGGGTGAGGGACTGGGGCGGTGGCCCTGCAGTTCGAGTTTAATCAGCTCTGGGATTGCACCTGCCTAAAGGGACTGTGCAGGGAGCAAACCTGCAGGAGACGGGCACATGTCCCTTGTATGTCCAGTCCCCTGAAGCTCCCTGGGCACACAGGTGCTTGGCACTGGACTTTCCACTCCCATAGCAGGAGTGAACACAGAACCCTTGCTTTAAGTAAAGCTGGTGGCTTTTCTGCCTACCTTAAGTGGCAGATGCTAAGTCTCTTAAAAGCTCACTGGAGCATCCCCTAAAGGGAAACCCAAGCACAGGTTCAGACAGCACAGTTTCAGCAATAGCATGTAGTTCCCTAGGAAGCTGAGAGAGAATGAAACACGTTTGCCTACATCCAACTTAATCTGGGAAGGAACACGTGGGATGAGCAGCAAAGAGCCCAAGAGGTTTCCCTAGGCTTGCTCAAGAGTCCTGGTCTTGGCAGAGATATTCTGCCACCTCCATTCATAATTGATCCTAAAAAGTTAAACCACATTCCCCTCCCATCAGCCAGAGCAGGTGGTGCAGGGTACATGGACACCTGCTAAGGACTTTCTGGTTTTCCCACCCAAAGAGGGTTCTCTTGGAAGGATTATTTTTTGTTGACCCTCTTTGCTTGGGCACCCAATGGAAAGCACACTGTGAAGATAGTGCTTCCTCCTCATATACTGGGAAGATTAGTAGTGTTACCCCAACTCTTCCAGGCTCCATCTGTCATCCTCCACAGATCAAAACATTCACAAGCAGCCAATGATTTTGGTTGTCTTTGTGCCTGAGCCACATGCAAACATCCAGCAGCAGATTTGGGAAAGCCATTGAAGATCCTCTGAGCTGGGCTTAAGTGAACCCAAAGTCAGGGCCAACAAAACTCAACAGCTCTTTTAGTGACCTTTTTTGTCAACCTGCTTTCCAGAATTAAAAAGCAGTTATGGGGATGAGCTGGACGTGAGACTCACCCAAGACAAGAGCTTCCAAAAGCAAGCTGTGATTCTGAGTGCTCCTGTTATAGGAATTTAGCTACAACACATTCCCTCTGGATATCTGCACAGTTGATCCTACCATGTATCTCCTATTTTCCATCCTTTGCACTGCTTCCCACTACTAGCTACACCCGTTGCTCCCATTACAGCCTCCCAAAAGGATTGTTTGATTTAAGTAGCAGTGGTGGGGTTTTTACTGCATTCCTTACCACACATCAGCTTTCCTTCCATAGCCCTCTCCACTGATAACCTCCGGGCTCATCCAGTATGGTGTTCCCGTGACAGATTTAATCCCTGTTCCAGACATGCAGATGGTCTGGATGCGTTTGCTGGCCCCAAAATCTCCAAGTTTCACATTTCCAGCAGAATCTCTCAGAATATTGGCACCTGGGGTAAAAAGCAAAGACAAGACCCCCAAGAGATGAAGCAGCAACCTGAAGTGAGGAGAGCAGGAAGGGCACAGGCAAAGAGCCCGGCAGGAGGGAGCCCAAAGGGCTGTGGTGGGTTGGATTCCGGATAAATCCTTCTCTCCTAAGGCAGCTGCTCTCCCAGAGGGTTGACTCCCACCAGCATCCCCTCACTCAGCAGGTTTCCCAAAAATGAGCAGTGCATGGGGGCCAACAGATCATCCTGCCCACCCACAGACAGCAGCAAGGAGCCTCAGTCCTTGGCTGTGTTACACCAGGTTTTCAGACATGTAAGGGCAGTTAACAATAATCCCTTGAAAGAGAAGACAGCACAAAATTTTGGTTTCAGCTGCTTGCTCAAGATTTTCATGGTTCAAGCCGGTGAAGGGCAGGGGCAGAAATACTTCAAATAGCAGATCCCAGTGCAGTGCTGAGCACAAGGATCTGTGCTGGGGCAGGGGGAGGCTGGGCTGAGCAAACACGAGCTAACAAGGAGCTTCCCTGTACCACCCACTCACCTTTAATATCCCTGTGGACAATCATATTGCTGTGTAGGTAGAAGACTCCCTGCAGGATCTGCCTGGTGTACTTCCGTGTGACATTCTCGGTCAGAGCACCATAAGCTTTTAGCTGGTCCTTTATTGAGCCCTGTTGCACAGAAACAACACACACCAACCCTAAGGACCAGAGGAATCATCACGTCACAGGAACTTCTTAAACCTTCCTGACCACTCTATTTTCCAGCTCAGAAAACCCCAAACCCTTCTTTGTAGAAACAGCAAAAATCCACTAAGTGCTGAACAGAGTGAAGACTTGTCCTCGTGTCCCAGGTCCCTGGGGAGATGAAGGAATGGTTTGGTGTCTGTCAGAGCTTCCTCCTGCCAACACCACAGACCTTTTTCCCCCTCTAGTGGCTGGAGGGGTGTCACCGACAGCTCGTGGAGAAGGACCAAACTGATGAGGAATTCCAACTCAAATGAGAGTATCAACTCGATTAATTAGATTCATAGAATCTTTACGGTTGGAAAAAACCTCTGAGACCATCCATTCCAATCATTAACCCAGCACTGCCAGGCCCACCACTAAACCGTGTGGTATTGAGCATTTCCAGTGATGGTGATTCCACCACTTCCCTGAGCAGCCTGTTCTGATGCTTGACAACCCTTTCAGTGAAGAAATTGTTCCAGTCTAAATCTCTGCGGGTGCAACTTGAGGCCATGTCCTCTTTTCCTATCACTTGTTACCTGGGAGAAAAGACCAACTCCCACCTGTCTACAATCTGCTTTCAGGGAGTTGTAGGGAGCCAGTTCTTCAGGGCCAAGATAATGAGTCAGTCTTTGAAAGCCTCCTCCCAAAACTTTGCACAGCAAGGAGCACCTCCAGCCACGAGGGACAGCCAGCCCCACGAGGGCCTGCTCCAACAAGACCACCCATTTGCAAGTCCTTGAATTTCTGACCCAGGCATGCAGGCTCAAACTGGTTTGACTGTATTGATCAAAGAGGAAATGAAGCAGGGGTGAAGACATCATTCTCCTGGTTTCAGCTGTATTTTCAGGCTACTTGGAAATTGATGTGTCTCACTGTGCCAGAGCTGGGTTTTAGCAGGGGTGAACCAGAGGCAGATTTGGGGTTCACACTCAGCTCTTACCTCCAGTATTCAAAGTTAGCTGGGAAGTGGGAGGGGAAACTCATCCTGTTTCTGCCTATCCTGCAGCTCCAGGGTTGACCCAAGATTGCCAGTCCTGTTCTGGGAATAGTGGCTGCTCTGCTCCAAGCCAGCCCATCAAACTCTATTAGCTTTTCCACATCCACCCATCTCTGCTGCAGCTCTGCCCAGCTACTGTTTTGGCTTCTTTTGAGGCTGGTGGTGATCCTGTGGATAAGCCTCTCCTTTTCCTTTCTGAGCACTGCTGAAGCAACCTGAGATGCTCTAAATGACCCCCTCGTACAATTTGTATGCAGGGTATGCTCCCTCGCCACCACCAAAATAGATTTCTTATCCTGCCCCTGCTCACCCTGATGAGGGGACATCAAACAAAGAAGGGGAAACAGGTTCCTTGAGGCCTGTGGTCAAATGGACCATTCTGTTTTCCAAGCACAGATAAAAAAAATAATCTATGGGGAGGACAGAAACTACAGAGTCAGCTATTAAATGGGTGCCATCATAAGAATGGCAGGCTAAGGGTGCACCCAAACTTGGCCCTGTGAAGATTTTACCAAGCTGACTGTCCTAAACTGGAAGCCTGGCCAGACCCAGCTTTGCAGAGGTGCTGTCCTGCAAAGTTTGGGAACTCCCTCACTTCCACTGGCCTTGGAAACCAGAGCCCTGAGCTGCTTTTGTGAAATGAGCTGTTGTTGCAGCAGCAAGTCAATCGGTATTTGGTCAGAGCTCGGCTTTATCATTTAAAAAAAACAAACACTGAACTTCCAGCCCTGCTGGACACTGCCCCAGCATCAAATGCTGGTTTCCTGGCTGCTAACAAACATTGGCATGCCGTGGAATAAGCAGCAAGGCGATTGCTGCAATTCCTGGGATTTACTCCTCTGGGTCCATGCCTTGTGGAAGGGCCTGAAGGTGAGATGCCCACAGGGACAGAGGGAGGACAGGGCTCGGAAGGGACTCAGAGGCATGGAAGTCCACCTGATCACTCACATGCAGGAGATGTTCGGAGAGCCTCTGGCATGTTTACTAACAACCAAAATTATTTGCAACCAGATGACTTAATTGTCCCTTCTGACCTTACAAATCTCTGTATAAACAAGGGTTTATTCTCCAACACTCTGGGGAAAAGATCCAGCTGGACAGGAGGGACTTGGGAGAACAGATCCTGCAGCAATGTAAATACCATTATGCTGTTTTACACCATCAGTCTAATAGCTGATGTAATTCACAAGCTCCCAAACACAAAGAGATGCTCAACTCATCCGTGTACATTCCCCAGCCCCTGCTTAAACTCCCTCAAAACATTCTGATCTTTTTCCCCATGGCTATTTCATCCTGTATCAGCAAAGCCACAAATTGAAGCCACTCCTGCACAAGAGGATAACACTGCCCACGAAAAGCTCTGTCCTCAACAGAGAGCTCTAAGTGAGTAACACTGCTTTTAATACACATGTGCTGAAAGGCACAAATAATTGGTGACAGCTGTGGGTGGACAGTTGTACTATTAGCTTTTCCTGCAGGGATTTGCAGTAAATACTTAAGGATGGGCTCAGGCCACAGTGTTTGGAGCAGGATCTGGATCACGTCCTACATTCACCAAGCTCAGATTCCAGACTATGAACACACCCTGCTTCAGGATTCAAACCTAAAACCTGCCTGCAAGGCTTTTCATTTCACCCAGTGCATGTTGAGGGGCTTCACCATGACATCTGACTCACATCCTACGCTTTCCCAAGCCTTAGGGATGCATCCACTGCTTTGGTTTAGTTCATCAGCTGTACAGCAGCTCAGCTGGATTCAAATTTCACCAAAGCCCAGGACACTCTAAATCTGTTTTCTGCCACTCAGGAAAGTCTCTAGCAGGAACCACACTTACCCCTGGCATGTATTCCACAAAGATAGACAGTTTCTTCTCCTCAGGATCCCGCAGGCACCCGTAGTACTGCACAATCCTGTCGTGACGGAGAGTCTTCAACAGCTGAATCTCACATTCTAAAGCATTCACCTCCTGTAACAACACAGACAGGCTTCCTGATGAACGGGAATGCTGTCTTTGGGAATATGATATAAACACTGCTCCATGTGAAGCATGATTTTTGTAGCAGCTGTGAAGCTGCCCACGAACACATTGGCCACACGAGGCTCAGGAAGGAGGACCACTGCCCTAAGAGAAAGGCAAGGAGAAAGACAGGGCTTGTCTTTGGGACAAGTTCACTTATTATTACTTGTGTTTAAGGAGTTTTTCTGGAGTTTTTTTTATTTATGGCTTTCCTATTCTGGAAAGGTGACAATGAAGTCACTGCCCACAGTGGGGAGAAGGTGAAGGGAGCAAGAAGGACAAAATTAAGGAAGATCAGACAGACCTGCAAGAGATGATACCTGAGACAGAGCAGGCCAATGTGACCAAGGAACTGGGAGGCAGAGAAGTCACCACAGAGCTCTGAGTAGTGCCACAAGCCATTCAGGACTACTCCAGAGAGGGAAAACAACACCCTGTCTCCACACAGTGCCTTCCAGGGACATGGACACCTCCACCCTCAGCCCCCAGCCCACAGTCCCCCAAGGAGCCTCAGAACAGCCCTGCCCTTGTACTCACTTTACTTGTCTCCTGGCTGTCAGGGTCGAAAGGCACCTGCTTCACCGACAGCTCCCGCCCAGTGTCAGCATCATAGCAGAGATAAACTTCCCCAAAAGCTCCTCTTCCCAGCAGCTTCCCCAGCCTCCAGTTCACAGGTGCCTGCAGAGCTACAGGAGAGAGCAGAGGGTTGAGAGAAGAGCACAGCAGGGAGACTTCAGCATCAGGGTCCAGCTGACCCTACAGAGTGCAGGGCAGTCAGCAAGCCACTCTCTCCCAGAAGCAGCAGGACAAACCAGTTTTAACTGCACTGGTGCTATTGGTGTGGGGGGAATGTCTCCCAGTCTGCATTAGCATAAAGCAGAAACAAATACCAGAAAAGTCCTATTTCATTAAGAGTCTTTCCTCTAAAAACTCTTTTCTTAGCCAGTGTTGGAATTTCCCTTCTGCTGTGGGAGAGTTTAGCAGGATACAGGATGGCTGAGCAGCAGCCCAGGCAGGGACCAGTAAGGAGTCATTCCTAGGATGTTATCCATCACTAAACAGGCCCAAAATGCACCAGCTTCGACATCATGGGCAGCTGTGCAATAGCAGAGGAGCTTGCAACACCATCTTTGGGTGCTGGGGTGACAGCAATGTCAGCCAAGAACAGAAACTCTGGATGCATTTGCTCCCATGTCCCAAGTCTTCTGGGAAGCTTCTGCTGTGTGACCACACTGACAGTCCAACACACAAGCAATCATCTGCAACCCAGCAAGTGCTGCACACCAGCTGACCCCACACAGCTCTCAGCCCAAGGCCAAGGTAAGACACAGGGTATTGTACTACACCTTTCTCATGAAACAGAAGCTGGTGCAATGTGCCTCATGTTGGGGGGAAAAGCTCACCCACGGCTGGCTCAGCTGATGCCCAGTAACTCAGCAGGTCACAGTAACTCAATTTTGTGCTAAACCCCAGCTCTACTGAGAGCTCAGGCACTTGGGGCTGTGGTTCACTCACAGTTCCTGGCTTTCGTAGGGGAGGTGCTGAAGACCTGCAGACCCTTTTCACAATTGTTCCAACACTTGGGCCTGTACTCGTCGTACTGCAAGGTGCTGAGCTTGCTGTCCCCAGTGAAGCTCTTGGTTCTGCTGGAAGGGACAAGCTGAAACAGGTTCTCCTGTGGGAAGTAACTCCTGGGGAAAGTCCTCCGGCCTGTAGGGGAAAAAGGGGGAAAGTTACAGCCAGAACACATGGACCAGCTTGGATCCACCTGTCACCGCCTTCTCACGTCACTGCCCAGATCCTCACCTCTTCAAATTAAACAAAGCAAGTGTAATGAAACTGCAGCAGAACCCTGTGAAGATTTTAAATTCAATTTAAGAGTTGATAACAGCAGGCATTACATCTAATGTAGATGTTTCCAGAGGGGTTTGCAACAGTTTAATTACATCAGGGGGCTTGTTGGTTGTTAATCACAATTAAACACTCAACAGGCAGGGATTTACATTGCAAATTATCCCTGCCATCCCCTAAGTCCACATGCAAATGACCACACAGCAGGGCCAGACCTGCTTTCTCAGGGGTGTCAGTGAGATGAAGCTCATTCTGGAAAGCTCAGTATGCTCTCTGCACGTCCTCAGTACATTTTCCCCAAGGGAATTTTTGCCTCCCACCATTTTCAGTTTCATACAGTGGAAGAATGAGCAGGAAAACAGTGATGGAGTGGGCCCCAAAGCTCAGAGCTCACCAGTTTAAAACAGAGAAGCAAACAGATACTGCTACCCTGAAATTGCTTGGGGATTTCCTACAGCTCTGTGAGAAACCTGCTGTAAAGGTCACAAAAAGCATCCTCAAAAGAAAGCAATTTAGGGGAATAGAAAGGTTGATACTGCCAGGGATGAGAAATGCCAATCATCCCCACAGCTAAATTAAAAGAGGAGGTGTAAGCAGCGGACAGGCTGCAGATGCTCAGCACTTCCCAAGAGCACAGCTGCAAAGTCTCATAGAGAATACCCTTCAGAATACACAAGGGAATCCCAGATTACTTGGTGGTCCCTCCCTTTACCAGAAACCTCTCCTTCCCAAGTCTTTCCAGTCCCAGGCATGGTCACAAGCCATCAAGGACTGATCACCATTTCCTTACCGTCACTGTAGTCCTTGCGACTTTGGGAGAGATGGTACTGCCTTGGGAACGTCCCACCTTTCCCAAACCTCTCACAGAATGGGATGTCAAAATCTGGCAGGAGGAAAGAAGACACAGGTATTTCTGAGATCAGCTCAGTACCAAATGCCCAGAGTGTTTCTTATGGGAAACACTGAGTTAGAGGCAAGAAGGAGGTGACAAGGTGTTCATTTACACAACCCTGTATTCCCCAAGGCTCCCTCTGAAATCTGCCCACAGTCACAAACTCCTCAGTGGAAAATCAAGGTTAAACACACTGCCCTTGGTGCCCCCAAAAGCAGAGGAACTGCTGATTTTATGGACCCTGGCCCACAGTGTTGAAGTGCAAGGCAGAGGATTAACACAGACCATGCCTGGTTTCCAAGGCAGAGCACTAAAATATCTTATTTGCACATGGAAAACGCAAAAATCAGCATGGAAACAAAACTGCCAGGCAGGGTCAGGCCTTGATACATCTACTCCAAAACCTTTGCCCTGATACCAGCTATTTTCAGGGCAATGCAAAACCCAGCACTTGACTAACACCAGATGGTATCTCCCTGCTCTTTCTTCTCAGATGTGACTCCTCCCCTCTGAAAACCAATTTAGACCCCCAGAGCTCCAAACTTTTATATTTATTTGCTTAAATGCTAGAAAGATAGAATATACAGGAGGGATTAAAGATCATCAGAGTTCAGACACTGGATGATTAGAGAGATGGATGGACACGCAAGATAAGGACATTTTTTTTAATAAAAACCACAGCACAGGAAGCCATTGCTGGTAGTACCAAATAACTTGAGATTAAAATATCTGTCATTCCACCCCCTTCTTTCACCTGCTGTTTTTCCTCCATCCAATTCTAATGACACAGCCCCTTCTGACTGTTTGTTTGCCTTAGCCCGGGGCCAGCAGCCGCTCCTCAGAGGCTGCTCCTGGCCT
This sequence comes from Corvus brachyrhynchos, assembly GCF_000691975.1. Lineage (NCBI taxonomy): Eukaryota > Metazoa > Chordata > Aves > Passeriformes > Corvidae > Corvus > Corvus brachyrhynchos. The sequence goes on from NW_008246064.1 coordinate 3,401,659, forward strand.
CTGCTGCACTTCGGTGTGATTGCCAAAAAGAGCACATAATGGCTGAAATATGGCCAGCAAGAGGAGCAACAAGGACAGGGCAAGAGGTTCTCAGTGAGCCACGTGTGAGCGACAGTGCCCAGAGGTGTCTCAGAGCAAAGTGCCACGGGGGGAGCACTAAAACCTTCAGCAACGAGGGCTGACTGCAGCTTCATCTCTGCAGCTCAATCTAGAAACCCTGCCTCAGGCCAGCAATGAGTTATCCTGCCACAGGCTGGCTGCCATTTGCTCATTTTTAATAGTGCAAGTCATTACAATATTACAGAGTTTCCATTATTTAACCAGCTGGATGTTTATAAGTGATTAAGCAGTAACCTATGATCTGTGCAAGCACCAATACCACTTCTCTCACAGCATTTGCACTATTGCAGATTCATACAAGTGGAAGAGGTGTAACTCCCTAGAGAGCTGGGGTTTGCTATGTAGGGAGTCAAGATCCTGAAGGGGCAACTCCCAGATAGTAAGAGAGACAAAATCTGATCCTACAAGGCTGTTCCCAGCTTCTCAGCACCTTGCAGTTGTCAGCAAACACAAGAGCATGGCCCCCTCAGCAACATCTACCAACACAGATCTCTCAACAGCTTTTTACTTGCTTGCATCCATCCACCTCAGGGCTCCAGCTGCTCAGTTTGGACTGTTGCTGCAGTCACTTGATTCCCAAATCAGGCCTAAAGGTTCTTCAGTGCTACCACTATTGCTGCAGCGTCAAGAAGGGTTAATGAAGACAAGAGCAGCCCTGCTTGTGTTCGATGCGCTGGGCTTTTTGATTTTAGAGAACATTCCTGTTTGATCATTGCAGGGTCAATTCTGAAGTATCACCTAAGCCATGGAGCTGGTTTGCTTGATTGCTTTTAATTACTTTTCATGCAGTGCCATCTCTCTAATAGTCTTTATCCAGCCTCTTTACTACATAGCAAATGCAAACCACCAAGAGTGCTTACCCATGCAATCAAGACTGTCTTTGGGATGGCTCTTCCTTCCAGGAACAGGGGTTTGGGGAAAGGGAGGGCTGTAAAGGGATGAAAAAAAAAAAGAAGGATTCATTTATGATATCAGAAAGGCTATTAATAGACATGGGAAAGGACAGGAGAAACCACTGATCACTGAGCCCCCATCCTCATCCTGCACAAGAATGAAGATTGTTTTTTTGGCTGGATCACAGCTTGTTCCTGTGGCAAACAAAGGGGATGCTGCAAAACCTGCAGTCACCAGGCTGAAATGAAACAGCCGAAGATCATCACCCCTGTGCACAAGGCAGCACAGAAGGAGGGCTGCAGGTTCCTTTTCCCTCAACTTCAGGGGTTCAACCACACACCTCTGCTTTCCATGAACATCGTTCAGCTGCTGCAGATGCACCAGAGTCCTTCAGTCATGCTCAGTTCATGCAGGATTCCCTTTTCTCCAACATCACCTCCCACCTTCCTCACACAGAGACTGCACCACCTCTGGGAACATGCAGCCTCCCCAGGAGACCAGGAGGGAGAGCGTGGGACTGGTGCCTCAAGGCTCAAGGTCTTTAAACTACAGTGAGAGGATGAAAAAACACTGCAAGGAGATTTCAGCAATCCCAATTTCACCCCAGACTCTTAAAGAGTGATCTGGCATGTTGGTTATCCACGCTCTCTTTTAACAATATGGGCACAGAGCAGAAATCTGCATTGTAAAGTGCTCTGAAACCTACTCACATCAAAGCTGATCACTGCTGTGGCAAAGAGGAGTTTGTGGTGCTGTTCCTAACCCTCAGCCTGGTCACTCACTCTGTCCTCTTGGGCTGATGCCATCCCAAGCAACTGGCTGCAAAGCCTCCGCCACCTCTTTGCAGGAATAGCCCTACTTACTCCTCTTCCTTGGAATAGTACAGCCCTCCTTGTGCCTTTTCCAGCTCCTAGACCTATGACTGAACACATCTGCCTGCTTTGCACATGAAATCAGGCCATGCCACCTTCTCACAGAGAGCTAAAGGTGTAAAACTCTTCTCTCAGTTCACAGCAGAGTAACAACCAGCCTGTTGTTACTCTGTTCTTCCTGGCAAAATCTATGTAAAAGCAAAGCTAGGGCAGAGAGGTTGGGAACACAAGGAATCCAGCTTCGATATGGCCGTAACAATGAGCAAATACATCACAGGAAATTATTAAAAGCCACAAAAAGGAAATGGACCTCGATGCTGAGACAGATCCAAAGAGCACAGAGCTGCAAACCCGAAGTATGCTACACAATCAACCCAACGCAGGCCCGCTGGAACGCAGCCTTGGTGCTGTATGGCAACAGCAACAGCGGAAAAAAATAGAAAATCTTTGATGCAGATGGAAAAAAAAATAGACTGCTTCCCAAAAGGACACTGTGTCTTATCCACAGCTCACCCTGCACAGCAGCAAACATACGGTTTCTGTGCACGTGTGAGCTGGGAAGGAGCTCAATGGCACC
>NW_008246064.1:3404184-3466799 GCF_000691975.1 Corvus brachyrhynchos
GTTACTGCTCATCTGGTGTCCTCAGCACCTTGACTGACACATCTGTGGCTGCTGGCACTGCACAGGGCCTGCTGAGTTTGCCAGTGATCGGTGGAGAGCAGACAGCGTGCCCGGGGAGGAGGAGGCATGGAGAGGCTGATGGAATATTGACCTGGTGACTGCAGAGAGCCAGAGGGGGAAGAGGTGCTGTGAGGGTGATGAGGCCCTGGCAGAGGCTGCCCAGAGAAGTCGTGGATGCCCATCCCTGGAAGTGTCCAAGGCCAGATTGGATGGGGCTCGGAGCAACCTGGTCTAGTGGAAGGTGTCCCTGCTCATGGCAGGGGAGTTGGAACTGGATGATCTTTAAGGTCCCTTCCAACCCAAACCATTGTGTGATTCTATGAGAATTTTCATCTCAAAAGACAAAAAAGAAGACCTGGTCACACAAAGCCAGGCTGTCTTTGTCCAGCTCAGATTGCTGCAATTCAAATCATACCATTGCACAGACATCTGTTGCTAGGATCTGGTTTTCAGCGATAAAGATAAATTTGTTTTGCTCAGGTGCATCCTCATCCCAACAGAAACCTCAGGGGATGCCACTGATCTGGCTGTTCTCCCACTATGGAGCAGAGGCTGCAGTTCAGTTTGTGAACACGGTGACACACACAACTCACCTGTCCACAGACCTGTCCAGTGACTGGCAGCTCCCAGATAGCGAGTCATCAGGGCTGATGAAAGCTTCAAGCATCTGACAGAGAAAGAAAAGGGGAAACAATAAGACCATGCACTGTAGCTCTTCAAGCTCCAGAACTAGCAGACCTCTGCAGGGTCATCCACTTACTATGCCCTCCCTGCATTATTGCTCTTTCCAACTGCTATTTGCTGGTAGGAAAACTGAAGCAAAGATAATTAGCACCCTGATGTTCAAAGCGTGCGGAGAAGTCAATGAGATTCAAAGTGCTCAAAGTATTTGTGAGAAATAATAATACTACTACAAAAGGAAAATATGTATCAGGACACAAATGATGTGCCCAAGGCCAAGTGGATATTGTGTACCACAGCCAGGATTGCAGCCCTGGACTCCTGACTTCCCGAGCTGCCCTGGCACACAAGCCCAGCCTTCCTCTCTGCTGATAAGCGCAGCATCATCAGGGTTTTTGGCTGGAGGAACCGGCTTGGCTCTCACCAGCCCAGTGAGTCAAAAGCTGCATTTGTGTTGCTTCCTGGATGAGACATTGTACTGGCCAGGGTTATTTATAGCTGTTTAGTAACAATAGAGGGTTTGTATGGAGTGGTAAACCCTGGGGCTGTGTGGACTTCCACACGGAGCAGAGCCTGCTCCAGGCCACGCTGTGCTGCCACAGTGCCATGCTCCCTCCTGGCTATGGACACTCACCAACCCTTGCTCCACAGCTCATTCCTGGGAAAGCTCAGCGACGAGGGTTAAACACCACGTGGAGCCACACTCTGCTGGTTCACACATCGCTCCTCCTTCCCCAACAGCCTCCCTTTCCACAGGCTGTTCCTGTCAGCCCTCCCTCAGATGGTTCTCATAACAGCTCCTGCTGTTTTGGCCAGGCAGTCCCAACTGCAAAGTGCAATTTTTCTCTGCTTCCTAGTTTTTACCCCAAAACCTCCTCATTCAAAGTGCACTAGGCCAAAGAGCAGCAAGAACTCTGGTAGAATCCACTCCCCACTTCTGCCAGCCATGCCAGCTCTCTTCCAGCAGTAAATGCTGAAACAGACTCATTTCTCAAAAGCATAAAATTGGGAATTGGAGCATGCTCCATACTCAGCCTCTGCTCATCTGCCAGGCTGGTCTCAAGACCACAGTTACATCACAGGCTTGCACAGGGGCATTCCCCAAAAGGCAGCCAGCTCCAGCTTCTGAGTGGTTTTCCATGAGGCACTTATGGAAGCAGCAGTACAAGGACATTCTAAAGGCAAAGCCCATGCAGGGGAAAGCACAGCTGCTCAATGATGAAAACCAAAAAACCCCAAACCATTCCCCAAACCCCTTCTCCCTGCATTTCATTCACCAGCAAAGGGCTGCAGGCCACCCACAGCGTGATGTTGGGGAAAAGCAAGGAGAGCATCTGGGAACCTTCATCAGGAGCAGGCTTGGGGCTCTGAATTAATGGAGCTCCATAAACAGCCGGTGGAGCTGGGCTGATTTACACTCAAGGGGGCCACGGGGACCCTCCCCCTGTATGCACACACACACTTTGTCTTAATCCTCCCCAACATGTTTGGGAGGCATTTGAAAACAACAGAGAGCCAACTTTTGGCTGCAAGGAGCACATGATACATCTGCACTTTGACGCTGCCAAGACTCACCCAGAGTGACTTCTTATTTTATTAAGGGCTGTATAATAAACTGTTGAAAACACAACTTTGCCATGGAAACACTGGCACAGCCTGCATGCAAATGTGGAGCTAGTGGGTGCTTTTTGAGTGTAGGAAACACACATCACCCCAGGGACATCCTTGGGGGCCAAGCACAGCAGCCTGATGGATTAAGCTTAGTCCCTTCCAGATGTCCCTCCATGTCCTTCCTGTAAACTCTGGATCTTAGTCCTATATTTCCAGGAGCTTTGCAAGAATGACATGTGCCCAGACAGCCCAGCTGACTTCACAGGATCTACACTAAGCTCTTCAGAGCTATAGATTGAGCAGAAATGCAAATGAAAAGGGAGGTATAAGCTGCTCCCACTCTGGTCCCTCAACACTGCACAGATTCCCTCCTCGTGGGTACCAAATTGACTGAAGGATGAGGTACTGCTCATCACTGAGGAACTTGCTGCTCTTTTATTACTGAGGGACTGGGATATACAATCTCCTTATTAAGAAAGTTAAAAAATATATAAAATGGGGGAAAGACAGAGACACAAAACCACAGAGGCTGTGGGCAGAGCCAAGAACTGTAACTGGAGCTCAGGCAGAAACACCACATGGGAAGCAGCCAGAGCTGCTGATATCCCCGGGCTGTTGCAATCGCAGGCAATCAGTTTCTTGGCACATTCCCTCATGGTCCCGGGATCTGGGAATGCTGTGGCCACGAGGGCCTGGCAGCTGGTGCACATGTGTGCCCCAGATCTGTGCTGCTCCAGAGCTACCCGAGGTGCCGGGCACATTTGCCATCCCCACTGGAGCTGGCTCTCAGGGTTCCTGGAAATCAGGCCCAACTTTCCCAGGCATGTCAAGCCTGGGGGCACCCATTCCTGGAAAAAGCTGGCCCGAGCCCCAAGCACAGGCACTGCTGGGGATTTAATGGTGGGAAGGGCTCTCACAGCGCAGCCTCCTCACACCCAGCGCTGTCCCAGTTTCACCCACACCCCAGCCCCACTCACGTTCTGGTCCATGGTCTCGGGGATGAACTCGCCCTCGCTGTTGATGCTGGTGTAGGATCCCTGGCGGGCGATCTGCTGCTGCTCCTCAGGAACGCTCCCCGGCGGCGGAGAGCTCCGGCCGGTGTGCAGAGAGCCTAGGACAGGGACAGACACAGGTCAAGGACAGAACCTGCCAATCCGAATCCTTCCAGAAATGCTGTTCCAGTGATCCCAGAGATCTCCTGGAGATGCTGCTGGGTTGGAACTCGCGCGGATGGGAGTGGAGCTAGAGGTGCGATGCTGTTTATGGGCATCCTCCAAAGCTGTGGCAACAGGGAAAGTTTGTTACTGTAGCAGACTTGATCTTCAACACACCCTGGATCCTAAGAGTTGTCACTGTATCCAGGTGCCATGCCGGAAAGGAAAGAGCTCTGGAGTTCTGCTGTGGTACAATCAGTCCATCTCAAAGCAAACCACAAACTCCAAACCCACCTCCCCTTTGACCTCTGGGCATTCCCTCCCTGGAGCAGGTCACTGCCTTGTTCAGCCACCTGGGAAACAGCCTGGCTGTGCCCAGTGCAACATCACTGAAACACTTGTTATATGGAAAATGATTTGCACTCAAATACCCTCTTCTCTCCCTTTTCCCTATTTGAAAGTAAAGAGGAAGGAAAATCAGCCCTCAAATCCAAAAACCCCAGGGCAGTAGTGACCTATGGGATCAGTTTGTCCCATCTTTGGCCAAGGGAATTGTCTCCCCATCTATAGCCCCAGTGCCTCTACCCTGTGCATCCTGTGCACAGACAGCAAAGCTTCCTCTGGCTCCCTCCCAGGGCTCCTTTAGCAGAAGGTGATTTCCATTTTGCACCTGGGAGAGAACTCCACAGCTTCTTTATGAAGATTTACTCCTTTACTCCCCAAATCCACTCTATCCTCGCGCCTTTTCCAGCTTTAGGGATTGCTGCCTTTGCCTGGCCCAGTTGCACAGTCTTGGCTCTGCCTGACTCCCTGTAGTCCCTCCCCTCCATCCCTGTGCTGTCATTACTCCATGGCAAGCAATTGCTGACGGAGATCTGTGCAGCTCTGTGCTGGAGCTTCAGCTGGTCGGCATCGTGCAACGTGAGCTTTCACACAGCACAACAACTTGTTTTCATGCAGACTTCTGAAAAGCACACATCCTTCAGGAGATAGAAAGCACATGGGGATGTGTTTCCTCCCATTTTGTGGCGCTCTTACCAGTTCTTACTAACAACATGCCCAGGCTAAGCACAAGAGAAAGGTACTGGAAGGAGGCCTATCCCATCATGGAACGTCAACACTGATTTATCAACACAACACTTCTGCCTCTTCTGCTGCTGTTCTGCATCACAGTCACTGTGCCAGAGGGATCTCTGGCATAAATCCATCTGCGTGATCAACACTACGAACCTGAATTCCCACCTTTCACTTCAGCAGATACACATCAGGAGCTGCTAATGTTAACAGTGTCACACCAGCATTAAAGATCATTAAATCAGGCTTTTTTGCTGGATTTATACCAAACACACAGATTTGTCTGTCCCATGCTACATGTTCCTTCTGACTCCTTGCTCAGATTGTAAAAATAAAAGTCATATGGCTTTGAGTTACTTTTTTTTTCCCTTCTTCCTATTTTCTCCTTCACAGATTTCCTGCAGGATAAGAACACAGTGAAAAAACTCCAACTGAAGTAATGCCAAGATCAAGAGGAGAGAATCTCTTGAGTGCTGCAGCACTCATAATGAACTGGCTTTCCACCAGCCTTAAAACAAAACCAGTTGGGAAGTACAGCATCCTCTCTTTGAAGATAAATAAACAGGCTTTTAACTACTGAGCAGTTCGGGCACCCTGGATAAATCACTGCATCAGCAGCCCCTCGTTTGCTTAGCAGATGCCAATCTGGAATGCAGCACAAGGACATTCAGGTGGCTCTTGACCCAAAAAGCTGCTGGAGGATTCAGTGTGGTGTAAGTGCTCTATCTTAGCTCTGCTGAGCATTTCTGTTGCTGCTGCAATGAGGTGTGGGTCTGCTCATGCACTGTTGGGATCTCTTGCTCCAACAACCCATTTGTTATCCAGAAACCCTTTGACTATGATTCTACAAAGAGCTGTACATGCCCTGTTTGACTCTGAACCCAGGGAGTTAAACAAGATTTATCACAAGCACAAAGACTTTGCATGATCTCGCATTAAGCCTTTGCCTGTAACAACTACTCCCAGCCATAGATCAGCTGTGTTTGACCTTCCAGAGTCACACTTCCTGCCAAAAACTTTAAAAGGGGATAAGACACCAGCTATTTCCCAGCAGGTAAGGAAATTAAACAAAGCGCTTAGGCTTGTGCATGCCTGGGAACTGCTGGAGTGAAGCAGATCCCTTTTCAGCCAGGCTGTTTGGGTAGAAGTGCTGCCCGAAGTCATTCATGCAGCTTCACACCTCCAGGAGCACTGGTTGCTGCTGCTTTGCATCCATGCATGCTCTTCCAGCTGGGAGGAACATGGGGAGGTGCTGGGAGCAGAGCTCTGGAGCTCAGGGTCAATTCCCTGCTCCAGCCCTAGCCTGCCCTGTTAACAAAACCTCCGGCAGTCCCAGGGCTGCTGGAGGAGGGGAGGAATGGAAAAGAGGGGTCAGAGGAAGAGGGCAACAGGGGTACTTCATGGCAGGCTTAATTCATAGTGGGGAAAACACAAGGCACATGGGATATACTGGATAATGCTGATTAACCCACCCTGAGGCAGAGGAAGAAACAGACAGAAAAGCCCAGATGTGCCTGCTTGACACATCACAGATGCTCTTTGCACTGGACCTAATACTCAAGAAACAGCAGCAGCACCAGGCAGGGAGAGGAGGCCCCCAAGGAACTGTCCTGGAGTCTGTGGGATTACATGTCAGCTCCAGTGGGGATGGGGCAGGCTGTGAGGCACTTCTGGACAGGCAGAGCACTGGTCAGATCTGTTTAGGATTCCTGAACTCAGAGAAACTCTGCAAATTGGCACTGGTTGAGCACCTGACCTCGGTTACTCTCTGCAGCAAGGTGCTTTGGGAGGGATTCCTGCTCCATGTTACACACACAAATGCAAAGCCATATTTGTGAGACAAGAGCACAGCGTGTCCTGAGGACAGAGAGCCGGGACAGCACGGAGACTCCCAGTCACTGCTGGCACCCACAGAAATAAACATCTCTGAAACAGCTATCAAGAATCTGTCTGTCCATATATATTTCCTTTCCACGGGACTCCTGGTTTGATATATGCGTGTTGCAGGATCCCCACTGCAACATGCATGCTCTTCCAGCTGGGAGGAACATGGGGAGGTGCTGGGAGCAGAGCTCTGGAGCTCAGGGTCAATTCCCTGCTCCAGCCCTAGCCTGCCCTGTTAACAAAACCTCCGGCAGTCCCAGGGCTGCTGGAGGAGGGGAGGAATGGAAAAGAGGGGTCAGAGGAAGAGGGCAACAGGGGTACTTCATGGCAGGCTTAATTCATAGTGGGGAAAACACAAGGCACATGGGATATACTGGATAATGCTGATTAACCCACCCTGAGGCAGAGGAAGAAACAGACAGAAAAGCCCAGATGTGCCTGCTTGACACATCACAGATGCTCTTTGCACTGGACCTAATACTCAAGAAACAGCAGCAGCACCAGGCAGGGAGAGGAGGCCCCCAAGGAACTGTCCTGGAGTCTGTGGGATTACATGTCAGCTCCAGTGGGGATGGGGCAGGCTGTGAGGCACTTCTGGACAGGCAGAGCACTGGTCAGATCTGTTTAGGATTCCTGAACTCAGAGAAACTCTGCAAATTGGCACTGGTTGAGCACCTGACCTCGGTTACTCTCTGCAGCAAGGTGCTTTGGGAGGGATTCCTGCTCCATGTTACACACACAAATGCAAAGCCATATTTGTGAGACAAGAGCACAGCGTGTCCTGAGGACAGAGAGCCGGGACAGCACGGAGACTCCCAGTCACTGCTGGCACCCACTGGAGCCTTTCATGTTCCCTTCTGATTTTTTTATTTAAGAAGTGCCTTTCATGCAGTATGTGCAGAGCTCGTGGTGCTGCACGTACAGCCAGTTCCCCTGTGCCAGGCTTGGCTTCCCTCCGCCCCCACATTCCCTGGCTTCATCTTCCCCTGCTCTTCCCAAAACTTCGCCCATTACTGACCAGCACCATGCAGGGAAGAGAAGCCCCTTAACAGCCAGAGCTGGGGAGGGTTTGCTGGCAGCTACCACCGCTCACAGCTGCAGCCACGGGGAGCCCAGCCCTGGGATGACGCTCCCGAACGAGGGACACGACGTCAGGATGTGCTGGCAGAAACACCAGGCTCAGGACAGGGCTGCACAGGAGGAAGAGAGAAACCTGCTGGAAAATTCTCACTGGTCCTGTCAAGGGGAGCTCTGAGCAGATGGACCCAATCTCCCTCAATTTCTTCTTTTCCAGTGGGATGCCTACACATCTCCCTCCTCTCCATGCTGATCCCTCTGAGGATGGATTCCTAAGTCTTGATTTAAGGCAAATTTAGGGTACTTTTAAACTAATAAGCAAGAGCCTATTTTCTAGCCCTGAAGCAGCTGGCATGATGCACACAGATAAATTCTCCTCCTCAAAACAGTGTGGGTCTCATCCATCCTAACTCCTGCAACACTCCTGGTCTGGAGAGGGCTGGCAGGCACATGAAGTGATGGCTCAGCAGCCTGGTTTTCCATGGAAAAAACCCAGCAAAATAAAGCTTTTGGCAAATGTTTCCACTGAAATGGTGATGCTGGAATGGGGCTCTTAAATAATTTGTGGATAATGTTCTGAAACATGTATTTCTTCAAAGTAAATAAAAACAATCCCCAGTTATCTGAAAATCCAGAACCCAAAAAGATTTTAATCCAAGTTTCCTTGCTCTTTTGCTGGCCACCAAAAACCTGGAAGGGGATTTCCACTGAAAAAGTTTATGGGGGGAAAAAAAAAAAAAAATTGACTTTGCATAAGGTTTTTCAGGGACACAGAGTGAAGACATTTTCTGCCCAGAAGGAGCAAAAATAGCTACATCTTCCCCAGAACATCTACCTCCCTTTCCAGTGTGCTTGTGCCAATAACATACAGTTTTATTATTTTCCGCTGCTGTTTACATGGCAGAGTCAGCAGAAAAACACGAGACATCTCAGAAACATGGAGAACATGACCCTGAACTGCCTTGTATTATAAAGACACTTTAAATCTCCTTTTAAATGTGGTTTCAAGAGAAAAGCTGAACTGAGTTAAAATCCTCTTTTGGTGGCAACCACTTTGGTGACAGCAGAAGGAAAACACTGAAATGCCTTGTGACTGCAAATGAATAATAGTTTCTCCTACAGAATTCCCAGCCTCTTAGGATGCCTTTTGACTGTGCACCAAGTTCAGTGAAATCCCTGCTTCGGGAAACCAGAACAGCATCATGTCTGTCTGTCTATTCCCTGGGTTTTATGCTCCATTTGAAATGCTGCTCTCCCTTTCAGCTCACTGGAGTTTCTGCCCAGCTGCTGGATCGCCCACTTCTGACTCAGGAGGTCAAAAATGCATCTGCTGGATTGTGAGTGCCTCCTAAGCAGAGCTTCAGTAGCTTCGTGCAGACCCCAGATAACCCTAAGAGAGGAGTGACCTTCTGTTATCATGCAGAGGGCTTGTTGAAACCTCTTTGCAAGACTGATGGTTTACACGGAAAAAGAAACAGAGCTATGACTGATGCTTGACCATATAACAGTGCCAAGGACTCTGGGTTTGGTGCATTAGCTCCTGAAAATCCCAACATTAGCACACTCTGCATCCCACAGCTGGTGCTGCCCAGTGCTCTTCCTCCATTACCTTGACTAAAGCAGCACATTATGCCCATTCCTCCACTCTGCTCTTCAAGCATTCCCTCAAAATCCATTTGTACCTCAGGCTCTCACCCTTGCAGAGCAGATATCTCACCCTTTGTCTGCCTTGTTTAAGCTCAGGGTGTTCTTAAGGCAGTGACACCTCACAGTCAGTGGTGCAGACCTGGTCAGGAACCAGCAGCTCCAAAACAGTAAGGACAGGCCAAAGCATGGCATAAAAGCTGGTAGGAAAGCCTTAACTTTGCAAGAACCCATCTTCCCACTAGCACAGCTACACATGGAATCAATTCTGCCCATCCTGCTCCGCTCACACGACAGTGCCAGCTCCCAGTGCCACAGCTCTTTGCTGGCCCACATTAACAGCCTAACATGTGCCAAGTAAAAGGGCAGCAGAGATGTTTTTCTCCAGCACAGTTTCTACTGAGACTCTGTGCTTTACCACATATTTATGTGTGCCTTTCATTCAGGGTCATCTACTGACCCTGCCAAACTCTCAGGAGCCATGGGAGCTAGGAGAAAAAAAGCCAACAGAAGAAGACAACCCTGGTACATCCCAGCACCGGGCCCAAAGACAGCCCTTGCACACGTGCCACCCATCCCTGGCATCAGTAAGAGCTGGGCATGGCTGCACAAGGGGTGTGTTGGACCTACCCTAGAAGAACATTTTCTGTACATCTTGTCTGAGATGCAGCAAACCACAGGATATTTTATCAAGGCAGCACAGGCTATGAAACAGAGAAGGAGCGAGTCCTTGGAGAAAAACACTCTTTTGTTGCACAGAGTTTGGAAGTATTTTGTGCCATATAAGTACAAAGGATCTTTAGAGGATGAAGCTTATCTCCACATGTATTTCTGAAGGAGGGCCCCACTTTATTCAAGGCTGTCAGCTCTACAGGTGGCAAGAACCTGCATGCAAATGACAGGGATCTCTAGAAATTACCCTATAACCTGCACCCACAGACATGGCAGAGAATATTCTCTGTGTGAAACAATCATTAATCCTGCCTGTAGGTTGGAATGTGAATAATTATACCCCTGTTATACAGTCCTACATATTGCTTTACGAGTTCTGCACAAAGCACCCTACAAAATCCTACAAGGCTCTTCACACAAAAGCTCCTACACACAGCTGATCAACAGGATTTCAAAAAGCTCAGAGCATTTTAGAAAGCAAGAAAAGCATAAACTCAAGTCCAGAAAACCAAAGAGAAAACCACAAAAGGCTACAAACAAACTCCGGTCCCTGCAGGGCTGCAAGAGGAGATCAGGCATTTGCCAGCCTGGCTTCAGGGTTTCAGCACCTCTGAAGGAAAGGGATGCTTCCCTTCCCCTGGAATGTGACCACTGTAAAACACCGCACACACTCATTCCCCTGAGAAACCCCAAAAACAGCTACCACAGATGTCACTTCACTAACAAGCACAGGGACATGTATTTGGTCTCTGTGTGGTAAAGCTGGTCCCAACCCAGGAGCTAAGGAGCCCAAGCCCACTTAACTACATTATTCTGCCACCTGGGAAAGGGGGACAGATACTGAGAGAACAACAGCATGTGGTTAAAGGAATAGCCAAAGGTTCCAAACAGCCTTGGCTTTCTATAGATTCTCATTCTTCACTTTGATAAAGCTCAGTGGCATCAAATTCTCTGGAAATTTTTGTCACTGCATTTCCCACCCCCAAATTACACCCCAGGTCCCCCGTTCTCTTCACTTTTGTGCTCAAAGGGACTCTGCTCAGCACAACCTTGCCCAGCCTGCAGAGTCTCTTCCTCAGGCTGAGGACAAGCAGCAACTGCACTGAATTATTGTGGGGGCCATCAGGGTGGCCATCCAGATTGTAACACACAGAGGGTTGTGACAAACAAAGAGGAAGGGGGCGGTGGCCATGTAGAAATAGCACAAAACACCCCACAGAGCGTTGCATTTCACTGACCTGTCGAATACTTGCGCGTCCTCTCGGAGTCTTTGTACAGGGATCCCATGATATCACCCATGGATCTGGAGATCCTCATTTCATGCTGCTTGCTGTTGTTCGGCTGCAGGAGCTGGTAATCAGACAAAGGGAATGATCAGGCTTGGCCAGAGCCCTGTGGACACACGATGTGAAACCCTGTATTTGGCTCCCCGTGACCCTATTACCCAAGAACTATAAAAACAAAAAAAAAAAAAGAAAGAAAGAAAGAAGACATGCACGTAATCTAGAGCGATCCAAAAACCATTCACAAACAATTCACATCTGTTAATAAAACACTCTAATAAGACTAAGCTCCCACTGATAATGGCAAATACAGATATTTGACATAAAAGACTGTTCCTGTACTGCATCATCTCCAGATAGATACAGAGACTGATCACTGAACTGAAAACACTGCCAATCCCAAAATCAGCACCTCTCCTCCAGGCTCCCTAGACTCCAGGGGCAGCCTAGGCACTGCAGAGGTTCCTCTGTAAGAGGGCAGAGGAACAGAGAGTGGAAGGTCAGGGAAGATAGGTAAGGGAAGAGCAAAAAAATGCATATCCAGCTGGTAGCTTGGTAGTGACCAGGTTTTACCAAGATACTAAGACCACCTAAGATCACGAGCCGTGATTTTGTGATAATTTAATGTATGACCTCGGAGCCGTGTGTTCTCACCCACAGGAGCATGGCCACGTGCTGCTGGAAGAGATGGGCCTGCTCTCAAAGGCAGGCAGGAATCTACCTGGCTCCTCTGCTCTCAGCAGCTGACTTGCAATACTGCTGTGTTCCTACAGATTGCCCCATTCCCACACAGGGTTTAGGAAACCCCAACTGATGGCTCAGTTTCCCCCTGGCACTCTGGTCCCTGCACTTTCCAAGCCTCTCAAAAGGAGTGGAGAAGCTCCAGGGGCTGTGAGCACGAGCAGTAGCACACGGGTAAGCACTGAGTTTCAAGACTCCCAGTCTCTCCAGCACTTCTAGGAAATAAACAGAAGAAACAGAGTTGCAACATCTACAAATCCCTTGCTTTGCAGCCTGCGCTTGGGGCAGCACGACATGTGCTTTGGCAAGACACTCTGTGCAAGTGAGGTCAAGCTAACAGGCTTAACTGCAAAACCACTGAGCTCAGGAAAAACTAATAAATAAATAAAGATGGAAAAAACCCAGACAGTTCTGCATGAGACCGAAGGATTCTCTGGTTTGCTCTTCCCAGCATTTAGCACTGCCAGCAGCACGTGGAGGGAACAGTCCCCACGCTGCCACCCAGCATGGCAAGGACCAGGGCATCACCTTGAGTACAGACCAGAGGTGACAAAGGAATGGTGGAAGCACCTCTAGGAAGAAAGCACAAAGGGTTCTCTCAGGGTTTAACCTTGTTTGAGGGTCAGTCTGGTATTTAAGCCTTCACAGGATGCAGGAGGAGCTGGAGGGAGCTGAGCTCAGCCTCTGGGCTACTATCACAGGAAGATTTCCAAGTAGCTGAGCCAGAGCAGGGCTGACCCCCCTCATAACCAGCTTGCCCTCTGCTCTGCACCGTCAGGAGACTCTTTTCCACTCCCCAACACAATAACAAGGCATCTGATTCCGGACACAAAAGAGCAGAGAAGGTGAAGGGCTCACATTCGCTTTCTTTGGAGCGCTCACAAGGATCCGCAGGCTCTTTAGGGAAGGGCTCAGCTCCAACTGTTCCATTGCTTCGTCCAAATCTTCCTGGGATTTCAGTGGGATCAGGAGCTGGGAAGGATTAAACAAATACCAGAGAATGGCAATGTCACACTTTTGGGTAAATAGAAGGAGCCAGATTCTTACAGGGAGCAGTTTGGGAACTGGGGGACGAGGGAGGGACCCAAGCAGGTGATGGAAAACGGAGCCCCCGCGCTCTCCAGCTTGCCGAGCTCTAACATTTTCTTCCAAGACCTCATCTACTGAGGAACAGATGCAAAAAAAATCACAACAAACAACATCTGCAAGAAGAAAGCTTAAAGGTCACACCAGCAATCCAGCTAGTGGGAAAAAGAGAGGGCTGGGATGAAACCTTGGGCTTGCTGCCTGCTACTCTGGGGCTGCTCTGATTCTGCAGGCAGGACCTGCTGCTACCCAGCCCCAAAACAACCCCACACATTCTTCTTGGGTTGATGGTCATGCAGTGGTGCTCCAAGACACCAGTGAGTTACACCCAAGGATTTACTCTGGCAGATGCTTTGTGCCCTTCCCTACTGCTGCAGCCCGTGTTCCTGCACACTGACACAGCTCCCGAGTGCCTGGCCATCAGGTGAAACCAGGGAACATCCCACAAATAAGAGTCTTTTCCTTTTGATGTGAAAGGTGTGCATTGCTCTCCTTCCAAGAACCACTTCTTTCACTCCCAGCAGAACAAATTCAGCTTCTGCTCTTTGTAAGAACAGAGAACTACACAGTGCTGTGTCTGTCAGGCAGCAAGAAGTCCTGATGTTTTCCTGGGAAATGGCAGACTGTTGCCCTCATACTTTCACGGGGAATCTGACCCTCCCAACATTGCTGTGTGGTGTACCATGTCCTGCAGACAGCCTGCAAAGCCTCCAATGCCCCACACAGCTGCACTTCAGAGGAGCTCCATGGCCTTCTGTTGCCCTGGGCTAAGATTAAAAGCACATCTTCTTGCCCCTCATTCTGGGATATTCTGCCTAATCGCACACCAAACAGGCCTCGGCCCCTGCAGGTTGCCTCGGGCACTGAATCCGGCCAACACAGCACATGTTATTCTCATGCCTGTGCCAAAGTACACGGTAATTCCACTGACCAAAGGCACCGAGCAGCCACAGCTCCCAGCAGACTCTCACTGGTCTTACTGGGAGCCACAGTTTCCCAGAACTCCCGAAAAGTGGGTGATCAGGGCTCCTGCCACCAGCCACAGCAAATCCACCTCAGAGCAGCTGCCACACACAATGACACTCACAAGCCAACTGGGACAGCCTTTTGATCCCAGGGTGTTGCCAAGGGTTTGGCTGTTGGCCAGTAGGCAAATACACCTCAGACTGTGCTCCTGGCCTTATAGCCAAGAAGGCCAGTGATATCCTGGGGTGCATTGGGAAGGGCATTCCCAGCAGGTCAGGGAGGGGATCCTGCCCCTCTGCTCAGACCTGTGAGGCATATCTGGAGTGCTGTGCCCAGTTCTGGACTTCTCAGGACAGGAGGAACATGGAGCTCCTGGAGTGGGTCCAGCAGAGGCTACAAGAAAAATTAAGGGACTGGAGCATCTCTCTTACAAGGAAAAGCTGAGGAAGCTGGGGCTGTTCAGCCTTCAGAGGAGACACTGAGAGGGGACATCACCAAGGTCTGTCCGTGTCTGCAGGGAGGGCTCAGAGCACAGACCAGGCCCTGCTTCGTAGGGCCCAGCAAGGGTACCAGAGGAATGGGCAGGAACTGATGCTCAGGAAATTCCACCTGAACATGAGGAAGAACTTCTTTGTGCAGTGACTGAGCACTAGACAGATTGGGTCTGTCTAGAGGGTGAGGAGCCTCCTCACTGGGATATTCCAGAGCTGTCTGGGCACAATCCTGTGCCATGTGCTTCTCTCTCTTCTTGACCCTGCTTAAGAAGGGAGGCTGGACCGGATGACCGACTGTGGTGCCTTCCAACCTGACCCATTCTGTGATGTCCTCTCATCCTTCATTCATATTTGAGTGAACAACCTGTGTTCCCTGCAGATATCAGACAAAGATGATACTCAATACATCTCCCAAATGCAGTGCTCAGCCTACTCCCTTAAGAGGTGGAGAGGTTCCATTGGGGAGCCCTCTTTAAGTTCACAAAGGCTCCACAGCAAGGTTCTGCCTCAAGCAGACAAGGCTCCTCCCCTACACTCACCCCGACAGAACTGAGAATGGTGAAGAGCTGCTCTCCCTTGTTTCACCACCAAGCAGAACTTGACTCTGAACTCTAAGCACAGCCCCGCTGCCCACCCATCCTTTTACTGAGCTCCTCACAAGTGTTCAGAGCGATCCCCCAGCTGCTGCTCCAAACAGAATGTTCTATAAGGTCACCCCATCTCTCTCCAAGATCACAACATGAACATGTTTGTGTGCCTCCTTCACAGGAGCCAAAAACAGGGAGAAATTGCCCTCTTGTAAAAGGGACTGGAGCTAGTATTTAGCTTGGCTTTACCTATTACCCACATCTGGCAAGAAAATTCTGCTCCAGTTGGCTTCCAGACTGTGGCACATATGGGTATGAGGAACAGCCATCTGCTAGTCAATGCAGACTCATGCAGAACCATGGAAGTAATTGCCAGGATGGATTTCCAGCAACCAGGTTTATTTGATCTAAAGACTGAGTAGCCTCGATTAACAGCAAAGTTTACCTACAGAGAAGTTGCACTAAATAGAGCTTATTAGATTTTTTTTTCCTGCTTTTAAATGGTAAGTCCCCCCTTAGTGGGGGACTTGATGTCTCTCCACTGCAGGTCGAGAAAGTGAGAGCAAAGGCTGAGGTTTCACCAACTGCAGCAGCGCTGCCAGACCTCACTCCGTAAGACACCGCAGAAAGCCAAAGAATTGTAGGAAACAGGGTTGGGGAAAAATCTGAGAGGTCAATTAGTTCATCTTCCTGCCCAATGCAGGACCAACTGGCATCAACAATTCTCGACAAATGTTTGTTAAATATGCTTTTATCTCCTCCTTCCCCCCCCCATAATGGTGCCTCTACCATTTCCCCAGGCTTTAACTCTCCCTAAGATCCAGATCAATGCTGAGGGCAGCCTCGGAGGAGACATCGGGAGGTCAGAGGAGAAGTGGTGGCACATCGAGGTTCAGGGAACTTCTGCCCAAGGTCACATCATAAGTTGGTGTCTGTGCTGCCCCTGGCCAGGCCAGGTTTTGCTGTCCCACTCCTCAGAAAGCCCAGCCTAGAACTAACACAGATGTGCCCCATGGGGGACACCCATGGCCAGGCCCTGCTCTTATCTACACCAGCCCCAGCCTGCTGATTCCGTGGTCCCACCAGGATGTGATTCATGCATGCCCCTGCTCCACCCAGCTGGCATGCTCATCTCACTGCTCCTGGCTTCAGGACTCCTCCTTCACCAGGTCGGGGACTGCCACTCGGTGAGATTTTGCAGGGGCTTGCTGACCTCGGTGTAAATTTAGTCTACAAGGTGCCACAACAAGAGAGATGTCTGATGGCAGCAAAGAATTACTGCACAGTTCCCTTGGAGCATAAAGACAGGATGAAATATTTAACTGCAATGAGTCTGTGGTCACGTTCCCTCTGAGACTTGTAGCCATGACACCCCAAACCCTGACCCAGGAGTCAGATGCTGGAGTGTCACCACATGGACACGTAGGCTATGTCCCCAAAGATCCCTCTTGTCTGTTTATAGTGTTTCCACAACGACAACCCTGAATTACTACTTCTCAGACATCTTCTCAAAGCTGTGGGTTCTCATGAGATGGAAATTTTATGTATAAGAAAACAAAGCATTGGAAGTCACCCCCTACTCTAAGAAGTCAGGAGTACCCAAAGGCCTGCTCATGGCCCTGCTATGTGCTGTGCACATGCCCAGAAAGACAGTCTCTAACATGGCATAAAAGGCATTATTTAAGCTTCTGTTTGCTGTTGTTGGAAAGAAATCCTCCTCCAGTGGGAAGAAACCTGGAATGAAATGAGTCATTCCTGGAGAATTCAATGGCAGGCTTTTCCTGGGAGGGCTGTCAAAGATTAGAAACCTGACTGCATTCAAAGTCAAAACCCAGTGGACACTTTGGTATCATGAAGTACCTATCGTAAAAGAATAGGAACTTTCTTTGTGGAGCAGATCTCTATTGAAACAGAAGGGAGAAAATAATACATGGGGGAAAAAAAGAAGAAAGCTCTCTTCAGGACCTCTCTCCCCATTCATACTTTGATTAAAGGCTGCAGGTCATCTGCAATTAATACTTGAACAAGCCAGCTGTCAGGACAGATCCAAAAGGATCTGTGTTTAAAAGACCACCTCTTTGCCATTTGGCCCTCTCCTCCTTCCCAAAGCCAAACTCACCCTGAGAGTCCAGTGGCTCCAGATGCCTCACAAGAAAACACTGAGCACACCAAAACAGATGCCAAGGATTTCCCCCTTCTGCTAACAGCCCTCAGCAGGACCCTCCTTTCACACACAGTGCTGGGCTCAAAGAGAAAGTGGGAAAAACACAGAGGCCTATGTGATAAATGATGGAGGAGAAAGCTCTTCAAGCCTTAAAATGCAAGGATTGCAGCGGGAGGCTTTCTTGGCTGCTTTTATGTGGCCACAGGAGCTGCTGGAGGAACGCTCAGTGATGCACATTTCACTGCAGGCCCGGCCACAAGAATGTGCACATCGTGCTGAGGCTTGGGTGAGACAAAGTCAGTGCTGGATAAAAGAACACTGTGTAAGCAGCACTGTCCCTCCTGCTCTGCACTTCACACTCCCAGCGACTGCTCCCAAGGTGGGAAGACTTCACAGCCCTGACTGAGTGAGGGGGATCTTTTGTTCTGGGGAAAAGACAATGTTCCTGTGCAACAGGCCCTACTTGATCTGATTTTGAAAAGGGAAAACCTGGCTTGGAGTCTGAGACTCCATCTGAGCTGTGTTCAGACAACAGCTCTGGTGCTCTCACTAGCTAGGAACCACAAAATAAGGTTATTTTTCTTCACATCCAAGTAAAAGGCAGAAGCAGGGCCTTCAGAACAAACCACTGCTCAATTCTGAAGTTGGCACCAGGCACCCTAAAGCTGCGCCTCAGCAGTAAGGAGAAGAGTACCTCATTGTTCACACAGACCAAGTCCATCGTCTGTCCAAAAGCATCCGTGACCTTCTGCACCACTTCCTTGAATTTGACTGGTCTTGGAAACTGGATAATCCTGTATACACAAACAAATACAACAACAGTCTCAGTTTAGTAGAAGCATACTGGAATTTGGGATTCGACTGACAGTGCAGAAGAAAGGACCTGTATTCCATCACAGAGCATAAAGCCTGCTCCTTGCTTTCACACTCACAGAAATGCTGCTCCTCTGCTGTGCCCAGGAGGGGACTGGACTACCCAGCAAGAATATCTACCAAATATCCTAGTGCTCCTCTCTCTAGTGTGAGGTACAGGTGGAAAGAAAGGAAGTCCAGCAGCCCTTCACTGGGGAAAACCCAGATCAGGCACCGGCCAGTGATTTATCATCTCTGTTTTCAGCAAGGGGCTCTGAATAGGGAGGAGGGCTGGGAGTGGGGATGGTGCAGTTGGGCATCCTGCGACTCTCCTGTACCATCACATGCAGCACCTCTACAGGTATTTACAGCAGGTATATACAGTCTAACCCTACAATAACACTACTTTAATTTTCTTTGGCTTTAATATGCAGCTTGGACCGTCAGCCTGTGTCCTGCCCTGTCACAGTCACCAAGCAAAGGTGATTCCATGAAAATGTCAAGCAGGGAAGGGCGGACAAGCTTTAACTCCCAGCCCTATTTTTATGGGACCCATGCCCAAAATCTGGTTATCTTAAGTAAGTGTCATGGACTGCTAATCAAAGGACATTTCTGTAGAGTTCCAGCTCCATTAACAAGAGAAGAGGATCCAAGTGTGCACCCAATGTCCCTGGTAAAAGAGGCATTTAATGACTTCCAGCTTGGAACCATTTTGCCTGCATGCAGATCCCAGGAGCTTCTTGTGGCAAATGGGATGACGAGGCAGGGCTCTTGGATATAAAAGTGTAGCTGATTTTAGGGGAATGAATCCTGCTGTGAGCTCATCTGCAGCTGGCTGAAGTCAGCAGGACAGTGTTGAGGGGGAAAGGTAATTTATCCCTGTACTAATGGGGGATTGGACTGGGTACCTACCTTTTCTCTCCTTCATATTCAAACTTGATCCTGACATTTCGCTGCTGAAAGAAAAAGCAGAGAATGGTGAGGTCCCAAACTGCATCCTGGATTGACCCAGAGATCCACAGCTGACAGGAGTTCCCAGGGAGACTCCCCTGACTCCATTAGGCATCTGTTTATCTAGGGCCAAGCTGTCTGGTGGACTCACAGACTTTGGGACACCCCACATTGCTGAGGAATGTGCTTGTCAAAAATAAGTCCTTCTATAAGCAAGAAGATACACACCTGTACAACTGTTTTAGTCAAATGCATTCATAAAGTGAAAAATTGTGAATGTCCTGAGCTCACTTGGGAGCAAGGCACTATTATCAAAGCGGCCAACATGTTATGTGTCCGATGCCTGTCCACCTTCAGCATTTCCCATGGTTTCACCCCAGTACTTTTCTATTAGAAACCCAAAAAAAACAAAGCTCAGAGGGTATTTACTATAACACAGGAATATTTGGGGCAAAGAATTAAGAAGTAAAGGCAAGCACTCTCTAACGCAAGTGGAGACAGTCTAGGATTTTAAAGCCAACAGTGCTAAGATGGTTGTAGGGCTGGTTGCTATTTTGTTAGAACCTACAAAATGCAAAGTGCATCAGGCCCAATACACAGCAAATGTCCACCCTGAACTGACCCATTGCTCACCTCAAGAGAAACCACAACATTTGCCCAAAGAAGAGCCAGCGGAGTCACAGGCACACTGGGCACACAGCTGTGCAGGGACCAGTAAAAGCCACTTCTCCCATCCTCTATTTGTGCATATTTAGTAGCAATCAAGACCACAAGGAGCCTTTTCATTCCTTCAGCTTCTCAGACCAAGTCTGAG
The DNA here is from genome assembly GCF_000691975.1 of Corvus brachyrhynchos. Classification (NCBI taxonomy): domain Eukaryota; kingdom Metazoa; phylum Chordata; class Aves; order Passeriformes; family Corvidae; genus Corvus; species Corvus brachyrhynchos. The sequence goes on from NW_008246064.1 coordinate 3,423,980, forward strand.
TCAAACATCCCTCTAGCATCCCTTAGATCATTCCAGGACTTTCTGATGGTCTCCAACACAGATCAAAACCCTCTTTACTTCCCAGACCAGGTCTAGTCACCCCACTTAACCAGCATTTTATCCCCCACAGTGCCCAAATGCCTCTTCAAACAGTTCTCTTCCCATAGAGAGAGAAGTATTGGCCACCTCCCTCCGAGGTGTAACCCCAGGGAGGGCTCGGTCCCGCACTGCCGGCATCTCACAGGGATAACTCCCAACTGGGTGGGTGACAGCCCTTCCTGAGCACAGGACTTATCTCTGGGCCTGGGCTGCCAGCATGTGAAGGCACACTTTCCATCCTCTCAGAGGGAAAGCAGAGCTGCAATGAAACAGCTTTGTTCCTAATGAGGAAAACGAGCTGGACGGGCGCCCTTCGGTTTATTTTTAAACTGACAGCTCTTCGAGTTCTGCAAACACCCACCGAAATTCAGGAAGTCAAGGCTGGAGGCAATTCTGTTGAAAAGCTTAAACAGATTCAGGGTAAACACGTTGGATCACCCAAAACGCATCCTTGTTATCTCTGCCCGTGGCATTTTCTGTGTTTTCGGAAGGGCTGGGAAGAACCAGTGCTGGGACAGTCACCAAATGGGGCACTCCAGCAGTGATACAGGCCTGTGCTAAACAGGCACTTACATCACCTCAGTGGCTATAGCCAGTTCCCCAGACCCACAAAGTTTGGACAGTCTCCAGGTTTATTTCCAGAACCAGGCCCAACTTGTAAAAATACCAGATTAATTCTAAACCAGTCCAAAATTCAAAAGGAGAAGAGATGACCATAACCAACCTAGTGCTGAAGGTACAAGTCATTCTGCAGAGACAGGCAAATACAGGTGGGGTTCCCACCTTGGATTACCTGGGTTGGAAAAGAAAAGATATAGGCTCTTTTATGCCAATTTTTATTTGCACATGCCTCTCTGAGCAGGCCTAGCTGGTTCATCCCTCCTAGATGCTGGCAATAAATTGGCCAGTGTAGGTTCACTGACTGTAACACCACAAAACCCTTCTCTAAAGAAAGGGAGGAAAAAAATCAGGGCAAGGAACTTTTGAGGTTTCTCCTTACAAAGGAGCAGGACATGGAAGGGGAAGAGCTCACACAGCTCTGGCCTCACTGCAGGAAACCTTTCAAAACACAGGTTTCACTTTCAGCACAGCCCCAAATGCTGCACCGAGCTGGGATGTAGCACACGCTGCCTGGTTGTGCTGAGCATCACAGATTTCACAGACAAACAAGTTTGGAAAAACAGCTTGTGGCTGGAAGATGTCAGAACACTTGTCTAAAGCTCCAGAGAGAGAAGAAAATAAAAAAAAAAATAAAAAAAAATTAAAAAAAAAGAGCCACAACCCTGCTGCATCCTTTTCTTCTACATCAACAACAAGGCTAATGTGCCATGGCCCGATGCCAGCAGAAGGACGCCAGCTGCCCCACACTGCTCTGCTCCTGAGAAGAGCCACAAACACACTGACTGCAACAGGGAAATGAAAACCCACTTCATTACTTAATATGATAACATTTTTCTTCAGTATAAAGCACATTAACCTCTTGCCTCCCTCAAGGAAAGCAAGACCTTTAGCTAGCAAGCGTTTGGAAGATGGATAAATTAATATTTATCAGTCTGAGAAGTTGATTACAGTTTAATTTTTCAGACTTCCCTTGTCTTGCTGATATTTTTGACCCACAGCTCAAGCTGAATTCATCACTGCTATCAGCAACAAATACTTTTTTTCTTTTAAAGAAAAAAAAAAAAAAGAGTGGGCAGTGCCCAAAGTACTAGGAAATCTCAAGGGATGCAAAGCACTTCCTAAATGCTGGAGCAGGCTGTGATTTCTAACACCCATGGAAGTCTGGGTTGGAGCAACTGGTTTAAGATTACACAGGGAGCCTGGGGCACTGCCAAGAGCTGGAGCAGAACCTCATGTGAGTCTGCACCCAGACTCAAATGAACAATAAGGGGGAATGCAGGACCAGCACCTTCTCTGTCAGGAACTCAACACAGTGTGCAAATGTCGAGGTGGAAGAGGTGTGGGTGGTAGAGGCTGCTGGGCCCTACTCACTTCTGCAATCTTGTGAGGAATGTGACTCCCCCTTGCACAAGCCAGGTGTATTATTTACTGTCCCTCCCATCAGGTGTCACATGAGGTCAAGGGCAGCCCTGTTCTCCTTCAACCAAGAGGTCCTTACTGGATGTAGGAGAACAAGATGTGACATCCAAAGGCCTGTGTTAAAATACAGTGCAGCAGAGCAGTAAGGCCAGTCACAGGCACCAGCCTTAAACCCTGAGCTCTGGCAGAGCACTTAAAACATTTTCATCAGCACTGTGAGATTTCAGGCAGGTAATGGAGCAAGCAAGGGAAACCGAGGCACAAAGGCAGGAGGGGCTTTGGATAAGGGTATGAAGAGAGAGCCCAGCCTAGGGAGGAGAAGGCTCCATGGAGACCTTATTGCAGCATTTCAATGTATAAAAGGGGCTTTATAAGATGGAGAGAGACTTTTTACCTGGTCCAGTAGTGACTGGATGAGGGCAACAGTTTTCAACAGCAAGAGGCTAGACTGAGGTTGGATATAAGGCAGAAATTTTCTGCTCTTGGGTTGATCAGACACTGGAATAGGTTGCCCAGAAAAGCTGTGGATGCCCCATCCCTGGAAGCGTTCAAGGTTGGGTTGGACTGAGCAACCTGGTCTAGTGACAGATGTCCCTGCCCACAGCAGACAGGCTGGATTTTAACAGCTTCCCAGCCCAAACCATTCTGTGATTCACTCTCTGAAGCAGAACAGTGGTAGAGAGAGGCACAGAACTGAGGTGCTCGGCCTCCTGGGCTGTATGTACTGAGCAGCTTTCCCTCTCCGTGTGCGTTTCCGTACGACGCGGGGCACGCAGGAGCCCACGGCCCGGCTGGCGCCTGCAGACCCTGCTGCGACGCAAACAAAACCAGCGACAGCCCTGACAGGAAATACCACAGTCATTCCCTTCATTTCTACAAGAATTTCTTCTCCAAAATACTTGTCCCGGCATTTCCTCCAGCCCTGCTAACAAATGGTATTTTACTCTTTCTTGCCATATTCCTCTGAAAGGAAAAAGCAAATCCACTGCCGTGGCCACAAACCCACTGCCATCTTTCCAGGCTTTCCTTGAGGTATTTTTAGCTCTTTCCTCAAAACTTCTGATTCCACGGAGAAAAGACCACAACTGCCAAGCCTCAGAGAGAGAATTCAATGGGAATTTGAAGACAAAAGGGGCAACTTTGCCTCTTGGCTGGGGACCACATACCCCAGCGGGCTTGGCCAAGCTCCGTCCCTCAGAGCTGGAGCAACAGCCCTGTGTGCTGGTTTAGATTAAGGAAAACGTTGGAAAAGAATGGAAAAAGTGTTTCCAAACGAGGTGAATCATGATCTTATACAGAGATCCCTGAAGAGCTGACTGCTGTTTGTAATAAAAGCACACACAGAGAGCAGGAAAACAAGCTGTTAGTCCTAAAATGGAAGTGGCTCTGGAGGAGCAGAAGGTGCTAAGAACCCTCTCTGCTGAACAGCCAGGGGGTTGCTCAAACTGGGGTACAAGTCCAAGCTGAGCAATGCCCATGGAGAAGGCTAATGGCAGAGGCAGGTAGGGAGCCAGGAGAGGAGCCAGCCCTGCCAGCCCTTCCATGCCTGTGTCACCAAAACAACTAAAACTGCCACTCTGGAAAATCCCAGACCAGCACAAATTCAAAGATTCCCCCCATCATGTCCTCTCCTCCTCCTAAACTCAGCTGCCATCAGAAACAGCATTCTGTGCAGACCCCACCTCTGTGGCTTGCTTTAAAGCTGCTCCTGTCAAATCCAACCAGAGGACAGCTTTGCCCATGCTGAGACATCACAGGGATGGGGCTTTTGGAGCATTTTTTCAACCCAAATCCACAGTTGCCTCACAAACCAGCTGGGACAAAGCCTCTGACTTCAGCATAAACCCCTCTGTGGTCAGAAAAAGTCATCACAAGGGGCTTCCTATTCCCTTTGGTGCTGGTCCAAGAGGGGCTCATTCCGGCCTTACTCATATCCACCCACGAGACCCCAGGCACTTATTTTTCCTCAGTTTCCCCCTTGGGTAATACAGGGGCAATGAAATACACTCACTTTTGCGTGCCACAGGGTAATCAGAGGGATAATTTTCACTTCTCTTATTTTCTACTTGCTGGATTAGGAAACACTGAGAAAACCCCGCAGAGCCGTGCAGGCATTAGCGCTCGAGTTACTCCCTTTGTACAAAGCCACAAAGCGGTGGGATTCCTCCTCAGCTCCTGGCACTGGCTAAGAGGAATCAGCACCACAGGGCCAGGCTGGGGGGACTCCTACACTTCCCCAAGGTGCAGGTTGTTTGCATCAGCCCTGTGCTCGCCCCTGCCCTCAGCAGCAGGACGTTCCTTACAAGCCAGACAGCTGGAGCGCGGCCCCAGACCGCAAGAGGAGATGACTAATCCACGTCATTGGGAATTATCTGCACAGAACCCCCACGCACACCGGGTTATTCAGCAATCAGACAGAAAGGAGTTTGTCTGGCATTGTCCCCTTCTCATTTCAGGGGTGGAAAGCACGATATATCCCAGTCCCCCTGGATTCTTGCAGCTTGCTTTCCTCTGAAAGCAAGTCCAGCACCTGAGCAGCTCAGAGGGCAGTGGAAAGATGATGTCTAGAAGGGTCACTGCTGCCTGTTACAGACATTTCTGTTTCAGACAGCAGCAGAAATCACAGGCTTCAAAATGTTTATCTAAAACCACCCACCTGACAGGGAATAGCTTTTATCCAGCTGGATTTCTCATTGGTATCACCCTCTTCTCATCCAAGTCAGCTCCACATGCAGACATGGGAAAGCCTCTTAAGTCCTTGGGACTTCCCTGCCTTTGCCATCTCCAGCGAAGGCTCTCCCAGTCAGTGCTGCTCCCCAGGTGGGGAAATCCCTGCAGATTCCCATCTTCCCCCATCCACATCATATTCCCCAAATACAAAACAGGTGATAAAGCCTAACTCCTTTTTCAGGCTGCTCAAAGACCCACAGAGAGCCCTACAAAATGAGCTGTATTTTACCAGAGTTATGAGCAAGCCTTGTCTTGCATCCAGCTTGCCAAATAGAAGAGAGTCCAGAGGTAATTTACTAGAAGAACAACTTTTTAGGACAGTCTGACATTTGATGTAAGTGGAGAAACATTTCTTACAAATATTTAATTGCTGTGGGAGAACTTGCCATCATGATTAGGGTGGCAGAGGAGTTGCTGGCTGTCATCGGCTGTGACAGAGGCCCACTGACAACCAGCTTCATGCTGCCAGTTGCCAAGTGCTATTTATAGAAATGAATGTATGTGCACAGAAATAAATACAAAATAAATGCTAATTTAATTGTTCTTTTCTCCCTCCATCCTTTTGTTCAGGATTTCTTAATTATTTGGGGTTTCCATTCTTATTCTTTAATGCAGATCTTCATTCTTCTGTTTCCTCCATCCCCTCTTAAGAGACATTTTTATAAACAAACTCCTTTGTTCAGTCCAAGAGATAGCCTGAAAGGACTCCTTCCAGCCATCCCAGAGGATGCACAAGGAATCATGGAGTGATTAAAGGCATAACAGAGGAATACCAGTGCAGAAGTTGCTCTAGGAGCACTGTCAGAATGATCCCTCTGTTCCCAAAGAACGGCTCTGCTTTAACATGGGGAAGGAAAAGGGCGTCCATGTGTGCCCCTATAATTCCCACAAGGCAGAGAGGCAGGACGATGTAGTGGCTGCCACACCTGACCAGGACTCAGGAGACTCCAGCTCAGCCATCACATCTGCTGCCAGCTGCCTGGGCAATTCAAGGGAGGAAAATCATCCACACTGTGCTGTTCTCATTTCCAGCTTGTTCTGCCATGAGGCACCGCACATCCAGAAATCCAACCTTCACCCTAAACTCGTTTGTGAGGGAAGAAAACTAAGAAAAGAAGGATTTTCATGAAATTTGCCAAAGGATGTTCATTTCTTAAGATGATCTGAAGCAAAACTATCGATATTTTGGGAAAGAAATATTTTGGAGCACACACCACCACAGGCTGTTTTCTTGTGTGGCCCAGGCCTACCAGGAATACAATCTGGCAGGATTCAAACTTCAGCTTGTGTCCAGAGAGCACTAAGGAAGCCCTCCAGGAGACAGGAATGAGATAGCACTTCAGTTGTGTTTCTCTGTGTACCAAAACACTGCAGCAAGCCACAGAGAACTGGCTAGCTAGCCAACACATTCTTGTTTAACTCTGTCTTTCAGTGGAAATTTGGAACACTGACTAAAGGATTCCCATGCCTCAGAAAAAACATTTTTCCACAGAAAAAGAAATATTATTTTATTAATCTAACAACTGAACTCCCAGACCCAAGTAGCTCAACGTGAGCAGGTTGCTGCAGGGCCTCATGAGAGGCACCAACAATGAGATAACCAAGAGGACATTTTATCACCAAAATCCCCCTGTGCCTCACTCCCCCTCCAAGAAGGGAAACTGCAGGGCATCCCTCAGCCCAACCAGCCAACCTAACCACAGGGAAAAATAAAAAATAAAAAGGGAAAACCAAGTGCCAAAGGAACAACAAACCACCAGCACAATGACAGCATTTCCAAAGCAATCTCTCCCCCACATCAATTTCTGTCCTAAAAAACAAGGAAACAAAACTCCTAAAAGTGACCCAAACAAGCTGATTAAACTGAGCTGCAAACACGAACCAAGTCCCCACTAATTCCACCTCCTCTGGCCACTCCCCACGTCCCAAACTTGCCTCCCGCCATCCCGCGAGCCAGACGTGTTCCAGCCAGTCCAATTTAGTGAGGCAACAATTCAACATCCTCCAACGCCCTTCATCTCCTGGGGCCTGCTGGTCTGAACCCTCAGCTCCGGATGCGCGAGGAGAGCGGGATCCTGACCATCCACATCTCCTCCATCAGAGAGCTCTGAGCAGCCCTGAGCATGCAGCTACGTCTGCTCCACTTATGGGTAAAAAGAAAAATCATGAAGGGGGAAGTGTTCCTCCAAGCATCAACGCTGTGATAAGAAGGAAAGTCTGATTCCTGCTATAATAAAAATCAAACTCAAGTGGCAGCCAACTATTCTAAAGCTGATACCAGAGCACGGCGTAACTCCACCAGTGATTTATAAGTGAAGATGCAGAGTGGATGGGCTGTGGGTAGGGACTTGATTGCAAGATGCCAACTTTATGCAGATAAGAATTCAGTCAATGAGAACCACCACTTTCCTTATTTTTGACTAATTATCTGGTTAACTGTGTATGTGCTGCATTAACAGCCCAGGTCTCAAAAACAGCAGTAGGGATTTTCCCCCATTGCACAAAACAAATGTGTAATTTAAGAGGAGCCTGAAAAGTTTTGCTACCCTGAAAGCAACCCGAGCTGGCTCAGCATGGTCTCCACCCACCACCACACACAAGATGCTGCCCTCGGAGCCATCCAAAGCTGCACAGGGTTTTCTGCTCTGCCTGCAGCTGCAGGGAGCCAGCCCCGAGTTTCTCTGGTCAGTTCTGTAAACATCTTGGACTTATTTCAGCATGAGCTGAACACAAACCCAGTGATTCAACTTGGACAGCTGCTACTGCCAGGACACACTTTGAAACAAGACATGCACACGTGTTTTTGTCTGCATATGGCTGGGAAGTCCAGAGGGATTCGGGAAGGGATTTTTCCTCTCTGCACCCAGACTTCTTTGTAGCACAAGTGCCATTAAAAAACGCATGACAACAGTAAATGACAATTTGTTTTCTTCCATGCTAGGCATCGAGCAATTGCAGAGTTGACTGCAAGCTCATTCTAAACCATAGCACTAGAGGTGGAATTCCAAGTGGATTTGCTGCCATACTTCTCCAGTTGTCCTAATCTTTTTCTCCCTTTCTTTCTTGCTATTTTGACAACTGAATTCTTTCTTCACAACTTTTACGTTCGCATAACACTTGTTCCATACACAAGCAGGCTATTAAATCCACTTCAGCTATTGTATTGATGTCAGCAAACAATTTCTGACATTGCTCAAGGGACAACGTTTTTTGCTCACCAAAACAACTCTGAATGTGCAACAGGGCCAAAACCTTTGGGTTTAGGAGCATAAAGAAAAACAGCAGTAATTAATAATTAAACACTTTATATAAGAATGACATTACTCCTCCCCAAAGAGCCTGGGTGTCTACAGCTCAGAATTGGCAGCCTATCTTTCAAATATCTGAAGTAAAATATGCACGTAATAAATATTGTATTTCATTAACGCTGTCAATAGAAAACAATTGACTTATCCAAGTACTGAAGTTGCACAGCCTGAAACAAGTTCTGCTGCTTTCAGAGCTAAACAACAGTTAGAAGTGCCTTGAGGTAAGAATTGAGATTTAAACCCAGTTTCAGGCTCAGTTGTTGTATTTGTGAATAATTTGGGGCATCACTCTTCTCTGCTTCTCTGTGATATAGGGATGCCTGTAACTTCCTTTCAGCCCTTCAAAAAGAGCTCATGAAGCTCGTAACTTGGTAAAATTATGATATTTCTGATGTGCTGAGCACCTGTTAACTTCAGTTCTAACATTTAAACTCTGCTCTGCCAGCATGGCAAGCACCAAGCCCACGTCTTTGGTCTGCTGGAGTTTGGGGTGGACTAAAGAAGCAATGCCTTACCTGTTTGTTGGAGTGGACACTGTTTTTATTCCTGTTGTTGTCCAGCAGCCCCCCACATTTGCCCAACGCTGCCAAATCCTTCATAATAGAGTGCAGAGCTTCTTCTTCATCTGCAAAAGAAGAGACGACTGAAGTGTGGAAGACAACCCTGCCCTCGGATGTGCAGAGTGAAAATATAGCACTGCAAATATAAACTTTCAGCACAAATGGATCAAAAGACACAATGTCAAGCCTTCCTATTAAGAGAGGCCTTCCAAGACCACACCAGAGTCTCTTCTAGCCCATCCTGTCTTAAAAAATACAGGTTCCTACATCACAGACAAATAATGAGATCTCATTGCCCCCACCTGAAAGTGCTTGCAAGAAAGCTGGAGAGGGACTCTTGATAAGGGCATGCAGTGATAGGACACAAGCAAATGCCTTTTAATTGAAAGAGGGCAGGTTTAGATTGGATATTAGGAAGAAATTTTCCTCTGTGAGGGTGGTGAGGCCCTGATTGTCTAGAGAAGCTGTGGCTGCCCTATCCCTGGAAGTGTCCAAGGCCAGGTTGGATGGGGTTTGGAGCAACCTGGAATAGTGGAAGGTGCCCCTGCCCATGGCAGGGATCACTGCCCATGGCAGTGGATCCACTTTGTGAGGTGAAAGTTGATGCTCTACAGGACAGAAACCTTTCAGAACCTGGCAAACTCACAGCAGCAGGTGAGGGAGCACAACACAGTTCTTCATCTCTGCCTTTCCTCTTCCTTCATTAAAGGTGGACAAGACCCACAACTGACTTGCAAAACCAGAGGCAGTGAGAAACCAGGGGAGAGGCCAAGGAATCCATGAAAAGAGAGAAACTCAGCAATGCTGCATAGAAGACACTGGAAGCCTGCATGGGATTTCTGATTCTGCAGTAATGGGAGAACTTTGAGGGACCCATTGTATCTGAAACCAATCTCCTTCTTTTCAACACTTTGGCATCTGTGGCCTCTAAAGCAGCTATAAAGGATTACACTGGAAAATACCAACTGCAAGAACTAAGAACCCTGTCAAGACTTAGGGCAGGGCACGCTCGTTAGTGAAAACCCACTGCACACTCCATGTTTGTGGTACAATCAAGGCAAGTGGGAGGCACATGCAGCTATTACTGTAAAAAATACGAATACAGCTACAAATCTTGTCTGAAAATTAGTGTCTCCAGGGACAGAAACACCCCTACGCCAGGCCAGCCTTCAGATTTAACTCAAAGTCCACAAATATGTGAAAAATTACAAAAACTGTATGAAATCAGACAGGACTGGGCCCAAATACTGAGGATCTTTCCCCAAGGAGGTGTATGTCCTGGATCCTCGTGCCCAGAGACAACATCCTCTCCTCTTTTTCTGCTCCTCCTGCTGGGTTCTATCAAGATTGAAGCTATGAAAAAAAACCCAAATACATGAGAAAAAGACTCCTCCTGCGTGCTGTGCTCCCAGAGCATATTAAAGAAATAAGGGGAAAAATTGGGGGAAAATGCTTAAAATCCAGTCTCACATTTCAGAGCTCAGAAATGATCTCCAATGCCTACACCAAACTATCTGGATAAAGCCTACATTTTCCTGTAGGCAATGTGTGTATACATATTTAATATATAAACATATATCTGTACATCCATATTAGATATCTAATTGGCAAAATAATATAATTCATACCAAAGTACATTAAAATGTAATCCCTTTTGCCTTCCACATCTCCCTACTTTCTAAAAGCACGGGTATGTTTTTCCAGAGGGGTGGCAGGGAGCACAGCCTGAAATGCTACAGGAAAAAACTCAAGACAATTTTCAGTTCTAGTTCAGGAAAAAAAAAAAAAACAACAACAAAAAAGAAACACATCAAAAATGTCCCCACAGTTTGGGTTTGGGGTGTTTTTCTTTTGTTGTTGTTGGTTTGTTTTGGTTTGTTTTTTTTTAAAGGACCTCTGGGACAACCATAGTTTTCCACTGAGATTTTGTAGTAGGAAACTACCCAACACAAAAAAAGAAGAAAAAAAAGCTTTTGGTTTTTTTTTTTTTCTGTGCAGGGGGAAGGGAACAGGGGGAGGGACGAGCTAAAACAAACCCACAAAAACAAAACCCCCTTACGCCGCCCTCCAGGAATTTTCCACCAAAGCTCTAATCTCTACAGTGCCCCTCACCCCTTTCTTTTTTTTCCAGCGAGTGACAACAAAAGTTTCCTGAACTGCCTGACACAAAACACAATCTGTAATGTCACGGGCCAACAGGGCCAGCAGGCAGAGGCAGAGCCTGGCTTTGGTAGCAAAACCACCCAATTCACCACCCCTCTCCCATCTCCAAACCTCCCTGGCCATGGCCAGCAGCATCTTCCAGGAGAGGAATCTCTGGTAAACCATCACCAGTACCCTGGTTTATATGACATTGTCTTCCTCCTCTATCTACACAACAATTTTGCCAAAACTTTTTGTAACAGACTTCCAAGTCCACCAAACACAGGTTTAAAAATTCCTGGTGCTGCAAAGCCAGTTCATGGTAAGTCACATTTCTTAGGAAGTCAGGCTACAAATCTCTGCCAGAAGTGACTTTTTGCATCTCTCCAAATATAGCAAAGCAAGGAGAACCCACTCACTTTCAGTAACTGCTTAAATTCAGCCAGTTTCCAGAAATACCCAACCATCAACTTAATTGGCCCAGAATCAGTGGTGTAAAACTGAGCTCCAGTTGTCCTGAATAGGTACGGAAGGAAAAAAAAAGAAAAAGCTACTTCTTGTATTTGACTGTCAAATCAGCATTCTCATTCCTCTATCTACTAAAAAAACTGATGCAAAAGAGCATTCTAAAAAGCTTTTGAGGATTTTTAACTACAAAACATGAGTGTTTGTTGTCAAAAAACTAAAATACTAAATGACACAACTGCTACAAAATAAGATAAGAAAACTTCTTCCTATACAAGCAGGAAAGGTTGTTTTCTGCTGCCAGAGGGTGAAAGATGACTTAAGCACAAGCAGAAATACAGTATTTCCTTGAACTAACATATTTCTATGTGCTTAAGTATTTTTCAACTGCTTTTAACAGTGTGTTTTTACTCTAAGAGAACTGCAATTTCAGAGAGGCAATGACCAAAGCTGTTCAAAACAAAACCCCCCACACCAGGCTCTGAAGCAACTTCTGAGCAGCAGCAGCACAATTTGCATCATCGGTTGCAAAACCGACACTTCCCAGTCCTCTTCAGGACAGCTTTGCACAGGGACTGATACTTTCCAGACTGAACCTCTTGCCCATCCTAATTACTGCTCTTGGGGTCTCCAAGCTGACTCCCAAGAAGGGTGGAGAACTTTGTTCCATGGAAATACGCAGCCAGCTCAGCCAGTGCAGTCAAAATTCAAACAAGCACTGAAGCTAACTGGATAATTAAATCCAAATGCCACTCCCAAGCCTTTCCAGCAAAAGGGGTGTCACAGGCTGCTCCTTCTCTGTTTGGCTTGGTTTGAGCCAGGAGAGGGTGAAGGATGGATGGCTCTACCAGGGACAAAATGCCAATTGTCAGGAATCCCGGGCCCAAGGGACAGGAAAAATCCTGTTCTCCTGATCCAGCCCTGGCAGGACCCAAATGTTCTTCAGCCTTGTGAGAAGGCAGCATTGAGGCTGCACAGCAAACACCTCCCCAGGCTTTGCCATGGCTCCAGAACAAAACAGCTGCGAGTTGCACAACACTGATGAAGTATCCTCGGAGCTCAGATGGACTTGGGAGCCTCCTGGAAATCTTTGTGCAACGTGAGCAGGTTCCTGCTCCTGAACAACCTCCTGGCCCAGCTCCACTCTGGCATCATTTTGCACAAATTCACTTAAGGTACTGTGGGTTGACAGGATGAATTGTACAGCAAATCCCACTTGCTCTCCAACACAACATGTAAACAGGATTATTTCTACCATGGAAGATCACGACAGAGAAAAGCTGATTACAGAGACAGCAAAAATGAAACATAAAAATAAATCACGTTTAGTACTGTCCCTCTGTCCCCAGTGTCTCTTCTTCCATCCTCAGCTCTGTCTTTATTTTCAGCTATTTCCCTTAGTAGGAAACTCATTTCTTTCTTCTCTACTTTCCACCAGCACATTTAATTTTGTGCTTTTTAAATCAGCTTCCTGTGGCAAATCTTGTTTGATCACACTGCCAGCCCACCCAACCAAGGACCACTTCCAACCAAAAATAATAGATGTTTCAAAAGATATTAATTTCCCAGAGGTTTGGGGGTGGGGGGATATACCCATAGCAACATAGAAGAGAGGAACACACAGGAGCAGAAAGCCAAGAGCACTCCCAGGAAGCAATGACCAGTGGAGCTCCAGTAGACAGGGCTTATATTTTTATTAAAATACACTCATCCGTTTTGGCAGGATCTTACATCAAACCCAGAATGCCTCCTTCTCTCATCAGGTTTTCAGTTCTGCAAGATGTTAAGATTCACAAGTCTCAGGCACTACCAGTACGAATCTGAGGCATCAAAATCAACCAGGGAGTGAAATCAAAAAGCCAGCAGATGACACATCTCTCTGCCCTTCAGAGACACGCTTCCGGCGTTGCTACATGGCCTTAGGTTCCAGTCTGCATGAGGGAGAGAGGAACCTGGACTTTCAGTCTTAGTACAGCAAGGTCACTGCTCAAAAAGAGAGAAAAAAAAAATTTAAAAGGGAGAAATAGAAAGCCTGAAGGTCAACATGGACCACCCAAAACAATTCAAGAGTCAGGAGAAAAAGCAAATGAAGAAGGGACAAAGGAATAATTTAGCTGTGTTCAGATGGTCTAGACACTGCTGTTATTGTTGGCTTCACTAATAGGTCATTGCTAAGAGGCAGCTTACGGTAGTTTCATGAAGCTGCTTCTATCAACACTGCAAAAAAAAAAAAAAAAAGCAGCAGCAGCTGGATGAAGCCCACAGGAAAGCCTGCAGAAGTAAAGCAGAGTCCTGTAAAACATGGTGAGTTCTGATTTGGGCCTCTCACACACACACCAGGCAGAACCAGGGCTGAGAAGAGTCTGGGAAAAGTCCTGGGCGTTGCAGGAGGGAAGAATATTGTCCTGTGAGTCATTCCTGAGCGAGGCTGGAGCGTGCAGCTCCAGGGCCCTGCATGCACTTGGATCCACAGAAAAACCACAGATGTGACCACTTGTGGTCACTGAAGATCCCACTGTGCTTTTCACAGCCCTGATGCTTGATAGTGCATCTGCCTGTGTAAACTCCAGCAGCACCCTCCACCACCAGCATCCACCTCTCCAGGAGCCACTGGGGATATCCCCAGGCAGAGGGAAGAGTTCTGTGGAGGCTGAGAGGGGGATGAAGAGAGGATGGGGAGCCACACAGAAACACTGTCACATTCAGTAAAAGCCCTTTCAAAGGCAAGACTTCGAATATATAGTGACAAAAAATACTGATATGTAATAAAACACAGTGAAAATAAATATGGAGCCACATGATGACGATGACACTGACTATCCTGCCTTTGTTCTGAAGAGACATCAGCCTTTCATTTTCTCTGGGTTTTTTTTTTTGAAAGTACACAGTTTTTGGTTTGACTGGTATACAACATTTATCTCTTACCAAAGGGCACCTGAACTGGAAGACAAGACTCACTCCCCTGGTATCACTCAGCACCTGCAAAGGGCAGCCCTGATGGAATTCCTGATGGAGTTTCAGCTACGCTGTCAGGAGGAAAGGAGATGGGCTGGGTTCTATGTCTCATTTGATGGACAGGAATCTGAGACAGACAAAAACTTTGCTCAAGACCACACAAGTCTGCAGCCAGAGCTAAGCACATTAAAGGAGCTTAAATTCAGAGAGGACTTAACTGGATCTGGCCTTCCTGGCTGTATACAAAGGGCACAGCAACTCCTTCAGCAACTTCCACATCCCAACCTTGACCTGGAATCACACAAAACAGCCTCTTCAGAAAGCCCTAGCTTGAAGAGCTCTTGCACTTACTGCAGTAACCTCTTTGCAACAAATACCTCAATTCCAGTTTGAGAGTACAGCTTGCTTTGTATTCTACTCATTAGATCTTGGTACCCCTGTATCTTAGAGACCCTTCTGTTAATAGACACTCCCCATCTTCTCCAAGTACTCACAGACTGTGATTTCATCTCCTTTTAACCATTCTTCATTTAAGTAAATGGAAATACATAGCTTCTGCCACTAGAGTGATACTTCGTTCATTCCTAAAGCTCTTTCCAGTGGTTTTTTTTGGTTTGGTTTTTGGTTTTTTTTATCAAGAGAAAACATCAAAGAAGCACATAATGTTCAGTGGCCAAAGCACCTTTTCATGTGGGTTAGCTGTGTGAGCAGGGGGCAACAGCAAACTTGGCCCACATGTTACAGTGCAAGTCCACATCTATCAGACCAGCAGCCACCTGGGTTGCCCACTGCCTTCCCAGAAGGTGTCAGACCAGGCCAGGTCTCTCAGGGAACACAACAACACTCACCCATGTGAGAGCAGGTGTCAAAGAACTTGCTTGTGAAGATACATGCTGCCTTTTCTCCAAAAGCCAGAGGGGGAAAAAGCTTGGAGATGAAGAGAAACCCTGACGTGGGGTTTCTTCAGCACCTGCAAACACTATGAACAGACATCCACCAGGATTCAAGCCATGCACAAGAAACTGGGGGCAGAGGTACAGCACAGGCTTGATGATCTCAAGGGTCTTTTCCAAACTAAATGATTCTGATTCTTAACAGAAGGGATCAATTAGTAAGTAAACACCATCACTGACTGTCCCAGTCAAAACTAGGAAGGACCCCAGTGAGCCAGAGACTCAGAAGCCTGACTTGGACCATGACAAAAGCCCCCAAGCAAGCAAAGAAGGGACCCAGACACTCTGACAGGCAGCAACAAATACTGTTGTGCAACTCATCCCCTTGGAAGGGCTGCCTGTGGATGATCTGTGGCAAACACAGCGCTGCCTGCACCCATCTAGTGAGATCCAGACAAACCTCCACATAAATCCAACCCACATGCACAAACCATTCTGCCACCATCTGGAGCCATGTCCAGAATCTGATAAAGAGAAAAATTATCCAATTACCCTCCTCCAGAGCAGATTGCAGTGCAGCAGACACACCAGTGGAGCACGTTCCCTTTGCAAGTCAGCAAAGGCTCACCAGCAGCTGGATCCTGCTGCCGTTCTCCCTCCTGCAACCCCACCCAAGGGATGCCAAGGTCACCCCTGCGTAGGACTCAAGGGCAGGGCACAGCCCAGCAGGTCAAGCAAAGCAATTATATAGGAGGAAGTGAGGAAAGACCCTCCTGATATGCAGGATTTCTTGCCAAGAGTTTGCTCACTAATGTCTTGAGCTCAGGACACACAAACTCACATAGAAAACCAGTGCTGTGATGTGCTGGGGGTTCTTGTAAGCACACTTCTTCTTATCAAAGAATTATAATGCTAAAGGGTGCACCAGGCAGAGGAAATTATTAATCCTTTACCTGACAAATGGATGCTCGACTCTTGCTCTCCACAAATGACATCAGTTTGGATTTTTAATTTCACTTTTACAGCGCAATCAGTAACTGCCTTGTGAAAAGAAACAAAACCAAACCCATCAGAGGCTTTTGACAGCTACAGATGTCCATCACACCAAGTGCCCAACAGAGCATCTGTGGGTTTAGGGCACAGTTACACCATCCCACATACCCCTTTTCTTGGGGATAAAAATGAGTTCCTGCCTCCTATTCCCCCTCTACCCCTCAGCTGATCCACACAGCTACTGGAAAAATTGCACAGCCAAATTGGAGACTGTGTTTAGATCAAAACGAGCCCTTCCTTTTACATCCCCCTGCAAAAGGGTACAGAAAGCAGAGCTCAGGAATGGGCTTGGAGGGGAGGGCAAGAATCTGTTTTTAAAAAGCTAAACCAGTTATTTTTAAAATTATAAACGTATATCACACATATAACTAAATCAAATCACCAATGACAAGATGCAACCAGTCTCCAAACACTCATGCACACAAACAAGCACACACCTCCAAGGTAATATAGACATGCTAAAACTAATTAATTAATGAGGGCATTGAGAAAACAGCAAAAGAGACTAACCTGGCACATAAATCCATGTGTTATGGCAGAACCTATTCGAGAGCCAGGGTGAGATCATGAAGAACTTCAAGTGCCCTCTGAATTTCCTCACGAAAAACCAAAAGAAAAGGCAAAGCTACTGGGACTGCACCTCCATTTAGGAGAGGTGAGAGCGATGCCCTTAAAACCCTGAGTGATCAGTACCTGGCAAACACCAAAACCAGAGCATTTGGGATGGCAAGTTTTATCACATGTAAAAGTTTCAGTGGTTAGGCCACAAATCACACAAGAAATTTCTCCTGACGAGTTGTGAAGCACTGTGGCTCAATGCCCGTGTTCCCTTGTCCTGAAGGCTTACCAGGGACTTTTGCAATGGAAAAGGACTCAGGATCCAAAAGGTGTTTGGTTTAGCTCAGCAGGGAGGGAAAGCAAGGTTACGTCTGTGGTTCACCACAAGCCTCCACTCCCGAAATAGCCAGCCCTGACAGCACCGCACGCAGGAAAATTCCACGGGGCCGGAGCCACCGGCACAGCTTTCCCAGGCTCTGCACACCCTGCTCTCCTCCACAGCCCCATCCCTGGGCACACTTGTCACCACAAGTCCCCTGTACATCCCCATATGCTTGGAGAGTGGCAAAGCCCAGCTAAGAAGCCAATTTTCCCCCATCTGACATCCTGGCAGTCATTCTCCTTCCTCCTCTCACCTCTTCACCTCCAGCAGCTCAAGAGCACAACCCATGGAGGTGCAGCCACCTCACAGACTTCACCCCTTCTTGGCTCATGGAACAAATGTCTGGGTTGAAATTGGGTGGCATTTGGTGGGGTGAAGATTTGCTGAAGAGGACAGAGTTGCGGGAAACAGCTGCTGCCCCTCACATCCAGCCAGTGACTGGGATGCTGGAGCAGGACACAGATTTTTGAGCCCAACCATAAACCTAACACTGCTCATGACAAACCCCTTGTTTCTCGTTTGCTTTTGCAGATTAAAGTCAGTCTAGGAGAGCTGCAAGCAGGGGCTGGCTAGACCCTTATAAAGCAAAACGAACCACATTTAAGAAAATTTTGCACGCCTGCAGCTCTGCTACTCCTCACCACTTCAAAGGTACCAGGTTTCACTCTCATCCCACAACAAACTTTCACAACTTTTTTACTAACCCTGCCCCTTGCTCCACAAACACTAATTTTCCTCTAACGGATTAACATAATTGAATTAAACTTGGGCCAATTATTCCAGCAGTTTCCCTGCTAAGCTTAAAATTTGCTCCTTCTGAAGAAGGGTTTATGTGCCTAAAAGGCAGCCTGGTTTTTTCCACCTCTATCATTTGGTCTAATAAAAGATATTACCTCTCCCCACAACCTGTACCTCTCTCTTGAGCACACTTGAAAGGAGAAAAATGTTTACCTAGCAAAGAAATGTAACTGGCAAGTTATTTCCCCTGACTGACTCCGTTACCTTTGAAGGTTATTTGAGGGATCATAAAGAACTCATTCTCCCTCCCAGCCCAGCGACTTCCAGTGCTCAAAGCCTCAGCCCAGAGCCCATGAACTCCTGGCCTGTTGCTGCAGCAACAGCTGCAACATCCCAGGTGTGGTGCAGGTCCAGTCCCACATTCCCCAGGTGTCCAAACCCTAAATTTGAGCCCTGGGTACAGCAGGTGCAGTGCCAGGAAAGGGAGAAGGAGACCATGAGCACCTTTTAACTCAGACACCTCTCAAAAATATTAAGACCTGAGCTAGAAAGCCTGATGTGTCTTATTAGAATGTAAAGTGCTGCAACTTAAGATGAATTAATTTTTCCTTAATAGCTCTCAGCATACAAAGAGAAAGTTAAGAGCAAGAAAGAAGTGAAGAGTGAAAGCACTGCCTACTGAGGAAGGAGGAAAACACAGCATGGGAGGGCTGAGACATCAGTGCCTGCATCCATGGGATAGGGTCTGTTCTGCCACCTCCAGCTCTAGCAGTTCTCTCTGTTTCAGCAGCCCCCCAAACAACAGTTGATTGAGCTAAATGGCCATGCCATGGCTGCTCAAACTAGCCTTCAGCAAGCTGCCGTGCCTTCTGCCAGCCCAGCCTGCAATCACACACACACTGTCCAGTCAATACTATGAACAACATCGTTCTCCCATCTCCCACACCTCAGATGACCTTTCTGCTGAAGCAAAAGTCACACTTGCTCCAGCAAAGCACTAAAGACCTAAACCTTTGAGTTGTACAGACATACACTGAGCAGAATACATCGGCCTTCCTGGAGTTTTTATCATCAGAAACACACATGCACGCACACAGCTTTTCATAACCACAATTAGGAATATTTAAATCATTTTTAAAACAGAAAAAATAAAAGTTAAGCAGACAAGCTGATGGTTTTTGTACCAACTTCTGCAGATTTTTTAATACTATTACTGCGCTGTCATGTTTAAACATGCCAATTTTTAATACTTATTGGCCATGGTTTTTCCACTGTGTTGCACTGGAGATAAGGACACCTTAAAAAGTGTCACAAGCACTTGTTTGATCAAATTACAAAGAGTCTTGGACCCTTGAGGAGAGGTTGCAGATGGAAATGGACTGTAAGCTGAATAGAAAACCCAGTGCCAAGGACTTAGGCTGGTCCCAAGCTGGCCCACGTAGAGATACTGCAACAGCCCTGAGATACAACGGCTGCACAGGGCTGGTCCAAGCACTGCATGACACAGAGACGCCAGAAGTCCCCACTTCCCATCTTGTGGTCTCCATGCAAGGTCATGCAACTTCCCTAGAACATGTCTAGGAGTGAACAGTCCTGTGCTGAACTCTGAGACACTGAGCAGACTATAAATAAGATCCTGGAAAAAAAAAAGGTAGGGCTGGAACAGACTGTCAGAGATCACCTCATCCTACACATCTCCTCTGTGGTCTTTTCCAGAAGGCAATCAATGATGTAACTGCAAATCCCCTGCACTTCCCTTGAAAACGCTCCCTCACCCCAATGCATGGAGCAAACAAACACCTATGAAAGGAAGAGGGAGAGAAGTGAAACTAACAAACCCTCAAAATTTAGCCCGAATTTCTGTGCGTCAGCAAAGCTATTGCAGCGATTCTTTAACTGACAGGCACCGCTCAGAAACACTGATGGGGATACAAAACACTTCACCCATCTCATCCTGACAGCTGAGCCACAGACCAGACTCAGGACCACAACGTGATCCCATCTGGGCACGATCCCATCCTGGCAGATCTAACCCCACACAGGCGTGGATGCTGCTGGTGACGAGCCACAGCAACGACACCTTGGTGAGGGGACGTGCACAGCGCCTTCCACCCCCACACAAGTGCAAGCAGAACTCCAAACCTGCACAAGATTCCTATTGATTCAGCTCGCGTTCCCAAAAACACGGCCACAGTGCCTCTCTTTGCTACAAAATTCCCACAATGAATGCTGCCCTGGTGCACCCATATTATCTTTGCAGCTGGCAGGCTGAAGGCATCTTGAGCAGCTTCTATCAACCACTCTGTACAAGAAGCCACCAAACTGACAATCTCCTGAGAACTGGGCTGGAGCCAGTAACTCCTTCCCTGCTGGTGCTCAGGGCAAGTCTGAGCTTTCCTTCTTAAAAAAACCCACACGCATTGACAAAGCAGTGGCTTTTGCTTTCAAAGTGAGAACTTTTCTAAAAAATTTTGGGGTTAGTCACCAGGGATTTTAAACTGAAATTTGTCACTCTTTATGTTGAAGAAGCAGATCTGGACTTTCTCTTCTCTTCCCTTCCTTTTTTTTTTTTTTTTTTAACCAAGCTTTAAGTTAGTTCTCTCCCCACAAAATCTGTCTTCTAGGTAACAGAGAAAGAGCAAAAAGAACAGACACATAAAGCCAGGATGGGGGAAACACCATTCTTCTCCCTTCTCCGTAGGGGAGAATAAACACTTAAAGTGTGGCAGAGGCCTCACACTTTTCATTTTTTAACTTCAAACCACTACCAAACTCTGAATCACGTTTCTACAAGGCTTTTACTGAGGGTAGGTAGTGACAGGACAAGGGGGAATGGCTTCACTCACAGAGAGAAGGTTTACATTAGATGTTAGGAAGAAATTCTGCCCTGTGAGGGTGGTGAGGCCCTGGCACAGGGTGCCCAGAGAAGCTGCCCCAGCTGTGGAAGTGTCCAAGGCCAGGTTGGATGGGGCTTGGAGCAACCTGGGATAGTGGAAGGTGTCCCTGCCCATGGCAGGGGGTGTAACAAGATGGTCTTTAAGGTCCCTTCCAGCCCAAACAGTTCTATGATTCTGTGATTTTCTGTGATTCTACACATCTGCAAGAACAATCCCTAAATTTACTGATCTTCCCACACATATCTCCTTTTTTTTTTTTTTTTTTTTTTTTTTTTTTTTCTTTTTTAAAGCATCGTTTCAGCCATCCCTGAAAAGTTTCAGGTGAACTTGTGTAAATGCTGCAAATGTGCAAGTGAAGTGCTCAGCTTCAACCAGGACTCCTCCAAGATCTCCTTTCCTGGGTCACCAGGTCAGGAAGCCATTTAAGCACTTCCAAGTGGTCCCAACTTCTTACATAATGAATTTTCTTTCGGATAAAGTTCTTGTCTAGAGAGGTAAGATCAAAATCGTTATGTACCTCCAGAACTACAAATAATTCCCACTTCAATAAAGTTTCCCTCAGCACCACAGAGCATCTGACAAAAAACTATTCCAGCAGAAGAGGAAGAAGGTAGAAGTAATCCAGGCCACCAATTAGAAAAGCAATATATTCTAGCTCTGTTTGAAACAGAAAATTCCTTAGGAGAAAAGATACAGGGAATGAAGATGCTCTGCAGAGAAATACAAGGCACACTTGGGAAGAGACTCCACCTAGAACATGACCCACCAGATCGTACTCAGAAAAAGGTGCCAAAATTGGAGAAATTGTCTTCACTAAACTGCTAAACATAAATTAGAAAGCAACATAATATTCAGTCAGAGCATCTTAGCAATGTTCCCCAGTCTGTCACCACGCAGGCTGCAGAAAATTGACTGCTCATGGGGAATCCAGTTCTTACCCATCTTTCCATCTACATCAGGCCTCCATTCCACTGGTCCCAGACACTTGTGCCTTATCCTCCTCTCTCAAGCATCCACCCTGTAACAAACACATGCAGAGGTTACAGATTAATTTTGACATGACAACAGGCTCACTGTACAGGACCACTTTTCACAAGGCCTCTCCCCACCATCACCTGGGAAGGAGGAAAGAGGAAAGGAGGAAACCATTTAGGTAGGAATGGAGACCAGGAGTCTGCCCCCCTCTGCACACACCAAAGGTAACACACCACAAACCTGGTACGTTCATGGTTTCAAAATCTTGGAGTAAACAATTTGTACTTCCTTAAGAGCAGAAAACGGTAATGACATGATATTTTTAATGTGTTTTTACATGATTAATGTAACCCTAAAGCAATACCATCTTTAACACTTCACATTCCGCAGCATCCCTGTGGGATAACACTCACTTGGGGAACAGACTGACAGCAGGACATGGGAAAGCAGTCCTGAAGCAAAGCAGAAACCTAAATTTAGGCCTTCCAAACGGCAGTCAAGGTTCCCCAAGGCTGGACCAGATTTCCTCTGACTGCATGGGAACAAAGCTGAGTGCAGGCAGCTCTCAGAAGCAGCGACTGCCCTGTCCATCCCTCACGGGAGGCACGTCCCTAGGAGGCCTCCCAGAGTTTCTGCCTTTAATCTGCCCCAACACCAGCACAGAAGTGGGTTCAGTGACCTTCCATCCTGCATTCAGCCAAACTCCTGCACCCAGTCAGGTTTTTTGGGGTTTTTTGTCCACCAAGAAACTAAAGCAGACCCGAGCCTGCTGGAACCTGTCCTGCTCACTAATGAAAAGCCTCATTTTAGACTGAATGAAGGCAAAACCCACCTAAAGATGGGCACCTTTTAAAGAACACTGTGATAGAAGACATCAAATTCCACTTTAGCTGCCTGATAAGCCCTCAGATTTTTTTGGTCATAAACCTGTGTGATAGCACAAGAAAAGGGAGAAACACCTCAAGAACTTGATCAGACTTGCACAGGGAGTAAGACATTCCTGTCCTGCAGTCACTGCAGGTTGCCCTGAAGTCAATGAGAGCCAGGTGCTCCAGGACACTGACATGGATCCTGGAGTGTTAAACATGATGCATTGGTTAGAAATGATAGGAAAAGGCACTTTGAAACCCCCCCTGCTTGGTCAAATCGATTCAAACACAGCAACAAATCTGAAGAGAATCAGGAATGCTCCCAAGCATGGATTAAAATGATTTTCTGCAGCTCTGGTGCCTCAGGGCTGGCAAGCAGAGGGATATTTATCCAACCTATTTTGAGAGAGATGAGCAGGAAGGGAAGGCGATAAGAGAGCAGCAGAGGCGGAGACGTCCATGTGCCCCCGAGAGCGTTGCTCCTTCTGCTGCTGCAGCCTCCTCCCAGGACAGCACCACTCAGCCTGAGAGCCCAGGGCTACCAGGGACTCTGCTCTGCCCATTTTCAAGACCAAGGAGGAGGCAAGGAAGCAAGCAAACAGCTTGAAAGGTTAAAAATCCTACCTTGAGAAGGAACTGGTCAGTCTATGCAGCACTGAATCAAGAGGCTGCAGAAAACCAGCAAGAAAGCAGGGAAAAATTCCATCTGATTATAACAAGAGCAGGAAACAGCCCAGATCTTCACTTTTGCTTTCAAAATTGATGTGAGACTTCCAGGAATTAAGCTGTGTGCATAGTTTACACCGAGGGCCACAGGCAGATAGCCTGGATTAACTGTAAATTCCTGGGATAGCCCAGGTTAACTCTCCTATCAGAGTAATAGATTTTTCTAATGGCTTTCTGGAGACCTTCCAGATCTTTCCAATCCATATCTAGTCACAATAACATGCACCTACAGGAACTGTGCAAACGAGCCCTGGAAAAAAACAGGTGACCTTTCCATCAGCAGAGCCCTCCCCTGTGCTGTTCTCCATCACCTCTGCCACAGCAAACCCCTGAGACCCCAGTGCCCAGCCCTCGTGAGCAAACCAGCCCCTGCACACAGGGCAGGAAACCTCCATGGATACACAAGAGAAAGAAAGGTTTTCTGTTTTAGCAGATCTCTTCAATCCTGAGGACAGCCAGCCTTCAAACGACTGCAAACACTGGCAATTTCCGTGGCTTCCCAAAAATACATACCAGCAGCTTCCTGTTACAGAAGGACAAATTCCTGTTTCTAGTACAAATTCTGCCCTATTATTATGTCCCTTAAAAAACAGGGAGGGGGAAAGGGGAAAAAATAAGAGAGCAAAAAAAGGGGAAAATCCTTTTCCTATAGATGCAGCTCCAAGCAGCTTCTCCTCCCACTAAGCTCCCTGATAAGAGCCTGCAAGTGTTGGCAGTTTTCGACACAAACCCAGTGAGCATCTGAAACTGGGCTCCCACTGGGCACTGCACCAGTCCCACAGCCAACAGAACTGTGTAAATCTACTCAAAATCTCCCTGCTAAGCAGTGAGAGAGCTCAGCAAGGTGTTGGCTCCCAGGGATGCTGGGGCAATGTACCCCAGGTTTGTGCTGTGCATGCAAGAGACTGTCTGCTCCAGTCTGCTCAGGGAAGTGCTGGAGGTTACTTAACTTGCAGAAAAGCCCAGTTCAGATGCTCTCATCTAGGGGAAAAGCAGTTTTGATTTGCCTGAGCTGAAATTTTCAGACAAAGTGGCTCAACTTCATTATGGCTCCACGAGTGCAGGGTACGAGTATCTACGTGAGAGATGTATGGAAAGTTAGTAATCCACTTTGAAAGTTAATCCCAGTTTTTCCCTTTTCTTCCCATATTCCTGGCTGGAAAGGGATTAAGCAGGACTGAGCTCAAGGGAGACAACAGTTCAGCTATGACATGTCTGTGTATCCATGACTCCTGCCCCTGTGGATCTAAGTTACAGAAAGCAAACCAGGCGAGGAGAGGATGGAGAAGTGCAATTTTTCCCTGGATGTAAGGAAGACAAAACAAAGTGGCCAGGAGACTTACTGGGAGGAATTATGAAGGATGGGAAAGCAAGAAGAGTGCAGTCCAGCATTAAGAGCTGGAGTCACCTGCAATCTACTATTGATATAGGGGATTTACAGTATCATCTACCCCAAAAAGGGTTGTTCTTACCCCACAGAGGCTCAACATCCACCATAAAACATGGACTTCAACTCAGAATGTCTCGCCACTACTGCAGCACAAGCAAGTGGCATCTCCCTCTGCAGTTTATCATCCCCAGGCTTCCAGGGAAAGCAGCACCTACTTATTCCTGCCTGAGCACCACTTAACACTTTGGTCTGAAGGTGTAGGGACACACCACTGTAAAAAAAAAAAAATAATAATAATAAGCCACAGTTGCCCCTGAAATAGGGCTTGGCTGGAAAGCTACTCAAACTAGCATTGCTAAAATTGGGACTTTCCTTGTTTTTTCAAGCAGCAGGGAACATGTTGGGCTCAGAGAGTTTAACAAGCAAGAGTCAAGCGGAAAAAATCTCTCCTTTTTAAGAGTTGACCACATTAACTTTCAGCAAGTTTCCGGGAGTCCTGCCAGAGCACTGGAGTTTTGTATACTACGGAACTGTTAAAAATATTATTGTAAATGTTATTTTCAAAAAGCTTCAGAGGCCAGCGCTGGGGTAGTGTTAAAAACAACAGCAAAGCAAATGAGATCGTTTTAATGGTGAGAACAGCAATGTATGTGTGCTGATAGCTCAGGCAGCCAGCAGGCTTGGCAACGAGGGATTCAAAGGCAAAGGGAGAGTGGTTGGAATATTACAGGTTTTCTCTGATCATCCCAACCTTATTCTTATAGTTTTCTCTAGACACTACAGAACGTTTGACCTGCTGTACTTAGAACTGCCCTGGAAACTGGATCCATATTTTGGGATACACAAAAGAACAGCAAAATTTTGATGCCACTTAGACACACAAGACCCTGCCCTCAGGGCATTTTCCACCCAGGTTATCCAAAGGATGTACACCATGCAAGGGAAGTAAAAAAAAATGCCATTTAAGACTGTGCATCTATGTAGATCTGGCACTTAGGGACACAGTTTAGCATGGACTTGGCAGTTCTGGGTTAATGGTTGGACTCTGTGATGTTAAAAGTTCTTTTCCAGCCTAAGTGATTCTGTGGTTCCATGTTCATGAACACACAGCTGGGATGGACTTTCTGCAGACGTGTGTAACCAGGCCAGGTTTGCAGGTGTACCTCCCCAAGAGGGCTCAAGGGACAAAGTTCATGAGCCAAGATGAGGAGAAAAAAAGCTCTCCTGACCAGGTTTCTGAGCTGGAAGTGACAGGCACAGACCAGCACAGCTCATGGAAGGAGCCAGCCAGTGCCCTGGGAACTGCAGCCCATGAAACCCAACGAGCAATTCTGTATCAATACCCATCAGCTGAGGCTGCTTCTCCCCAGCTTTGGGTATGACACCCCAAAACTGCTTAAGAATCTTTCTCACGACACATCTTTCTGGGAGAAGAGATCTGTGTTTCAAAGCCATCACGCTCAGTGGAGGATTCCTTCAGTCACTGACCCAGCCAGGGCAGCTGTATTTGACTGAGCTGCTTCTGGAGAGAAATCTCCTGAGCCATCCTGTTTGTTCCAGCACAATGTGTACTGAGAATAAAAGGTTTAGAACCTGCCTGAGTCCTGCTGTTAACATCCATGACAGCCCTTTAAAGAAGCCATTGAGATCTCAAAACAAATCCTCTTCTCAGAAGAAATTACTTTTTATAAATGAAATGTTCCAGACAGGATGCTCCAGTAAGTTATCATAGAGTGGTTTGGGTAGGAAAGGATCTTAAAGATCTTCCAGTTCCAACCCCCTGCCATGGGCACGGACACCTTCCACTATTACAAGCCCCATCCAGCCTGGCCTTGGACACTGCCAGGGATCCAGGGGCAGCCACAGCTTCTCTGGGCACCCTGTGCCAGGGACTCACCACCCTCACAGGGAAAAATTTCTTCCTAATATCCAATCTAAATTTCTCCTCCTTCAGTTTAAGGCCATTCCCCCTTTTCCTATCACTCCATGCCCAATTAAGAAGTCCCTCTCCAGCTCTCCTGCAGCCCCTTCAGGTACTGGTATTTTTCAAATTCAGTTCCTCTTCTTGCTTTGCAGTAATATTCCTTTTACCAAAGTCAGTGCAGTAATCAGTAATGTATACTGGCATATTAAATAGCTTTGATTTTCCATACAGATCTCAAACTTCTGGAACAACAAAACAAAGAAGCAAATCAAAAGGTTAGAAAGGACTCTTCTATCAGCAAAGGTCAGACAACACAGCCCTATGAGGTCAGAGTTGATCTATTTTACATATAACAGACAGGTCAAGCAAAGCAAGTGTCCAGAGAACTCACGTGCTCCCCACTTGTTTGGGTTTTTATTTCTGTCAGGGTCTGCACAGCACAGAACTATGTCTCTACTGAACTCACTTTTTTTACACAGGAACCACCTCCAGCAACTGGTGGAGATGAACCAATTTGCAGACACCCCAGTTACACCCCAAAGCCTAACTCAGTCCCACTGTGCCTAAATGTAGGCTTTCAAATCAGGTACTGAAGTGACCAAGTCTAAAGGATCCTCATCTCCTGCAACCATGAACATTCACCTCCCCAGATGAAGCTGAGGCAGGATTATTTACACACACAGCCCTGCCTGTGAGGATGAAGGTCTGCAGCTAGGGGAGAGCACTGTCCTGCAACATTCTCCCTTTCACAGGGCAAAATCCTGTCCTCAGATTGTTCTCTATGCACTTATGAATCAGAGGGAAATCCTGATGCCAGTTACACCTACAGAAACCCTCTGAATCCAATGAACAATTGCCCTCTAAGTGAACACAGCAAAGGGAAGGTATTTCTACACATAATATAAAAACCAATGCAGAAGAATGTTGTAATTTCTTCCTCCTGCAGGTTTTCATGGTCTTATTTTTGTCTTTCTCCTCATATGACTGAAGACTTTGTGGGAGGGAAATTAAAACAAAATCGTGTATCTGGAAAAGTGAAGTTCAGGCCTCTTTCTTCCATGTTTCGGGGAAAAACAGGAAGGAGAAGGAGCAGAAACCAAAAAGGAAGAATAGCTAGTAAAACCTTCAGGTGAAATAAGCCATGAGAAAAGTGTTCGTCTCAAAGAAAAATCTTTCCTGGGAAAAGCAAATGGAGAAAAGCATCTGGCATCAGAAATGAAGTGTGTCCATGAATGAAGCTTCACACCAAAGAGCTGCAAATCCAACACTGTGCCACAGAGAACCTGGCCTGAGAGCTGGAAGCTGCACCAGGGACTGGGATGCCCAGTTCTCCATGAGGATAATGGCAGGCAGAAACCAACCCTGTCTCTGTAGCTTCAACCTCCTAGAGTATCAAATGCATAACCAACTTTATGGCTGATCCAACATGCTCCAACAGGGATTTTAGCACTAAGCAACCAAGCTCTGGACTGGGAAGGGGGGAGATCCATCCCACATCCTTGGCATGACATCATGGCAGGATCAGGGCTTTGAAGCCACTGTACCATCTTCCACACTCACCCCACCTTGTCTCTGATCCACTTTTTCTCCCTTGCAACATCCCCCTGAGAGCACAGAGGATAACACACCTCTATATCCCAGGAGCCATCCCACCAGCCTTTGTAATCCAGCATTTACCCTCAGCCTGCCACGATCGATAGTCCCTCACAGCCATCCCCCTGCACAGCTTCCTCTTTAACAAGCCACAGCCTCACCCCCGCAGCCTGGCTGGATTTTATTGATCCCAATGAGACTTTCTGATCGATTGCAAAGCCGACGGCTCACGACTAATTGACCACTCTCTGCTCTCTCAGCAGCTACCTGGTTGATTTGCTCCTTCTCTGTGGGCAAGAAGCACAACCTCCGCAGCACATGGGGAGACCAGGACCCCAAGAGCCACCACAAAATCTGACAGGTCCTTTCCTTGCTCATGCCACTTCTGCCATGCAACTCTGGACTGAGATTTCTCCAGTGGGAGAAAGCAGAGCTCAGTGAGTGCTTAGTGGCAAACAAAGATTAAAAGCCAGCTGTGGTTTTGGGCAGAAGGGCCGTGTTTCTGCATAGCCCCAGGACTGTGCTGTCTCCACGAGCTGTTGACTCGTGCCTGCCATCAGTGGGGTGGTGATGGGGTTACGAAACAAACATGTGGGGCAGCTTGCACAGAGGCTTTGTTCTTCCTGTCCTCTGGACTTGCAGTATCACATGAACTCAAGTGCACTTGCCCCCATGGTAAGAAATGAGCCATCAACAGCCCAGGAACCAGACTGTGAGCACACAGCCACACACTCACAGAGCCTTACAGGTCTGCAGAGCACACACATTGCCCTAAGCTCAGAGCACTCAGGGCTTCCCAGGCCTGCTCTGCCTCTCCTAACAGCCCTTCCCCACACAATTTTCACAGAGCTGTGGTTCTGCAGAGCCTGAGCACAGCCTGTTGCTTGCTGCAGTGCACACAGGGCAGCTTCTTCTTGAGAAGAGCTGCCCAAGCTGTGCCATCACCCAAGAGTGACCTGCCACCCCAGCAGAAGGTGGCAGCTTGCTGCTGCTGCACTGACCACCCATCCCCAAGCCCAGTGGAGGGAAGATGATGACACTGAGGAAAAGGCATATCTTGCCTCTAAACCCAGCTCAGGGCATTGCAGAACTTGAGATTGAGAGCATGACCGCTCACCAAGGCCAAGAGCAGTCTGCAGGAGAGACAGTGGGATGAGTAATTTCCTCTCTTATGATGTCCAGCCTGGTGCAGTGCAATGGAAAGTCACTGTGGGCATTTTGTCCAGCTCAGAGAAAGTCTGATCTGGACACTTCCAGAAAACAGAAGCCCATCACCCTTGAGAGACCATGAACCAGCCTTGCACCATCAAGGCAGCTGTACAACACCTCTGAACTGGCAGACCAGCTGCTCAGCTGCTCCGAAATCAGGTCACTTATTAGGCACAGTGGGGAAGCAGTCAACTACTTTTAGAAGAAAGCTCTGGAGAAATACAGATCAGCTCAATATTGATTCCCACGGCTCCATTACAGACAGACAGAATTAATTTCCAGGATGGAAAGAAACATATGCCTGCATATCAAAACAAAATACAGAAGCCTTTCCAGTCCTCCGGCTGCATTTCAATGGAAACCAGAAGGCTGTCATGACAGAAAGATTTCAGTTTTCTAATTAATCCTCCCTGCTGAGAGTTTAATGCCGCTAATTGATGAGGAAAGGTGGTGTCCAGACAGTGCTTGCAATTCCTTTTTACATCTTTAGGCCAAGTTCTCTCTGAATTAAATAATAGTAAAGCAGATTTGCTCCTTGCATGCACTGTGCCCTGCTCCAGCTCCCTCCTCCCTAGAAGATGTCTAGTGGAGGGAAGGGAGGCGAAGCCCATGTCAGAGCTCTTTACAAGTGTTGGAAGTTTTCCTGGAAAACGTCATATGTGATACTGTCACTTCCACAGAACAAGCCAAGAGAAAGACCAGTGGTGCCAGGGACACTGCCTGTACCATGCAACACCCTCCATGGATCTGGGAGAGAGCTTCTCCTCATGCAACAGAGCAATCACTCAGCCAAGAGACGTCCCGTAACACTTCCAAAAACCACACAAAATGTACTGCAGTGACAGGAAATGGATCATCAGACCCTGCAGAACAGCCCCAGGGGCCCAACCAAGTGCCACCGCCAGCAAAAAGATGTCACCAAAAAGGCACAGAGCAGGGTTGGCTGCTCACCTGCACCACAGGATGGTTCTCACAGTGGTATTGATTTCAATATTGATCTCACAGTGGTGCTGACCAGGAGACACTTCTGGAGCCAGTGAAGTGATCCTAAGTGCAAAAGCCAACGCAGCCTCAGTTGGAGAAGGCAGTTCAGCACAAGCCTGGATAGGAAATTTCTGCTCCCATTCCCTACATGCTGTAGTTCTTCCCTGATCTAGTTAAGGACAGAATTTGTTCTTTTACACTCAACACTTGGCGATTCCAACTCGAGCGCTCTGAGCTGCAATCGGGGAATGCGAAATAAAAACCAATCCATGTGCACGAGGCCGTGCTGTGGTTACTAAGCAGCAATAAACCAAGCAATGCTGATGGTTCCCCAAGCTCTGGCCTGACACTCCAGCACTGCTTTGTTTGTCATGGCAATAGCATTTCCACCTGCACCTCTCCGACATCTCCGCTGGGAGCCTTCGCACACCACTGTTGTAGATCATGGCCAGCAGAGCCCAGGCCAGCTGTGCAGAGGTCCAGCTGGCAGACCTTTCCTTTCCAAAAGGCTTCTATTTTTTCCCCCCCCCTATTATTATTAGTTTTCAAGCCACCTACTCCATCATAAATATAAAGTAAAATTAGCTTATTCCTAGAATGCTAAAAAAAGACAGCCTCATGCCTGCACAAACTGACAGCAAGTTAAGGGGAAGGCTCCAAACACGCCAAGAATGTCGAGTCCAGAGCTTTTGGCCCTTTTACTACAAAATCCTATTGCTGCAAGCAACTTGTGCACGTGCAGGTCGAGTCACGTGCGTGCAGAGTCCCTCACCTCCACAGTGCCCTGAGCAAACCACTCCTGTCTGCCCAGCAGCCTATTAATAAATATATACACCAGGGAGAAGAGCTGCTTGCCAGCAGGGAGGTGGATGAGATGATCTAATAGGACCTTTTCCATCTCTTAACTTTTCTGCTTAGTCACAGGATAAATATCTCCCACGTTGTAGAGAAAAACGCGGGCTTTGCTTGCCTGCTTGTGGTGGGAGAGTGTTGCCCTCTGAAGACGTTTTGTTTTCCAGATGTTCACAGAATCACAGAATGGTTGGAGTGGGAAGAGAGCTCTGGAGACCTCCCAGTCCAACCCCCCCCGCTAAAGGAGGCTCACCTAGAGCAGGTTGCACAGGATCACGTCCAGGCAGGCTTTGAATACCTCCAGAGACAGCAAACAGGGCTTTCCCAAGGAGCATTAAGCAACAGACGACTTGCATTAGCCTGGTTTTCGGCCTCAGTGGGCTCTGAGGCACCCAAGCAAGTCCCCTAATTCCTGTCCCACAGCCACAAGCAGCACAGGAACCTCATTTTTCTACTATCAGAGTGCTTGTGCCTCTCTGAGCACTCAAACCTGCTCCTGTCCAAGGTAGAAAGGCACTTCATTTACTTTTGCAGAAGGCAGGTTGGCCAGAGAATAGACAGCAAACATCCAGGTCAAGCCTCCTGTGATACACTATCAGAAAAAAGCTCAAAATACCCCAACTACCAACCACCCCAGAAAGGGAAATGCAAGGAACCAAAGGGTTTGGGGAGAAGAGGCTCCAATGCAGCTTAGGTGTTCAGGTTTACATGGCAATTTGCATTGGCGTTGATTCTTGCCACAACAGCAGCAAGGCTCTTTCCTGGTTTTAAAATGCCTAAAGAGTGCGAGGCTTCCACAAGAGACCATCCTCACACATAACCCAAAGAGAACCTGAGAGCCTCAAGACCACAGATCTGCAAATTTCACCAAGCAAGGAGAAGGATATTTCGCCATATAAATCATAAAAAAGACCCCACACCATAAAGAAAAACCACCAAAAGCCACACAATCTAAGTATCTCTTGCAACAAGATGGACACCAAGGGATGGGGCAGCATCTCTGGAAAGGGAGTTGGGAGTAGAAGGTTTTACTTCATTTTCTATTTCAACTGCTGGACAATAGGATAACCCTGAGCATTACAAATTCTCACAGGATTCTGTGTTTTTCATAAGAACCTGATTCTGGGAGTCACATGATTGCATCAGAATCCACACTTCCCTTTTTTTTTTTTTTTGTTAAAAAGAAGTATTTGCAGATGTCAAAAGTTGAAGAGCACAATTCACGTCTGAAACGCTCAAACAAGAAGGAATAGAAACATCTACTTTAAATGAAATAAATCTCCATTTTTTGGAGGAAAGGATGTGATCCAGGATTCCTTTTACCCAGTAGTATACACTGGAAACCTTAGACTGGACAGGGAATGACTTAATTTCAGGGAGATGTGAGCTCCTTCAACATCTCCATCTGTAAGTTACAGATGGAAAAATACAGCTTTCACAGCAACACCTGCCTACAAACTAAGCAGCCCCTTTGGGGTACCCTGATGCTGGCTTTCCTAGTCAAAAGAACATTATACATTGGGGGATGATATCAAGGCACAGCAGTTTACAAAAAAATAAAATAATAATACAGCAGAACATCTTTCCAAATTGTGCTTCCACTTCTTTTATCCAGCATGGAGCAGGGTAAAGCCATGGAATTCAGCTATGCCAGCTCATCTGCTGGCATTCTCTGCTCACCAAAACTACCAGATTTACAGCTGCTGGTGGATCTTGTCCAGCAGAAATTTACCTTTTGGTAAAAATTAGTCTATAAATAAGGACTTAACCTTCTGAAAAAGCCTGTGTTGGATCTCACAGAGCTCATCCCATGCTGTTCCTGAGCCTGGGGCAGTGCCACCACAGCACTACAGGCACCCGGGCTGCAGCTGCCCACCACTTCAGAGAAATAAACTCTGGCCACATGTTCAAATGCTAAAAGCACCACAAAGAGCAGACCACCTCAGGTCACATTTATCTCCTATTTTCACATAGAACAAATCTATTAAGACCTAGAAGACCCGGATCTGTGGCATGCTAGGCTATGCACTGAATACATTATATCCATGGAAAAAGAGGGTGAAGACTACACATCTGGTTAAATTGGTGGCCTTTACCCGTTCTATCCAAACGAAATAGCAAAGATGCAGAGAAATTCAGATGAGGAGGAGAACATGAAGGGCCTGAGCAGTTGTGGTGCACACAGCAGCTCCTGGCACAGGGTGCTTGTGCAGGCAGCAGCCCCCAGCCAAGCCCTGGGGGTAGCATCCATCACCCTCACTGGAGTCCAACCGTGCCATTCCTCGAGCTCCAAGGGTTTGCTTTTCATCAGCTTCTCACAGAGACAGCAGCAAGCCAGCCCCTCCTGCTCGCAGGGCACGCACGGGGCAGAGAAAGGAAACCTCGCGCTGGCAAAGCCTCTGGGTTTCTGCATTATCTCATCTCCGAGATTACAAGGAAGTGAGCACAAACCTGTTCAGTCACATTGTTCCCGCTCACCCCTGGCCGAGGGCCGGGCCATTGAGCTGCTGTGCTCCTGCTGTTCCCAGCACGGATCTGCGGCTCCTCTGCAGCCCTCGGGCAGCTCCAGCCCCATCCCTCAGCATACCAGGACACGCTTCTGCCTGCCCTGGCTGCAGAATTAACCCCAGCCAAGCACCAGCACAGATCACGCACAGCATGAGAGGCTGGTTCACAGCTATCAAATCCCTGAACTCAGCCACCGTGACTGCACAGTGTGGAACACACCAAACCCTCGCTCCTCCCAGCCCTGAAAAGGATGGGCACACGGAACCCACCACGCCACAAATCTCCCTACCCAAGCAATTACCTTCTGCCTACCCAGGATTTCCCCTCCCTTTGCTCTGTCTGCTCTCAGGTGCCTACAAAGGGTGGCTGGACTTGGGAAAGATATCACAGAGGCGGCTGCAACCTGGGTGCAGAGGTGTCAGAACAGCTGGGGACCTCCTGTCCTCTGAAGCTGTCACAGAGCTCTGATTCTCCTCTGGTTAATGCTAATCTTGCTGCACTTGGTGCTCAAGGATGTCAGTGCTGCTGCCTTTGGACTGCACAGGAAAAAAAACCGAAAGTGAATCCAGGGTCTACAAATAAATAAATATTTTAAAAGTAATAATCAGATTAACCAAACACTAAAACACCTCTTGCTAATACTCTGCTCTGCTGCATCACTGTAGAATCAAAGTCCCCTATTTGAGCAAACATGACCAACAACAAAAAAAAAAGATGAAATTATGGTTTTGTTTGCAGAATTTCCGCTGTACCTCCTTCTCCTTCCCCAGAAGGATTTGCTCGAAAAGAAAATGCCACTCATAATGTTTCTATCCTTGCTTATTTAAGAGGAGAAACACAGCATATGGTTCTGTAATACTATTAGCATCTTTCCCCTTTTTACACCAAACCACAACTAAATGAGACATGCTACAAAAACCAAACAGCCATGGAAGTTACAGGTCCTTTTTTATCATCCCCTTTTTAAACGAAGTAAGTCCTTTCTGAGTGGAGCTCTAAAAACCAGATCACACATACAAAGAAACGAGTTTGGAAATCCCCCTCCCTCCACTCCCACTGCTATTTGCTAAGGAAACCAGATGCCCAAAGCCAGCCAAAAAATGATCTCAGCCATTCTTAAGAGAGCCTACAGTGCATTTTCATGAGTCATGGAAAGCAACAACTCGTTGCTTTGGTAATGCTAGGTAAGCAACTGGTCATCCAGCCCCGACCAGACTTTCAGCAGTAAGTCAAAGAGCAGCCTGTGTCTTGACAGATTACATCAGAGACAGCCCCAAAATAGAGCCTTGCAGCAAGGTACCTTGTGGGAGGTTTTAGGGGAGATGCCACAAATTGTGTCCCATGAAAGCATTTAGCAAAGCCTTCAGCAGCCAGGATCCCCCGTGGTCCTGATCCAGGGGTGTTATCAGTGCTTCACACTCGGAGCAGGCAGAGAAGGAAGAGGGAAGTGGCAGATGGACACAGGGATTAGCAAGAATCCTCCTTGGGTTGGAGACACTCCTGCAGAGGCACCACTCCTGAACATGGCCATGGTGGTGGTGATGTCCTGTGATGCAGCCTAGAGCCCTTCAACCATACCTGTCCAAGGTTTTGGAAATCCAGCCCAAGACAGGTCAGGGAGGTGGTAGGATCCCCATGCAGCAAGGGGAGATCCTGTCCAACACATCCCATGTTCTTCCATAAATGTTTCCCACTTTCATCACCTCCCGGTGACTCCCACACCAACCACACAGCCACTGCTGCCTGGGAAGCTCCCACAGGAGTGGGACACCAAACTGCACCTCTCTGGCAACACCTGGCATGAAAGGCAAATCAGCTTCCCAAGTGATGATGAAGCAGGTATGGGAAGCCTTGCTCCATCTCATCCAAGCTCAGTGTACCACACCACCCCCCTGGGACAGCCCCACCACGTTCCTGAAAGGGAAGTTCTCCAGCACAGGATTTCCTGGACATAGACCAAGACTAGAACTAGCTCGTTCCCATCGAGAGATGAAGACACATACCACCTTCAGCACCTTTTGTGCTGGGTCCAAAAGCCAATTGTGAAAACACATTCTCTGCCCTTACAGCCAACCAGGCTCACACCAGATGTTTTTCACACCTGTGGTGCTGGAGGTGAAGTTGCTGAAATTTTGGAATGATTAAACAAACACTGTCTCTCTTTTTCTTGTGTCACCAGCCAGGTACATTGTGCACGTTTTTAACATCACAGCGTCTCGGGGAGAGCACTGTGGAGAGCCTCAGTAAGCACCCCCAATCCAAACAAAAATAGGCAAGAATGGGCATGGTTCCTCAAAGCCTTCATTTCAGCCAAGCAAGGTGAAGCCAAGCCAGTCTTCAGATGAAGTCCATAATCAGGGCATGCAGGAAACAACACAGCTGCCCTTTCATCGGAGCCACCTGTGACTCCAGTCAGCACCCAGGAGCACTTCCTATTCCCTGGGTAGCACAGCCAAAAGCCACCAGGCTGCAGCAGATGTCAGCAGGGCTTCCCTTGGCTGCCACTGTCAGGGGAGGAGCAGCTCCTGAGGGCTAACAGGAGCCAAGTGCAGAGTTCTCCAGTGCAAAGCCAATAAATTAACCTGACAGGGCTTGTGCCATCCTGACTCTACCAAGGCACTGCAGCCACAGCCACCATTCAGAAGGAACACACGGAGAGAGCACCAAAACTATGCCTTTCCCAAACACTTTCCCTCTGGCACAGCACAGCTCTGGAGCAGCTCAAATGCATCCTGCAGCAAAATCCAGAGCCGGACCTTGACCCTTTCAGTAAAAGCAATGATGCAATAAGCTAAGCACAGCTCAACACAGTCTGTTTATCTCTATTACTTGCTACCAGCACCATCCAAAGAGAAATAACTGGAATATCTTGCATATTTCTCTAATGACTCTTGCTATTCTGTTAGCACCAGCACTGAGGGACTAAGATCCAGGAGCAGCAAACCAGTGCATTCCACTGGCTTATTAACCACTGGGTGCTGAGGTTTCCCAAAAGCCACTCTCCAAGGGAGAATCAGCAGAAGGATTGCAGTAGAGGGACCAGTGCTGTAGTTTTGAGCTGAAAGGCAAACAGAAGGCATCGAGGCTTCAGTGTGAACAATTTCCATCAGCAAGGAAAGCTTTCCAGGAGCTTGGCACAGCCTGGGATCTTAACTGAAGGATGCTTGAGCAGCTCAGCAAAACAAGCCCTGCTCCACAGCCCCACACTACATCAGCGCACAGATCAGTCTCAACAGAAGGAAGCCCAAATCTCTGATCTCTGATTTCCAGGTACTGGTTATTCATCACTTACACACTCCCAAACCGCTCTGCCTCACAGACCCAGTCCACACATCTCCCTCCAGCCACATACTCCCACAGCATAGTGACTTCAGGGTTATCACCCCTCTGTAGATAACACTATCATCAGCCCCCATCAGCATCACCCAGATATAGATAACAGTGTTATCAGCTGCCCTCTGCAATGACCCTGCAAAAGAGGGACAGTTCCCCCCCAGGGCACTCCCCAGGTAGTGACAGAGAGGAAGAGGAGAAAGGCTGAAAGGAAATGGGTATTTAAAAGAGGGTTTCTCTGCATGCACTCTCACCTGTTCTGCCGTTCACCTTCACCACCTGTGGTAACAGACCTCACCCTCACACCTTCTCCCCAGGCTATTTAACCCAAACAACCCTTCCTTATCAAACCACTGCCCCATGCAGAGGATGCCCCAACCCTTAAATCTCTATCTGGGCAAGATATCCCTGTTAGCAAGAGCTGGTGAGAGCCAGACGTGCCCATCACCCTCTATACACCACCCTTCTGCAGGATCCTCATGGCTTGGGATAGAGCATCCCAGTTGCTGCCTTGCAGAGCAAAAGCTGCAGACAGGCCACTGTGAAGAGATTAAGGGTCTGCTAAACTCTTCTGGGCTCTTATTTACCATGGATGGCGCTGCACTATTTCCCATTCACAACTAGACTGTGATGATCTGATTTTCGCTCAGTACAAAAACCCCAAAACCAAGCAGTTGCAGCACAAAAGTACTAAGCAATCTGAGTAATCCACCATCCTCATCACAAGGGACTTCCATGCACACCCACAGAATGGAATAGCTCAATTGAAAGGGATCTACAGTGATCATCTAGTCCAGCTGCCTGACCACTTGAGGACTGAAGGACAAGGACAACCTCAGCAAGGACAGACCTCAACGGATGTGCCAAAGCAGCAGCATCTTCCTCTGACCCTCTGCACCGGTTCCACACGGGGTTCACTCTCACACACACATTTGTGCTAAGGACAGTCATGTGCAAAGTTTTCAATATTCCCCTGGGGATTTGGGAGCACCTTAAAGCCACTGTGCACAACACACTTGCACATGGACAAGACAAACTCAACCGCACCAAGAGAGCCCAAACAGCACAGGAGCACTCAAAGCATTGCAGGGGCCACACCGCACCCTTCAGCACTGATGGATTTAAGACGTTCCTACCTCCATCACAAAGACTTCTTATCTCACAAATTACTTTCTCAAAGCAACTGTGCAAAGTCTTTTTCTCCCTCTGAATCACCCAGCTATCAATCAGATGACTTTCTGTCACTTTAGCACGAAAGTTCCTGGCCACAGTAGTACTGCAGAGCGCCTCTAATCCACCCACCTAGGGATATTTTTTTCAAGGAATTTCATGTTTAATCACTACCTGAACACTTGACCCATCCTCCCACCCCCCCCAGGACCTGGCCTGAACACATGCTGTTTACACAGCAGCCCACACAGGAGCTTGGCCAGCTCCTTCCAGGATCTGGCCCGAGCCGCCGGGCACGGCACGCTCTGCCAGCCGGACTTTGTTCCAGGCAGCTTCTGAGCCAAACCCTGGCTCAGCTCCACCCTGGTTCACTGCTGTTACAGCTCGTTCTCCCTGGGCTGCACCGAATCATTTCCCAGAGTGGAGAGAATAAAATCAGAGGAGCTCTCACAGAAGTGACAATTAGTTCTGCATAAAATGGTGGCCAGCCTGGGGTTTAACACAGGAGAGCAGAACCAACCACAGATTCTCATCAAATTCTGAGCCACTTGGTCTCCACTGACATTTATATTAGGATCTTCCAGCATAGAAAAAAGCTGCTTGGGGAATGCATTTGGGAGTTGAACCCCCTCTTTTTGAGGGCACAGGTATATCTTTCACCTTTGACCTCTAACAGCCTCAGAAATACAGGTCAAACCCTCTGGGTCCCTTCACAGACATTCCAAGCGCCCTGGGAACAGAAGCTGGCACCTGAGACCAGACACAGCGATGACATGCAACGGTGTGTCCCTACCCCAGGTCACAGAGACAGGGCTGTAGAGCTGCAAGGGTCCCCATCACGGGCCAGGCCGATGCTGCTTCTTCCACCATCCTGGTCTCAGCCTGGCCCCAAGTCCAGTGGTTCCAGGGGAAGCTCCTGGAGCAACATCCCCAGTGCCAAAACAAAGCCAGGTACCCCCCGCCTGCAGCCCCACTACAGCATTCTTCCCGTGCTCCTCACACCCACACAACAGGTCTGCTGCAGGGAGCAGCTCCCCAGGGGCTTTGAGGAGCAAGGCATTGATTTTTAAAGGAGGTCTTAGCTTTTAATTTATTGTGTTATTAAAGGTGAACTGAGACAGACTGACTGGATCACAGATTTGTTAAGGCTGGAAAAGACCTCTGACATCCTTGAGTCCAATCATTAACCCAGCACTGCCAAGTCCACCACTAAACCGTGTCCCCAAGTGCCACATCCACACGGCTTCTGAACACTTCCAGCGATGGTGATTCCACCACTTCCCTGGGCAGCCTGTTCCAATGGCTGACCACCCTTTCGATTTGGGCACCAGCAGCATTTTAGTGACTGATGGGAAGATTACTTGGCTAGACCAGATCAGAACTTCAGGGACAGACAGAAAACAAACAAAAATGCCCACATATCCACACTCCTGCGTGCTCACCCACACTTTCACAGACAGAAAGCCCCTCATCTTGCCTGTCTGATGCTCACCACAGCACTGACCACATCAGATGAAGGTTCATGCCATGCAGGATATGGGGCAAGCCTGTGGAGACAGCGTGGTTCAGGCACAACTGAGATGATATTCACCACCTCTACATCTCACACTGCACTCTGCAAAGGCAGAAAAGGTGCCAGAAAGAAATGCTGAACTGACCTGGCCTGTGGGGAAGGGGAACTGCTCCTTGGAGGGAGTCATCAAAACACCTGGTCACCCATTTCCCCTTGAGGAGCTTAAATAGGTAAATAAATAAAGTCTGGAGACTGAATCTTCCAGGTTCAGTATCAGTGGGCCATTTACAGCTTTTCTAAAAAGTGTCTGAGGAAACAATAAAAAATAAAAAACTTTAAATCCATATTCCACTTCTCATGGCTCCACACTGCGTTTTCCATCTCCCCAGT
The DNA here is from genome assembly GCF_000691975.1 of Corvus brachyrhynchos. Lineage (NCBI taxonomy): Eukaryota > Metazoa > Chordata > Aves > Passeriformes > Corvidae > Corvus > Corvus brachyrhynchos. Next base: position 3,464,236 of record NW_008246064.1, read on the forward strand.
GCACAGCTGACATTCTGCACATTTCTGTGCACACTGTGCTTGGCCTGTGCTCTCTGCAAAGAGGGGAGTGGAAGGGACGGAGCCCAGCAGCCTCCTGCTACCGTCAGGCATCAGCGAGCACCACCCCTGTCTCCCACAGCTCCTCACTGCGGAAGCCAGGTTGGAAAGGGCTTGGCCACCTCCCTTGAAAGGCTGGCACATGGGATGCACGTTCCTGTCCTGCGCTGCATCTCAGGATCTAAAGAGTCCAGAGGTTTGTAGAGAGATGAAATGTGCTTCCTTAGGCCAGATGAACTGCACAGGTTGAGCTGTAGTTGAACCTGTCTTTTTTGCTTCCCCTTTTCTTTCAGTTGAATCCCTCAGTCTGGAGAGCCAAGGCAGACTCCGAGCAATCACTCCCTCTTTTCTTCTACGTGTAGACAGGCTTGTGCACTCCAAAGCCAGCCTGCCTTCCCCAAGCAGTCTAATAAAAGATATCCCTTCTAACAGCAAACCCTGAGTCACTTCCCTCTAGCCTCGACCAGCAGGTCTCCAACAGCAGGGCCAGATCCACCAGAACAGAAGATCCTGCCAGCTCTCGCACTCGTTCCCACGTCCATCTGGGGAGAGCAGGGCTGGAAGCACATCACTTTCCATGCTGCAGCACTCCATCCCACGGCTCTGCCAGGGAGCCAGACACACCGTGTGAGCCTCGCCGGCGTCTTCCCAATGGGAAAATTCACAAAGCATCAAGTCCAAGCTGCAGGCTAAAATCACGAAGCATCAGCAAGCAATGGGAACGTTCCGGACGGGATGGAGCCGCTCCTCTGGCCGCCACAGTTGCTGGCTCTTCACGTCGGAGTCGCTTCGTCTGGGTGAAAATCCAGACCACATCTCTCTGCATGAGCACACTTCCCTCACAGGCTCTGACAGCCTCCAAAAAATAAATGCATTGCCCATCAGCACACATTGACAGGGCAGAGCTGTGCGTTTCTGGTGGAGGTTAAGGACCCATGGAAAAAGTTGCGGCACCAAAACCCGTTCACACGAGGAAGGTATAAAAAGGTTCTTTACATCCACATCCCACCAGGCTGGCAGCCCATCCAGCCTCACGTCCTGCCTCAACAGAGGAGCTTTTACAAGCTGCAAAACCTTCCCAGGGCAAAGGCTGTGCCCAGCCGTGGAGGTCTGTTGTGATCTGCAGGAGCCCTGGGAATCCTTGAACCCCTGTTTATAACTAATGTCGAATTAGGGGTTCTGGAAATTGGACAATCTGACACAGGTATCAAGACAGAGGTAGTCACAGCAAACCCCCAAATGCAATTGATCTATCTCATGCACACCTGAGGAACTGCTTTCCAAGAGCTGCACTGCATGCACAAATCCTGCATACATCAAACTGCATGCACCGGGCTGGAAATAAATTTGTATGGTGGCATAGAAATTCCCCCAAAACCACTCTCTCACCAAAGAAGTGAAAGAGCTTGACCCTGGAAATCCCTGGGATCACTTAAAGCCTGCACAAATCCCAAGCCTCCAAAGCCCAAGTGAGCCCCGTGTTTTTGGTTCACGCACCAGCAACACTTGCAAGACCCTTCCCTGAACCAGGAGCAGGTCCCCTCCCAAAAACACTGGATTACAAGACAGGAATTGAAGAGGAGGTTAAAAGCAGCAGCCGAGGGACAAGCCTCTCTCCCAGCTGTATCAGGGCCAGCAAGAGCTGGACTTGCCCACCGTGCACGACCTGCCCAGCTGGTCCACGGCTCCCACCTCTGCTCCGCTCCTCCCCGCACAGCCGTGGAGGGCAGAGGTTTGGTGCCGGCAGCGCAAATCCTTCCTGAGCATCATCCCGACTCATGGCACAGCCCCACGGCAGCCGCTCGCTCCGTCCAGGTGGAAGTCCAGCTTCCCCAGCTCCGCCGGCCACTCGCACCACGCAGGTACGAGCTTCGGGGCCATGCCCGCCGCGGAGCCTTCCTCCCCGCGCTCATCCCATCCTCACCGCTCCGGACAGACGGTGCAGGGGGAGCTCTGCAGGAGAGCGAGGGATGGCCAAGTAGCCCCGCACCTCCCTTTCCAGGGAACCAGGACCCAAGTGACCACATCCAGAAGCCGCTGGCTCCAGACTTTATTGCATCCCAAAACGGGTATTGGAGTCTAATCCTGGCGCTCGCTGTCAGCAGCTGCAGCGGGGACAGGGACCCAGGCGACAACCTGGGGAAAACAGCGACCCGAGAGCACCAGCACAAGGCGGGGGTGTGCGGGGAGCCCCGGGGAAGGTCAGTCCTTCAGTCCGCTCCGCACCCACGGACACGGCAACCCGGAGGGCCAAGCTCCCACTTCCAAGACCAGAAAGGAAGGGAAAAAAAGCTACGGAAGCCAGAACAGGCTGCAAAACTCTCGGTCACCACTGCAGACAGTAAAATAATTAGAAGAACGAAACTATTCACGGAGGCAAGGACCCAGCGCGCGCGGAAAGGGGGGGTGAGGACGGACTTACCGGGGTCACCCGTGGAGGGGCATGCGCGGCCACCCGGGGCTGGTGTCACCACCTCGGTCCCAGCGGCTGGCGCGGCTCCGAGCAG
>NW_008246064.1:3467452-3472679 GCF_000691975.1 Corvus brachyrhynchos
CGGGGCAGCTCCGACCCCCGGGCGGACTCGCACCCCGGATGATGCCCCATCCCTCACCCCCGCTCGGTCCAGGTGCAGCTTCCCGTGCTCCTGCAGGTCATATCAGCCCCGGCCTGACACCGTGGGGTCCCCCCGGCTGTGCCTTCAAGAAGGATGGAATGTGACCTCTGCGCTTCAGCCTGAACATCTCCTACCTTCTGGAAGAGGGGTCTAGAAGTGAGCTGTCCTACCTAAGGCTGTCACAAAAAAACCAGGAGTTGATGAGATACAGGGCTGAAACTCCCTTATTCTGGGATGGGGCTTCATCAGCTGGAATGCTGGTGTAGGTGGTGGAATCTTGCTGCAGCAGGGTAGCTTTCTGCAGGGCCCAGCTTTCTCCACACCGCTGGGATGTGAAGGAATTGCTCTGATAACTTGGTTTGTGTTTGCCTCTTCGGGGCAATTAAAGTAAAATCGAGCCATAGTTAAGACCAAAGGGCTTTAGACTGTTCCTGACTCACAGCTCTCCAGAACAGCTTAGGCTCCCTGGGCAGCTCCCTGGGGAGGTAGAGAAGCCTCTGGGCTGTTCTGATCTACACCCACTGCCCCAAGTCTCTGTTGTGTGTCCAAGTTCCTTTGGGCTTGACTCTCTGTATGGAAGGAGCCAACAATGGCATAGAAGCAAAATTACCCCTAAAAAGGGCCAACAAGAGGCTGAGAAGCAGATGAAAGTGGGAGCTGAGTTATGTACCAGATATCCCTCAGATTGGTGGGAAAGAGAGAAAATTCATGCAGACAATGGAAAAAGTAAGTAAGAATATTTCACTGATTATTTCCTTGTTTCCCCATTTAGTAAATGTGTTGTGGAGAGGAAGAGGAACAAAGTCAATTCAAGATTTTGGTGGGGGAGGAAAAAAATGGGCTGGATCCTAAAACCATCCCCATTCCCCTCAAGTTTTAAGGAGTTGCTGCTGCAACTCCTATAAAGGCAATAGAAACCCCAACCAGGGACCCCTCCTGAGAGATTCACATCTCACATCCTCGTATACAATCGCGTGACCTAATAATAAAATCCATAGAAACCGATTCTGTATATACCAAATAACTGCAGATGGCTCCAGCCCAAACCGCTCCGGGTTCCCTCACTCCATAAATGATTTTACTATGGCCAGTCGTGATCTTGATGTAATTGAATAGGTTTCACTCTTTTCTCTCTCCCTCCCCCTCCCCAGAATATTTATGCAGCTTACAGAGATACATCCAGGGGGACCAAGCTGTTGCTGGAAGGAACCTCTGACTCCAGCTTGCCTCATCCATTCAGGAAGCAGTGTGAGTCGAGCCTAAGCCACCTGGCTTTGGGAAGGAGGTTGCTTTTCTCTGCACCTTCCCTCTAACTCTTAAAAGCTTTTCATAAAATTCTGGTAACTTGGCACATTTGAAAAGTTGGCTGCTGCCCATCAGGGATGTATGTAATGAATTCCTGTGCTGCAGATGCCTTTCTGAAATAAATCACACGTGTTTACCTTGGGAACCCGGAACAGGACCCCAGGACTTGAGGTTCAAGTATTACAAGGCACTAAAGCGACAAGCAGTTCCTTTAAAACCACCTGGTTTTAATGGGAATTGATTCTGCACACACCAGTTACTGCTGAAAGCCGTAATTCTTCCAAGCATCTCTTCTTTCCTGAATGTCTTTGGTGCCCCAGGAATCCTGCTAGGGGGATTTCAATTCTAGGGTGTCCCTGAACAATATAAGGATCCTCATGAGTGTCAAGGCTGTTTCCACTGATGTTAACAGCTCTCTACTGAGGGGTGTGCTAAGGACCTGCCCCCGGATTCTGCCAGCTTGAGTCGCTCTTGGAAACATTTACCAAGCCTGGCAGAGGTGTGTGGAAACTGTGCAGAGTTTCAGGTGTTCTACAAGTGCTGGCTGCCAGTTTCTGGAGAGGAGTGAGCACCTGGTGGAGAGGGCACGGTGGAGAGCAGTGGCGAACCCAAGTGTTGCAGGCAGCGGCTGTACGTGGCTCCGTACGGTGAAATTAAACAGGCGTGGGCTGTTCTGTGTGCCTGAGGACAACAGGTGTGGCACACCTTGTACCCACAGAGCCAAACTCTCCCTTCTTTTCCAAAATGCTGTCCAAACTGCCACTAGGACACTTTCTTTGGTGCATGCTGTCCCATGCTGTCCCAGTCAGGGAGATGAAAACCACATCACACACAGAACCTATAGATGGGTGCTCTGATTCTTAGCTGACTGGTATAAATATGGGTAGATATGAAGGCCTATTTCATCCTGATAGCATCTTCAGTGAACAGTTTGATGGCACAAGTGGGTAATAGTGAGCTATAAGAAAAGCTGATGGTTCATCCACAGACCAAGAACTTTGCAAATCACAGCCCCAGGCTTGTTCTATTTATGCTTCTCCTTTAATGACGTAAGCATTAGTATTTGCTGTGGGGAGAAAAATGAGAAGATATTTGGCTTTTACCTAACTGCTACTATTTTGGGCTGTGTTAGGGTTCCTGCAGGAAGTGAACACAGGTCCCAGAGCACTGACCCAATTCTTCTGTGACTAAGTATGCTCCATCTAACCTGAAATTCTCCCATGCCTTCTGTTGGATATAATATCCTTTCTTGCTTCCTGTCCTGAACAGCAGCACAGAGCTGTTGTCTGCCAGGCTTTCACTCCCATCAAGATGGCTGAGAATGGTGGGTGAAATCATTCCTATACTTAGTTTCTAAACTGTGCATGCAGGAGTGATGCCATCTCGGGGTAAAGAAAAGGAACCAATTACTTACTCAGAGATTTTGAGCTGCTCCTGATGTGAAGGCTGGAGCTGGGGATGGGCTTGGAAGAGATGTCAGCACATAAATCCAAGCCTGTGATGCTAAAACCTCTGCATGGCAGCACCCGGGCTTGGCAGATCTGCATCGGCTGCAGCTCCTCCTCACCGAAAATTAGTTGCAGGTCTGCTGTTTGCTGCAGAAAAGCAGGTGGAAAAGGAGAATTAGAGATATCCTATGTCCCTCTTTCTGTTAGGACCCATAGAAAAGCCACATTTATTTACCTTAAATATTTCCCACGTGTTCTGAGTGATCTGGGGGCTGCCTGATAGACAAACCTGGCACAAACCACACATTTGTCAGCATTCTTAAGGGTTTTCTGCTCCTCCAAGAACATGCCTGAAGGTATGCAGAGGTTTTCTGGGGAGGAACATTTGGGGATGCCATTTCGTCTTTACCTCTGCTTCTGTTTTGCAATCACAGTGTTGTGGAGTAGTTGAGAAGGGCGAGAGTCGGGTTCAGATCTCAGTTGCTGTGGGGCCACGCACTTCCCCGCCACCTTCCTCTGCATCTCCTGTTGCATGAAATGCACCCTGGCTGACATGACCACCTGCTCTGCAGGGCAGATGCCAAAATCTACTCTATGAAGTACTCTATACACCTCACAACCAGGCAAGAGCAAGAAGTGATCTCTCGATGGGTTTTGAAACCTCTCCTCTTCCATGGCAAGAAAATGTTTTTCAGATAAAGCCTCCCACCCACACAACAAATTCCCTTCGCAGTTTGTATCTTGGGTTTAGCTTTTGGGATGAGGAGGAAATCCTGGGCTCCTTCCCAGACTTGGTGTATGGAGTATTTCTAGGATCCACTCCAGCACAAAAGGTAGGTGGCAGCAGCAGGCACCGTATTTTAGAAGGAAAGGGCGAGTCTTGCACTGGAAGATAAAATGCTCAGTCCCTGTCTTGGAGGAGAGGGTTCAGGGCCTGAAAACCCAAGAGGCAGGGAGCCACTCTCCATGCACTGCCACCCATCAAACACTTGGGAATACTGCAACACCCCATCTTGGGGGCTTGGGAAGTTGCCCCACCAAGGGGTCAGAGCAAAGGGGTGTTCCCCAGCCCTCTCAGAGGCAGCGTTTGTGTCCATCCACCTGGTTGGACACAGCTGGCTGGAGAGAGATTTCAGTTCTTACAAAGCCAAGGCTGAAGGCTAAGTGTGACACAGAGAGGAAGCATCTTGCAGCAGCCAGGATTGTCAATCAACCAAAAAGTACAGGTTTAAACTCATATTTCTTCGGAGCTGGGTGTGACTTACACTGAGAGTGAGTTGTGTGGATGATTTTCTTTTCCTGGTAGTCATAACATGCACTTTCATAGCTGAATGTAAATTTCCACACTGTGTCTGTTCCATGACTCACCTTCTCTGCCTGAACAGAGGGAAAAACCTCTCCAAAAAGGACAGAGTGAAAGTGAAGAGGGTCTGATTTCTGGGTGAGTTGTTAAGGAAACATCATTTTTCTGTGAAGCTTTTTCACATGTGTGTCGTGCTTGGAACTTGTGTCAACCAAACCAAACTGTATTTGCCAGGTGACTCTGTCACACTGGTGAAAAGCGTGAAGCTGCAAGCCCTGGACAGTTACATTGCTTATCTGCAAGCAGGTTCAGTATAAACTTTCTCAGGCAAGGTCAGGACTATCTCAGAATATTTATGGGTTCATCTGGCACCAGAATATTGTGGAAAATCACACAAGAAATACTGTCCTTGTGGCATTTTGCAGCTGAGACTGCAAGAAAGCCAAAAATTGCAAGGGACATCCTGTGTTTCCATCTCACCTCCCCAGAAACCACAGAGAAAACCTTGAGACTTTCCCTGAAAAGAACCAAGATTCTCCACCCTGCAACTGGCTTTTCTTGAGTAGATTGTAAGGGATAAGAGAAGGACTGAAAGAGCATGGTCCACTCATGGATTTAGGTATGTGTGTCCAGCCTGCCCCACTCTTTGTCCCCACTGATAATAGGATTTTGTTCCTTGAGAATATGACCCTATTTCTCTAATCTGTCTCTTGATTCGAAAGATAACCAATCTACAGGGGTGTAGTCGAAGCCACCCATTGTAATCACTGGATTTTGGCTGCCTTTTCAATTGGTATCTTGCACTATTTACTGTTCTCTTGTCAAAGAAACTCCTGCCAGGAGCTTTTCAGGAATATTTGTACTCCTACAGCTGAAAGGGGATCATGTATGTGCAGCCATCGAGCCCCAGTTTCTTTGTATTTCTTTGCATTTACCCACATGGAGCTGGATTTTAGGTGACAGAAATCAAAGGAAGTATTGAGTGATTTACTGCAAGTGGGATCTCTCCCATTTGCCACACAGTTATCTGCACACATCAAGTGGAAACCTCCAGTTTTTCCTTTACATCTGTCACGGGGCGGCGGGGGGGGGGGGGAAGAAAAAGCACACG
>NW_008246064.1:3473035-3479618 GCF_000691975.1 Corvus brachyrhynchos
AACCTCCGGTTTTTCTTTGACATCGGTCGCGGGGCGGCGGGGGGGGGGAAGAAATCACCGAAACAATCAAAACCTGGCTGTTTACACGTTTTGTTTTATAAATGGACTTGTATAGAAAGTTGCAGCGCTGCTGCACAGACAGCGCACATAAATCTCTTATCACAAAAGCCATATGTCCTCATTTCCTCATCTGCGGTGAAACACAAGCGGTGGCGCTCCGATAATTAGGAAGCTGGAGGTAAAGCACTCAGCATCCAGCAGGAGGAAAGTGGATGTGGGTGAAGGTTGCAAAACACAAAGCAGAGCACTTTGGGTTCGAGCCGTGCCACTCGTCCACACAACTTTCCATTGCGCGCCCGCCGCTCGCGTGTTTACAAACCAGTTCCTCCAGGGAGGGGATACTGGAAGCACTGGGAAGGTCTGAGGGTGCCTGATCTTCCCCAGTCTGTTTGCTCCAAGCTGGTTGCTGGCCTTTGCTGGGTATAAATCCTTCCCTTGTAAAGGACTCCAAGTCAGACCTCAAAAGGCAGTGAACAGACTCGGTCCCATTTCAGTCCCTTTGATGGGATCTCCAGACAGGTAGAGGGGGAGAAAAGCACCCACTGGTGGTCCTGTAAAAAACCTTCTCCTTGGGTGCACAGATGGCACAGTGGGGGATTCCCTGTTCCTGCATGGAGCTAATACAGCTTCACCTGGGAAGAAGGAGCAGAAAGGTCCCAGAGGACCACTCAGATATTTTTTGGCTTCTCCCTTACCAAAAACTCAAGATGACTGTACCTGTGGCCCTTGTTGGCACTGGCAAACCAAGCCAGTGTCCCTCACTAACTTTGAACTTCACCCACACATTTCCATAAAGCCACTCTGAGATGGATAAAAATTAGCTGAGAGCATACAATTAGCACAGCTGCTATTATGGCATGTCTGGGTCCTTCCAAACTTTTTTTTTTCCCCCCCAAAAGAGAGACATTTCCTAAATTTCAGATCAGGCAGCAATGGTGAAATGCCCTTTTGCCCAGCTTGGTGTGCTTTGTGTAAGGGGTATTTATTTAATCCATCTGAAACTACATGAGAAAGGAGAAAAATATCCCGGCAGCAAGATAAGATGATTATCTTCCTGGCAAACAATAGGAACGTGGTCAAAATTAAAAATAATTTGATTGCAAATAGGAAGCCTAGTAAAGCAGCAGGACTAGAGGAAACATGACTAATTTTTTTTTTAGCTTGTCTGAACTCACACAGCAAAGCTTTGCGAGAGCCATAACTTTGAAATATAGATCTGTAGAAAGCCCATGGGGGGAGGATGGCAACAGTCCAACTGCAATAGTACAATAGAGGCAAGTTCATGCAGCTGGTAGGTCTGACCTAAATGGCTAAATAGCAACAGACAAAAGCTATTTTAGGTGTAGTTTGGTGGGGACTACAGGAGTGGAGAGAGTGGAGGCTTTTTTTTCAACTCTTTTTCTGGTTTCCATTCCTTTGCCATTCTCCTTGGCCAAACCATGATGCCAGTGTCATCTGCAGGAGCAGCACTAAGCTCTCCATACCAAGCCTGCAGGCCAGTGTTTCACATCCCTGGTCAATGTTGGTTCTTCCCATTTCCAGCAAAGAGCCTCACTTTCTGCAGGGCAAGGAGGAGATGGCTGAAGGACCGTGATTCCCTTGGGGTTTGTCTCCAAGAGAAAATTCTAATAGGTGTGACACCTTAAAATGACATTTCCTTCTAATAACAATTACCCTGTGAAAGTGTTCATATGATTCCCAGAAATATTGTCTACTGAACTACTGCCCCTTTAAACAAAACTCAGCATGAACCCTCTGTCCAGTGGGGATGTGAAGAAAAAAAGGGCGTGTATGACAGCTGTTCCTCAGCACCTCTGGCAGGACTGTAACACCTTCCTCTGTCCCTGACAGTGCCCATATCTGCTGTAGGCATCCCACTGAGCTGGGCAGACACACAGAACTGCAGTCCTTGTCCTTGTGTCACAGCCTGCGTGTCTGAAACAGCCTGGTGACCATTGATTCTTAACCCAGTGGACAGGAACATTTGGATGTTTTTAAATATCTAAGATGATTTGACTGTAACCTTCTCTATATATTATTTTCTAGAATATTCTAGAAAATAGCTTTCAATAGCACCATTAGAGCTGGGTGTCTGATATGAAGGCAGTCACCACTCAAACTGCCCTGTGCAAGAGGGAAGTGATGTTACATCCATTTTACAGCAGAATAAATTCTGCTGTAGGCAGAGGGTTGAAATGATCCCTTCCAAGAACACAGGGAGAAGCATGGAGAACACAATGCACACATCATGTTCCGAGGTCTAGTTGTGACCACAAATCACATCTGCTTTTTTTTTCACTTTAAAAGCCTCTTGAACAGAGATTTTTTTTTTTGCCAGCTGAGGGTTGAAGTAAATCCTTGGTTAGCTCTGTTGAATTCCATCAGCCAAGGATGTGAGTACACTCAACTGATATTAACTACTTCAGTTGCAGTGGTGCATGTCTGATCCTTTGCCTGGGTAGATATTTTTTCCCAGTATTTTGAGGGTGCAATAAAAGCCAGGTGAGAGTGTGTTGCAAACCTGTGTGCCAGCCATAAGCAGCAGCTGACACCAGAGACTAAACACTATTTAAACCAATTGGCAAAGCTTACACTGGTCCAGTAATTGTAGGTGGATGAGAGCTTGCAGAGGGTCATTAGGTTCCTGATGGAGGAAACACCGCTGAAAGGCAGAAGAGGAAATGACAGATTTAATGAATAGTGGTCACAAGCTGAACTACAAAGAGCAGTCAGTCTCTATGTTTTCCTACAAGGACAATCATAGCAGAACCAAGGCCAGACAGTCCCTGCACCGTCTCTGACGGCAAGACCCCTCCAAACCAGAATGACAAATGACACCAGGGGAAAGCCTCTGACATGTAAAAAGAGTGACTGCATTTCTGCAGGCAGAGAACTGAACCCTTGGAGCAGGGCTATGTCCTGCTTCCACCAGGGAAGAGAGTGCCAAGCCTTTTGCAGTCAAAACATTAAAGCATTGTCTCTGGAGGGGAATTGGCATTAAATGCAGGTTGTTGCTGTAAGTAATGGTTCAAAGAGCTGAAAGATAGATCTAGGTGCAGTATCAGATATGCATGAAAGGAGAGAGGTGTTTGGGGGACAGGATTTATCGTGCTACACAAAGTGTGCTTGTCATAGCCAAAGAGCCATTAGAGCACACGCTTGGATACAACAGGTCTGGTAACAGAATCTCTGGTCTGTCCCTGAGCAGAGCTGCACTCTGTGTTGATCCTGGAGTTTTTATGCTTTTATGAAAACAGCTAACGATGACATGATTCAGGATTCTGTGAAGGGCTCAGAGGGAGAATCAGTAAAACATCAGATAACGATGTCAGACTTTTCATGCATGACAAGCTAAATGCAAAAGCGTCGTTCTCGCAGAGACTTGGAAGGAGCAACAGTTGGGATTTGCTTCCGAAATGTAAAAGGAAAATTTTCAGGCCAATTTGTGCTTTTGACAGGTGAAACACCATCTGAATTAAGATGGTGGGTACACTTAGTGAATGAAATTGGACACAGGTGCTTGTGAACATGGGAGGGGAGGGAAGGAGCGGAAAGGAGAAATGTCACAAAATTGGCTATATTTCTAAGAGATTTGTTCAGCAAAAGACATAAAAGGCAATCTTACTGCAGGTGCAATCCTCTGACCCTGTTATCCAGGATGGGTACGACAGGCAGTTTTGTCACACTCAACACCAGGAATAAACGAGACCTTAAATGGCTTTAATGAGTGAAAAAGAACACCCGAAGCAGCCAGGGGAAAAGGACTGCTGAATGATTATTGACTTGGGAGTTGGGGTCTGTCCATGACCTGGTATCCCAGGAGGTTTTCTCTGAGAAACAAAGGGCTCACATGCTGCTGTTCACATTGATATTCCATTATTTTATTACAGGTCCCCTGTGTAAATTCATCAAAGCTCACAGGCTTCTTCCTAAGAACCATGAATTGCCTAACTTCAGGACTCTAGGAAAGAAGCTGGTTCTTGCAGGATACTTCAAAGAACAAAAATGACAGTGGACAGCTTGTTCCCTCCATATTGGCATAGAGATTGATGCTATTGCAAGCAGGCAAAGCTTCCCTGCTTCCCAAAGGGGGAATGGAAAGCTGGAACACCATATTGGAGTAAAGAGACAGGTGTCAGCGGGGAAAAAAAGAAAGCTTTTGTTCTCATTGACTGTGTTCATCTGAATGGAAAATCCAGGCAAGGAGACTGGCAGGCCTACAGTTCCCAGTGCCAGGTCCCCTGGTTTCTAACTTTAGAACAAAGTAACTCCTGCCCACACTGCCTTTCCTAAACACCCCTGTTACATTTATTTTCAGAGGATGATTTCATAAGGTCTCACAGAAGCAGGGACTAGGCAGATGTACTTGCAGAATCTGAAGAGAAGCAACTGTATAAGTGAAAAAAACCCCTACCCTCTTTTCTCAGGGTAGAATCCAGAGTGGATGTGATCAGCACTGTTTTAGGAAGCACTGCCTTGAGTGTGCAACAGGATTTGTACTCTCCTACAAGAGCGCAAAGGAAATAAAACCAACCTCCAGCCACAAGGGTACAGTGTTGGTTACAAATCTGTGTTCTGGGCCTGAGCAAACTGCCCATCCCTTATGGACATCTGTTTTTCCTGCCCACTCTTGCTGCCTGGATCACCACATCCAACAGCTATGTGGGTGCAGAGTCTGTTGTGCGGCTCTTGCAGCCAGTGTTGGACACCTCACACCCTTCACATCAATACAAATTGAAAGCTGGCAGAGACTCTCTTGCTGTTAAACCCACATTTCTTTCCTCACTGTCAAATCAAGAGGTTCAAATCTTAATGTTATGTTGCAGAGGTGTCTGTAGTGGAAGCCAGCCTTCCTTGCCAATGGGAAATACCCCTTTTGCAGGCAGCAGGGCACCCCTTTTTTGCACACCCTTTTGATGAGGTTCTTGGCATGGCAGTGCACGTGGGTGGCTGTCTCGAAGCTCTGAGTAAGCTGCAAGAGGATGTCAGCATTGCCAGACTTGGCCCAGCTTAATGTCAACCAAGACACTGTGGGGGAAGCCTGACTGCAAACAAAAGCAAAGCCAACTGCACTGTTTGTCCTCATCCAAATAAAGGCGAAGGCAAACAGGGAAGATTTATAAACTGGGGTTTTTTCATTATTTCTGATATGATAAAGAGACATGTTGTCTTCTAAGCATTGCAAGCTGACAGCAATGTTTTCCTTGGGCATGAGCCAAAGTTTTGGCTCCTCTCTTCTTTTACCGAACATGAGCCCTCTGGGATGAGTCACTGGTTCTCAATGGGCTGCAGCTGCTGAGCCAGGAAAAGGAGCCCTTGGTGCACAGAGAAAGGGTCAGGAGATGATGTGTCATGTGGGTTACACAGGGAACCACATCACTTCCCACAGCCAGCCGATGCACGCTGCATGCAGAGCACCTCCGGGCCTGGAGGAGATGGACATGAAGCCAGGACTCCCCAGGACCCACTGGGGCTTGGGTACCACATTTAATCTCTGGTCAGCTGGTCAGAGTCCATGTGGCTTCACCAAAAGCTCCACTTCAGCAATGCAGGTAGTTAAATGAGCTGCAGCAACTCATTGCTGTAAACCCGGACCCTGAATCATCACCAGCTCCTTGCTGGAACATGTTAACAACCCCTTCTCCATTCTCTCCCATCCCAGGACAATCAGTGGAGTTACACAAGGGAAACAGGTGGCTGGAGACCACATCAACAGAGCACTTCACAGAATCATTTAAGTTGGAAAAGACCTTGAGCTCCACCATTAACCCAGCACTGCCACATCCACCACTAAGCTGTGTCCCTAAGGATGGTGACTCCACTGTTTCCTTGGGCAGGCAGTTCCTGTGCTTGGTTTCCTCTTATGAGAGTAGCTGAACGGAAAAAAAAGGATCCTGAGGAACAATTCAGTGAGCAAGGGATGTCTGACCACTGGTGTCCAATGCCAGCTGACAGAAGCCATAGACTAGGGCAAAGCCTTTTCACTTCTGCCACTTCTGTCAGTGCTGAGAACCAAATACATTAATTATTGCTAATCTACAGCTCGCTTTTTGTCGGTCAGCAGGTGACCAGCTCTCTGCAAAGCTGGTTCCTGTGCTAGTGGCCACCACATCCCAGCCTTGGCATTTAAAGGGTAAGCACCGATCAACGCGATCAGAGCAGGGGGAGGCTCGGTGTCACCGATCTCTGCAGAGGGTCGCTGTCACCGTGGCTGAGCCTCAGCACGACGGGGCCGCGCTGCAGCGCGGAGCGAGGCGGTTCCCTGATGCTGCTGAGTGAAAGATGAAGAGATTTAAAAAGATAAAGAGGTTAAAAAAACCCCCAGCAATAAGTGTGACCGGCCGGGGCAGGGCTCTGGTGAGACGCGGGGGGAGCCCGAACCGAGGGAATCGACCTCGTCCCCGTCCTGCTGCCCTCCAGGGATGCTGGATAGGACTTGCCCGTCCCACGGGGAAGCGCTGGGGGCGGACGCGGGGATCCGGAGGCAGCACGGCTCCTCCCCGGCGGGGCGGGATGAGGGGCC
>NW_008246064.1:3479796-3499726 GCF_000691975.1 Corvus brachyrhynchos
CCTCCCCGGGGGGGGGGGATGAGGGGCCGGGCAGGGGGAGGACTGAGCCGGGCCGGGGGAGGTGGGAGAGGCCACGCCGAGGGACCATGTCGGGGACAGCGGGCACGGCCATCTGCCTGCTGCGCTGTGACCTGCGCGCCCACGACAACCAGGTAGGGACCGCCGGGGGTTTCTGTAGGAATAACCGCGCTGTTGGGCAGGATGGGGAGGGATTCTCCCTGCATCCTGCCCCGGGAGCTCTCACGGCCCCCTCCTTGTTTCCAGGTGCTCCACTGGGCTCAGCACAACGCGGATTTCGTGATTCCCCTCTACTGCTTCGACCCGCGGCACTACCTGGGCACTCACTGGCACGGCTTCCCGAAGACGGGACCCCACAGGCTCAGGTTTCTGCTGGAAAGTGTGAAGGATCTGAGGGAAACGCTCAAGAAAAAAGGAAGGTAGTTGAGAAAGCACCGTGCAAAATGACACATGTATTCCTATTTTCCTTCTCTTTTTCAACACATACCCGTGCTGTGACTCGGGTCATGTCGGGTACTCTGGGCTCTGATGGTGGCTAATTTCAGAGAGGCACAGCCTTTCCATTAGGTACAGTAGGGTCCCATGTGTAGCCCCTGTTCAGGTGACCTGCTGTGGTCACCTGCACGGGGAACAAAGAGCCATCCAGGCTTTGTGCCATGTGGGTTTTGCTTTCTGGAACTCAGATACCCCAGAGGAGTGTCAGCCTTAAGTGCTTTGCCCAGAGTGCTGACAGTGGGGAACACGAAAGGCAGACTTTTGAGATGTGGGCAGTTACAGTAGCCGCTGTAACCTGGGGTCTTCCTTGTCCCTGGAGAGTTTTCCCTGGGAGCTGGCTTGAGACAAACCAGCATGGATCCTGGCTTCTGAGACTGGACAGTTATATTTGCTTTTGCCCTGTCCCACTAAACCCAGTCTCTAGGTTACTACGTGGGAAGGAGGTCTTCAGATATCCTAGTTTATGATGCCTTTAGAAGCGTAATTGGGGTAGACCAGGGCCTGAAGAATCCATTACCAGATGTTATCTGGCTTAGCAGAGCAAAAGATCACAGAGTCATAGAATAGTTTGGGTTGGAAGGGACTTTAAAGGCCATCTAGTCCAACCCCCTGCAGTGAGCAGGGACATCTTCAGCCATGTCAGGCTCAGAGCTCCATTCAGTCTGACCTTGAATATTTCCAGGGGTGGGGCTCCCACCACCTCTCAGGGAAACTTGGGCGAGATGCATCAGTCAGCTCTTGAATCTCTTTAGCTGTGAGGATGAACTGATTCACTTTTAGGTAACAGCCTGGCTTTGTGCCCAGTTATCCTTTCTAAGGCATCCAGAGTGGCAGAAATGTGTTTGACACAAACTAAGCCCCAGAGGCTTATAAACTCAGTTCAGGGGCTCCTAAAAAATGCAGGCTGGTCAAATCCTGTCTGTCTGCCCCCACACACTGTCTGTGCTTTGCAGAAAACTAGAGCACAAGTGCCTGCCAGGGATGGGACGAGGGCCTCTTTGTACACGTAAATAACAATAACATCAAACGTATTTCAGGCCAATATTTTGTATTTTAGTACCCTGGTTGTGAGGAAGGGGAAGCCAGAAGATGTGGTCCGTGATCTGATTACTCAGCTGGGCTCTGTCAGCTCTGTGGTTTTCCACGAAGAGGTAAGGGAAATACTCGAGTGACACAGTTAAAAGACAAAATTATGCCGTGAAGGTTTCTTCCACGACCAAGTGGTGATGCAGATCCTGTGTGTTCAGAGCCTTGCTTGGCTGTGGTGATGTTAACCTTGGGGAAACTGAGTAGTTCCGGAGATGGGGACTCCCTGAGAGGGAGTCCTCGATGGGGCAAAGGGATGAAGGTAAGGTGGGGAAGCATGAGGAGGGCAAGAGCCGGGACCAGGGTCAGTGTGCATGTGGGAACTGCATCTGTGCAGCCCTGGCCTCACTCTTTTTTTCTCTCTAGGCCACGCAGGAGGAGCTGGATGTGGAGAAGGGGCTGTGCCAAGTGTGTGGTCAGCACGGGGTGAAGATTCAGACATTCTGGGGGTCCACTCTTTATCATCGGGATGATCTTCCCTTCAGGCCTATTGACAGGTGAGCTGCTCCACGGTATCACCCCTCCACCCCTCCATTTGTTTCTCACTCAGGAGGGCTCCCAGTCATCTGGTCCCACAGGGAAAGGACCTATTAGTCCATCTATTTGTGCTCTTATGGAGCACTGCTGTCATGCTCAGGCATACAAAGGGGAAGTGGCACATTCGTCCTCCTGCACTCTTTTGTGCCTCAGTGTGTATAAAGCCAAGGTGTGTGTTTGACCATTCAAATTATGGGACTGAAAAAAACCTCTAAGATCATCAAGTCAAACCATTAACTATGCCGAGCCCACCACAAAACCATGTCCTTCAGTGCCACATGCACCCATCTTTTAAATCCCTTTGGCAGTGGTGACTCCCCCGCTTCCCTGGACACCTCGTTCCAGCCTGACCACCCTTTCTGTGAAGAAACTTTTCCAAATATTCAATCTAAACTTCCCCTGGAGCATCTTCGTAGAATCATAGAAAGGTTTGGGTTGGAAGGGACCTAAGATTGTTTACTTCCAACCCCCCCTTTGTGGGTACTCTTCACGGCTCCCTCAGTAGTCACTTGAGGTGCAGTTGATGGAGTTGAGTGATTCATGGTACTCTCTAGAAAATGTATAAAATAAGGGCAGACAAGTCAGGCCATGAAAATGCCTGTTTTTCTCCTTTGACTGAAAAGGCACCAGGAGGATGTAGATTTTTTTACACTGAGATCAGCTGTGTTAATCAGAAGTTAGGTGAGTTAAATCAGGATCTCATGGATTTCCCCATCAGGGCACACCTTAGATTGAAAAGGCACAATTTGCATCAGAAGCAGAAAGATACTGGGCAAAGGACTGAGCTGCTGGTGGCTGTTATCCCCGGGGGCATCTGCCTCTATTGTGCCTGGCAGTGTACAAACAGGCATCACAAACTTGAGAGGACAGCCCGGAATGCTAATCCTCCTCCTGAGGAGGGGGGGGGTGTGTGGAGGAGCCAGGGCAGCCGCCCTGCAGTGAGCTGGCTGCTCCTATTTGTGCAGGTTACCTGATGTCTACACCCACTTCCGAAAAGCGCTGGAATCCCAGGCCAAGGTCCGGCCAACCCTGCGGATGGCAGATCAGCTAAAGCCCCTGGCTCCAGGGCTGGAAGAAGGGAGTATCCCTACAATGGAGGATTTCGGGCAGAAGGGTGAGAAAACTTAATTTGGGAGTTGCTCTAATAAAATCCTGCTTAGATTCTGTTCTTAAAAATATCCTACTTAGGTCTGTTTTTAACAATGGGGTTTACAAAGCAAATTATTTCCTGCTGCTCCAGATACCCAGATGTTCAGCCAGGATGAAGTAGGTACCTGTACTGGCTGCACTTGAGCTCTGGTGGTTAATACAAACCCAGCATCTCGCACTGCACATTATATTTTGTCACAGAAAAGACGTCTCCTTGTAAAGATGCAGAGGCACCTAGTGCTCAAGAGATGCATGAAAGATGTTCCCTAAGGATGATTGGGTTATCATGGCCCTTTCAGTCTGGGAGGTGCTGCAGAAGCATCTGTCTCTAGTTGCAGGGTTAGTCAGATATTTGTCCTCACACTGAAAGAGAGTAGGTTTAGATTAGATGTGAGGAAGAAATTCTTCCCTGTGAGGGTGGTGAGGCCCTGGCACAGGTTGCTCAGAGAAGTTGTGGATGTGCCATCCCTGGAACTGTCCAAGGCCAGGTTGGACGGGGCTTAGAGCACTCTGGGATAGTGGAAGGTGTCCCTGCCATGGCAGGGGGTTGGAACTGGATGATCTTTAATGTCCCTTCCAACTCAAACCATTCTGTGATTCTGTGATTCTATGATACGTCTCTTACTGAGAACCAAAACACAAGAGGCAGTGGTTGCCCTTCAAGCTGTAACTAAGCCTCAGTTCAGTCACACTGCAAACAAAGGTAAAATCCGTGTGGAGGAGCTGCCCTGCAGCTGGGTAGGAAACATCCTCTTAGTGATTTTTAATATGTTTGGTGTGACCCTTATTGTAAAGGAAGGCCACACAATCTTTTATGCTCCCAAAGCACACATTCCCACTGCTGAGCATCCCTAGGTTTTAAGCTGCCTGCTTTTGAGTTGCTTTCCCAAGAGGTAACAAGGTGATGGTGTTTTCTGTGGCAGATCCTGTGACTGACCCCCGAACAGCCTTCCCCTGCAGTGGAGGAGAGACCCAGGCTTTAATGAGGCTGCAATATTATTTTTGGGACACGGTAACTCTTATATTTCCTTGCCTACATCCTCCCCCTTGTACACACGGCTGTGCAAGTGGGTGAGGCTGCAATTTCACTTCCTAATAGTATTTCCTTAGCTCCCCTATAAAACTTCACAAAGGAGAGAATTAGCATTATTTCAGTTTTTCAGAGAGACAAACTAGACCAAAAAGAAGTCATCTGGGACTGGAGAATGTAAGCCAAATACTTAGGAACCTAGTTTACTGGCCATCCCTCTGAAGTATTTTTTTCCATTAACTTCTGGGACTTGGGACAAAATTTTTTAGCTGCTTTACCTTGATTTGCTCCTTCAATGCTCATGTCCCACATCATCAGCAATGTAGTTCCTCTGTTTTGGAGGAGTGAAAAGTGGCCCGAAGGGCTGGAATTGCAACTGGGGTGAGGAACAACCAACCCAAGATCTGCCTGCAGTTACAAATAGCAGGAGGTTTCTGTAGTCTGGTTTAAAAACTTGCAGCCAATAATGACAGCTACTGTTTGTTTCCTTGCTTTGGTGGAGTGAAGCTCCTGCTGATTGCATTTTGTCAGACAGTTTTTGAACTTCTTTCTGGTCTAGTTTGAGAAACTGTCTTAAATTTGCCTTGTCTGAATTGAAAAGACACGTGTGCTGATTTCCAACAGCATCAGACCCCAAGCAGCTTTGTGGATAAAGGAGGGAGCACCTCTCCAGCTGAGATGAGTTAAAAGTGTGGTGTTCCCAGTGCCTCACTGGGATAGCCTCAGGGCATCCTTTCAGCTGTGTTCCTGCATTCCTTTGCTTTTGGGGGAGCATTGTCCTGGTTTAACCCCATGAGGCAGCTCAGCCCTACAGCAGCTGCTGCCTCAGTCCCTGCCAGTGGGATGGAGGAGATTCAGAAGGATTAAAGTGAGAGAAGTCATGTGTTGAGGTAAAGGCCATTTAATAGGGAAAGCAAAAGCTGCGTGTGCAGGCAGAGTGAAGTAAGGGTTCATTTAATACTTTCCCACCAGTGGGCAGGTGTTCAGCCATCCCTGGGAAAGCAGGGCTCCATCACAGTTACTTGGGAAGACAAATGGCATCACTCCAGACATCCTCACTTCCAGCTTTATATGCTGGGCATGACATCATATGGTCTAGAATACCCCTTGGGCCAGCTGGGGTCAGCTGTCCCAGCTGTGTCCTTTTCCAAATCCTTGTCCACCCCCAGCCTACTCAGGGTGGGGTGGTGAGAGAAGCAGAAGAGGCCTTGAGGCTGTGTGAGCTCTGCTCAGCAGTAAGGAAAACATTGGTGTGCTATCAGCACTGTTTTCAGCACAAATCCAAAACAGCCCCAGAGTAGCTACAGTGAAGAAAATTAACTCCATCCCAGCCAAAATGAGTACCAGTGTGTGTAGCTTCTGCTCTTGGTCAAGCATTAATATAATCAGAACTGGAAAACCTGTTTCTTCTTTTTTTGTAATGCAAATATTGTCTACCCCAGGGAGTTTAGCACTTGTAACCTGGGCAGCAAAGGAGATCAAGGGGAGATTGGTCTTTCCTCTGTACGGCAGTACAGAGTGGAATGCTCAGAACATGGAAGATCTGCATCCTGCTGTAAATGTGTGGAGCACAGAAAGAACAGCAGTCAGGCTTCCTGCAGCTGAGTGCTGGGTGCTGTCAGACTGGTTCTATAACCCCCAAACAAGCAGCTACTTGGACAAGGGAGCCTGCTGCCAGTTCCAGTGGTGCTTTTCAGTGGATTACTGATCCAGAATCAGATGGGAATGGGCAGGGAGCAGCACAGCCAGGTGCACAGTGCTTGTAGAAAGAAACGTGCTATAGGCTGAACGGGGAGCACAGCTTGTGACACACATCCCAGAGCTCTAATGGAAACTGCTGGCCTGATTAATCCCTGTGTGCTGGAGGCAGGAGTTGGGCAGCTGTGCAATCCTTGCAGGCAGCCATGAGAGGGAGCCCAGCCCTGCCAGATTGCTCTGGCTCCAGAAGGAAAGAAAACATTTAGCAGGTTGCTTGTAAAGTATTAAAACCTTTTGTTCTTTTGCTCTCACAGAACCTGGTTGCATCTTACAAGGAGACTCGGAATGGGCTGGTGGGAATGGATTACTCAACCAAATTCGCACCATGGTAAAGATTTTTGTTGAGACTGGAAAATCCTTGTCTGCTCTCATCCCAAACTGATGTTACCTGTCTGCTGGGTGCTGCTGGGCATGGGTAGGGATCTAGGTGTAGTTCCTTTGGCCCTTTCTGTTGTGGTAGAGCAGCTCTGAGGCTGCACTTGCCTGGAACTGCTGCAGCGAGGCAGAACTGTGCCAGGAGCTGGGTGTGCTGGGAGCACCAGTGTGGACAGGGAGCAGGAGGGACTCACCATTTGCCTTTGGCTTTGTGCTGCTTTGTGTGGGAAGGGAAAGGCAGGGAAGCAACCCAGCTTCAGTGTGTTGGTAGGGCTGTAGCAGAACTCAGCCTAATCCTGGTTTCCTGAATTCCTGGCAAATCACCCCACCTCACTGCCATTCTCCTTCTGTGGGGTGAAGAGACACTTCTGATTATTCCTGTTGGAAAGGATCTTTTGTTTGGGTAAATATGTTGATTTTTCATTAGGGGGTTTAGTCCCAGGTGCTAGAAGGGGCAGAGTTAATTCCAGACTGGAACTGCAGCAGCAGAACACAGTTTGGCCTAAGCTGAGAGCATCTGGATTCTCCCAACAGAATTGCAATGAGAACCAAATTTCTGAGGCTGTCACGGGTCAGGATTTCTTGTTTCCAGCAAGCTTTGTGCTTTGATGGTTGCAGTGGATGGCTCCATCTGGTGGCACTTTGGGATCCTAGGACTGCTGGCCCTGTGGAAGTTTGTTATTTGTGGCCTCCACTTGAGTTTTTCCGAGCTGGCCATCTGCCCAGAGCAGCCAGTCCTGATCTGCCTGCCCCAAAATGTTCCTTTGTCACATAATCAAAATCAGAGCAGTTCAGGCTGCAGCCAGTCATTCCCATCTCATACTGGCCATTAGAGCTGGTCAACAATTAAGGAAAAACTCTTCAAGGCCTTCTTCCTGTTTTCCACAATTCATTAGAACACCCAGTGTTTCCACAAGCTGTAGTGGAAATGGCAGTAAAATGCATTTCTAGGAAAATCAAGGTAAAGGTTCCTTATCGCCCTGTGTGATGGGGTTGGAGTCTGCAAGTTCTTTCCTGTCTTGCAACTGCACTGATTTGGAACAAATGGAAGGAGCCCAGTGGGTTGAAATGCCAGAGCAGGGTTTGATTCCCTAGTTTTCCTGCCAGGGCTCTGATTTTCAGCAGTCACTTGCCTTCTGTGGTTGCTCAAACGAGACACTGAGGTTCTGCAGGAAAAGGAGCCCTGAACTTATGATAAGGAGATTTGTGGTAAAAGGACAGGTAGGACAGGTAATACAGAGGTTGGCATTTGAGATCCTTTTCTGGGTTTGGCACTGGGTTTGTTAAATCATTTCGGCAAAACTTGTCAAACTTGTGTAAAATAATTTCTCCCCATAGCTTGGGGACTCCTGTAGCAGTCATACCCCAGGAAGGGGGGGATTTTGATTCTTTGAAGAGAATTCTCTCTCTTGAAGAGTTGCAGAGAAGTTACAACTTGAGTAAAGCTGTTTGGGAAGTCAGGGTCAGAACTGCAAAACAAGAAAAGCTTTTTAGACAACAACTCTAGACACAAAATTGCCCCTCTCCTCCCTCTGAGCTGACTGACATCAAGCTGTGAGTCCTGCATGGCATTCAGGACATCATTCCTCTGCTTTCAGGCTGGCACTGGGCTGCATCTCACCTCGGTACATCTATGAGCAGATCCAGAAGTATGAGAGAGAGAGAACAGCAAATCAGAGCACATACTGGTATGTCTGTGCGCCATCAGCATGGCTTATTTTCTCTGAAAAGGAACCTGGCATTTCACACACAGGAGGGTGATTTGTTAACTCTTTTAATAATTAATATTTGTTTTTCCTGTGCCTGCTGGCTGGTTCCTCTGGGTTGCACTGTAGTTCTCTTTCAGTATGGATTTATTAGTCTGTCTTTGACACCCAGGGGCTTTAGGCACTTTGTAAGTAAAGATTATGAATGCCAGTTGTCATTATTATTGCTGGGAAACCATGGTGCAAGATTTTTGAAAACAAGCTCAGCAAATCAGCACCATCCATCTCTGTGTTGTTATTACGGGCTGAATGAGAAGGAAGAATAATTTACAGATTAAAGCCAAAGGGTTTCTCATGCCGAGGATATGAGCCCAAAAGTCTCAGTGACTGTGTGACTTGTACAAATCTCACAGTGTTTGAAGGTCCCATGGCCACAAGTCCAGCAAGTGGCCCCATGTTTGCTCAGCTGCCTGGCCATGACCACCACGCCAGAGCAGAGGGGAAGAGGGCACAGGGAATTGGGTTTAATGCATCCCACCTTGCCACCCATGCTCTTCCTCGCCTCTCCACTGCCTGCTGTCCTGCCTGCAGGTCCTCCTGGGGGAATCTGGGGATGGTTGAACTCAGTTTATCCATCCCTGGGCTGGCCTCGAACTTGCTCAGATCTGCCCAGACACTGTGAATCAGAACCTGGAACTCTAATAGAGAAACAGGTTCATGTTAGAGCCTGGCCTAACACGAGACCTGGATGGGAAAAATCCTAAACCGTAACGTCTGTGCAAACTGGAACTAAATATTCATTTTGGTTTGTTATGTTTGCAACATGTCAAACAGCACAGTGGTTGGTGAAGAACAGGCAGAACACTGCCAACCATTCTAGCCAGAATGCTCAGTTTCATTAAAATTCAAATGACAGATAAAATATCAACACCCATGAAGTGTATGTTTGGGTTTTTTTTACTTCAAAGACAATTAAGAGAGGAAAGATTTCAAAAAATGAACATACTCCTGTTTTCCATGTAACAGTCAACCAGCCTGCTGGCAGCTGGCATGCCATGGTGATTTTAGCATTTTAAAGTGCTCAGGAATTATGAAAATGAAGCTGTCAAACTCCCAAGAAGTCAATTGTACAATGAAGTACAGGTGGCTGCACATGAGGGACTCATTGAACCTCAGTATTATGACATTACTTTTTAAGATTTGGACAGTGTCCTGTTCAGGTTGGACATGAGGAGGAGTTTCTTCACAGACAGGGTGATTAGACATTGGAATGGGCTTCCCAGGGAGGTGGTGGAGTCACTGTCCCTGGAGGTGTTTAAGGAAAGACTGGACTCAGTGCCATGGACACAGTGGTGTTTGGTCACAGATGGGTCTGGATGATCTCAGAGGTCTTTTCCAACCTAACTGATTCCCTAATTCTGTTCAGTAACCAGATTTTCCAGAAGGATCTTGTCAGCCTAAAAATCAGCTGAACAGAATGCTTCCCATATGGCAGAGAGCTGAAGCAGGCCTCTGAGGCTGATGTGCCATCATTTCATAAGAAACGCTTTTTATATAAAAGTTTTTATATAAAACTGTCTATTTTCCGTGGGCCTAGCACCTGATCTCAGGGGCTGGAGCACTGTCAACCAGTTTCGAAAGGTGTCTTAGAGTCCCTTGCAAAGGTTATTGCTTAAATCAATGCAAAGCTCTTAGGAATGTGCTGATGTGCTCGTTCCTGCGGAAGTGTGAAGCTGAGTCAGGCCCTCGCCCTGGAGGATTACATCCCACTAGGGATGGAGGAGGAGCACGTTTCCTGAAACTCTGCTCCTGCACACGAGCTAAGGAGAGCTTCCCAAGTGATTCATGCAGAGTTTGCCTTCCCTGTAATCCAGGTAAGTAGGCTTGGAGAAAGAACTGGTGTCATGGGGAAGGTCCCCGAAATCGCTTGTCATGAATAAACCTCGAGGTGTTAATGATGGGTTGTATGGAAGCGAAATCCCAATTCAGGAGTCATATCTGACCCACAGTGAAATGCAGAGATGGCTTTGTGTTTCAGGGTCCTGTTTGAGCTGCTGTGGAGGGATTACTTTCGGTTTGTGGCCCTGAAGTACGGCAGAAGGATTTTCTCATTAAGAGGTGTGTATGGATCACCACACTGAGAGGGGAAAGGTACTCTCTTACAACAGGGAAAGTAAGAGAAGAGGCATTAAGGCCTTAAGGCATTAAGTTGTACAAATGTTCTTCTCATAGTGCTTGTGTCACCACCCTGGGATGCTGCTGGGGACTCTCTGTTAGCACAGAAGTGCCTCAGCACCACGGTGCTGGACACCGAGCCCCAAATCTAATTAGATATGGGGAGTATTATTGACACATGTCCATGGGAAACAGCAGCACAATGAGAGCGAAGATGCTGTTTCCAGAGACATTCCACCTTTAAGTAGAATCCAGGCTTCAGGCTTGCCCAAGTTCCCCAGAGGACCTGGGATAGAGCAGGAACTGAGCCAGCAGGAGGAATCCCAAGAAACCAGATATTGCACTACATAGGAACCAGAATGAGATTCAGCTCCAGCCCCAGTGACAGGAGTGTGCATGTGAAATGGGGGTCTGAACACTCAGTGCAACAACAAATACCCAGTCCATATGTTGGAAGATGCTTGTGCTGGGTGAGCTGTTCTGCAGCTGATGCTGCACTGGCTTAGATGCCCCAGGGCAGCCTGCCTCGCATCCAGCTGTGGCTGCAGAGGGACACGTCTCCTTCAGGGCCTGTGTCACATCTGCCAGGCCTGTGTGGCTGTTCTGATGGCACTGGATGCCAGTAGTGAGCCTAATATTGAATGGTTGTAGCTAGAGCTGAGTTGTCCCTGCTGCCTTTGCTCCACTGCACTGAAGGCTGTAATTGCCAGTGGATCCTGCAAACATTAAATCATCCCCCTCATCTGTTCCCATCCCACTGCAGGGGCAAAATTTTACCTGGGGCTTCTGCCAGGTAATTCTGTGTTTAGTACCTGCTACAGAAATGGATTTCACAAAAATATTGTCCTGGAGTAAAGCTGAAAAAGAAAATACCAGCGTAAGCCAGAGCACATCTCCATCCACTTGTGAGGTCTGAGTCACTTTAATTTAAAAAAAAAAAAAAAAAAGGCAAACACCAGCAAAACAAACAGTCAAAATCCACTAGAACTTGAGCACCCTCTGTGTGCAAAAGACACCCCTTTGGAATACTTGAGGGGAGGAATGGGTCACCTCTAAACCTGTGCAGAAGGTTTGTTTGTCACGGCACTGAGCAGCTGAGTTTCACCCTCATGCCTTGTGTCCACCAAGCACCCCTGGCTGTGTTGTTGTATGAGGAACTGACTGTCAGTGTTTCTTCATCAGCAGGTCATTATTTTCCTCCACAGGGCTTCAAAGTAAAGAGATCCCCTGGAAAAAGGACCTTCAGCTCTTCGACTGTTGGAAAGGTCAGTAGAAACCGCAGGTTTGGCTGGGTGTGTTTTGTTTTCCACGTGTCTGTTGGGGCTCACACATGCCCCACACTGACTCTGGTCTCTGTAGGGGACCTGCCAGCATGGTCAGGGCTGGCATTTAAACTGGCATCACCAGGGATGAATGTGTGTGGCTTCCCTTCCCAGACTGAGCACCGTACAGGAGCAGCTCACAGGGTTACCCTGCTTTGTGAGGTGCACTGCAGGTAGATTTTCCTGCCCAGGAGGGAGTGTTTGTGACCTGCTGGTCCCTTCTGTTTAGTCACACAGAGGCTGACCAGCCCTTCTTATCAATGTTAGATTGCCAAGCCTGCTATGTTTGGTTCTGTTTGCTTTTGGTTACAAGGTTACAACAGATTTAGACTAAATCTCATCTTTTGTAATCCCACAGCCTTTTCTTTAGCTTTTATAACTTTGTTGTTGTAACATGAATAGCAAGCATAATACCTCAAAATTTGGAGGGACTGACAGATTAAAGTATCAGAATCGGTGAAATGCACACCTCTGTATCTTTTTTCATGTTAATGCCATGTGTACCCGTTTGCACACAGGATAAAATAAATCATCCAGGCACAATAAATCTTTTCCTTAACAACGGACAAACTCTACTTTTCAGGTACTAACCCTAGGGGACTTGTCCAGTACATCCTCTGTTAGTCACCTGTCAAGAATCTTTCTGTTCTTGGCCCATCTCACTATTGTCTACATATTTATTTTACTCTGCAAAATTCCCTGCAACACACCCGATTCTTTATCCAGTCTGAGATTTTTCTGTACCTGTTTTATTTTTTCCTAGCCAAAGCTTCTCCTCAGCTTAATTTTCAGTATGGTATCCCATTTAATTTCCAGTGGATCTTAGTGGCTGCACTCCAGCTAAACCACACTGAAATCTCTCCCTGCCACTGTGCACTGGCACTGTCTTGGAAATGGCTGTGAATACATGACCACAGGCTGGTTTATGAGTGCCCAAAAACATCCTGTTATCCCAGTGCTGTCTTTTGTCTCTGCAGAGGGCAAAACTGGGGTTCCTTTTGTGGATGCCAATATGCGGGAGCTGAGTGCCACGGGCTTCATGTCGAACAGAGGGCGGCAGAACGTCGCCAGCTTCCTCACCAAGGACCTGGGGCTGGACTGGAGGATGGGGGCAGAATGGTTCAAAAACCTGCTGGTAAGATTGGTCCCTTTGTGTACCTGGAGTTTAATGGCAGGCAGGAGGACAGCCCTGATTAATAAGAAAGGATACAGGTGATGATCAGTAATTTTCAGGCTGATACAAGACCATGTATATACTCTGCAGGGTATGAACTTCCCAAAGCTTGCATAAGTAAAGGGAATTTTGCCACAGTGAAGCTGCCATCAACCAAGATGTAGCTAGGAAGTTTGCAGTAATAGTGTTGATCCTCTGTGTAGGGTTTTAGCCAGAGATCCATCGCACTGGAGAAAACATTCAAACATAAATTAACAATGCTCTGTTTTGCTCACCCCAGAGGCTGGGGAGGAGGGGAGCCCAGAAATAGAAGATAAAAAGAAATGTGTGCTGGCACAGTGTCTGTGCATTGATAGCTGTGGACAGAGAAGCCATCTAGTCAAGAACAGGCAAGTAGGGACAATAGCTGGATCAGCTTCCAGGGAGCTCCACCCTGGCTGCAGGCATCCTCCTTCATTCTGGGGTGTTACAGGCCTCCCTGCCAAGTGGAGCACCAATTGCTCTCTCATATATCAATCAGCAGCTGTGTGAGCTCAGTTGAATGGCTGGGTCACTTCTCCAACCTCAGTCCCCACAGATTCTCATGGCACTGACTGAAAAATGCCAAACACTCACATCAGCCTCACATTAAAGGTCTTATCTGTGGGATACAGGAGGCTACTGGCAATCAGAAAATTTTCCACTCAGAGTGCTGGAGGGACAGAACAAGGCAACTGGGCTTTCTGTTATCTACAGTTAAAAGAGACCTTTTGTGTGACTGTAATTTTTTTTTAACTTCCTTGGCGCTGGGCTCTGACATGGCTTTGGCTGCAGGAGGAAACTCTGGGTGCTCTCCCACACCAGTGCCATGAGCAGCAGTGGGCTTGCACAAGAACACAGTGCAGGACTTCAGGATCCTCCAGAAAGGGCTTTTGGTAGCTCCATGCAGTGATGCTTTTCCAGATAAGAGCAAGAGCCTTCCACAAGTCTGTCCTATTCCACAAGTGAGGAAGACCTGGAAGGTCTCACACTAGAAGGATGCTCCCTGTGTTATCTACATTTATTCCTAAGGACATGAATGCTACCAGCCTTGCTGGAAGCAGGATTTAGCACTCTGCACTTGCCCTTTCACCTCAGGGAGCCCCAGATGCTGATGGACACGGTAGGTTGGTGTGGCACAGGCTGATCCCTGTGCCCATCTGTCCCATTCTTTCTGCTTGTGTCACACAGCTCTGTCATTGTGGCCTGGTGACAGAGCAGCACACAGGAGACATCGGCTTAGTGGGGAAGACATAGCTGTAGAAGGGTAGAGGCCAGTACAAAGCTGAAACTGTCTCACTTGCCTCTAAAAAAAGGAAAGCAATACCTATTTCATCTCCAGTACTGCCTGCAAAGGCCCACAAGTGTATGTGTGTGCCATCCACACCAGACAGGCAGGGAAACTGAGGCACAAGCCCTCTGCAACCCTCTGGAGCCAGGGGAAAGGCCAGAGACCACTGGTGTCCTGAACTGAGAATATCTCAGCTCTGACTTCATTGATCTCATTTGCAGGGTCAGGCCCCAAGGAAAGGCAGAGAAACAAACAGAAGAGAATGCCAGGAAGGGCCAAGGCTGAGGGGGAAATGAGCCTGCCTTCTCCAGGCCCCCTTGGATTTGCCCTCGCCTCCCACACACACTTTCCTGCATGTTAATCACACAGTCAGGCCTCCGATGGCATCTTTCTTCCTCCTTATCTCACCAGCTGGAGGAAGTGAGCTGGGAAGGGGAAGCCTGGTGCACAGGGAGCAGAGCTGGCTGCTGCTCACCCTGACCCCAGCACTCACTGGCTCTGCAGAGAAAGGGCAGCTTGACAGAGCCCATTCCCTGAGCCTTCTGCCATCCTGGTGCATTGAGCTCCTCACTCCAAGGAGTGGCTGAGGTATTGGAAACACCTCTGTGTGGACTGGTTGCTGCTGTGGCTGCAGTAAAGGGAGAAGAGAACCGCAGTGAAACAGCTCCGTCTGCCGCAGCTGCTGCTTTTGCAGCACAGACACCCCTAGGAATGCTCAGAGATCCCACACCCTCCTTGCTATCACTTCACTTCCCTCCTGAGCTGGGTTTGAATTGTCCTACAACTGGAAAACTTCTGGTGTTGAATTTATGCCACCCTGCCCAGCTGAAGAGCATTCAGATGGGATCATGTTCTGCTCTCATTTGTGCCTGTTCCAAAAGCCCTGCTCCATTTTATATAAGCATCCTTGAGAGCTTTTTATTTGTTTAGATGAGGAATAACTTGACAATGGGAAAAAACTGCAGTGTTTGTATCGTTTGCATTGTCATATACACTGTGTGGTTTGTCTGCCTAGTCTGAGTTAGACTTCTCTCCAAACTGCCTAGTAGGATCTGCAGAGATGATTTTGCCAGTGTGTGGTATCTGGGTAACTGGTCAGGAAGGATTTTCTCTCACATTTGAATACTTCCTTTTGGAATATGAGCATTCAAAACCTAGGGCTACTTGTGAAGTCTGCCAGATGATGGCAGAAAGAAAAGGATTTTCTTTAAAAGAAGGAACACTGAGACAGAGACTTTGTTTGGACTTTTATCTGTCTCATCAACCTAAGGATCACGAATTGAAGTAGCCTGGGAAGCCGATCCCAGCTGTAAGAAGCAGCCATGCAGGTCCTTTTCTGAGCCAGATGCCTGTACCTACCGTGGAGACCCCTGACCACTCCAGTCTGGCTGGAGTGAATCCCATTCAAGGAATTTTCCCCTTGAGCTAAAGGATGGATGAGAAGATTCACCAAGGGCCAGCCCAGCTCTTCTGACTGTTTTCTCCCTGTGTTCTCAAGGTGGATTACGATGTTTGTAGCAATTATGGCAACTGGTTATACAGCGCTGGCATTGGCACGGACCCACGGGACAACAGGAAGTTTAACATGATCAAACAAGGCCTGGATTACGATGGGAATGTAAGTCTTGCTTGGCTGTTTTACAGGGATGAGTGAGTGAAGGACGTGGTGCTTTCAGGCAGCAGAGGAGATCAATGTGTTGTGTAGATAGAAAACCAGTTCTTGTGTGTCCTGGCCAACAGTCAGGCAGGTTCCTTGTTGTGTACTGGAAGATGTGACTTTAACAACCTGCTGCTGTCCCCAGGGAGGCTGGAGCTCCCCATACCCTTCCTGGTCAGTGTGTTTAGTGTTTCATCACCATTTTTTTCGAGTCACAGCTACATCCCATCAGGACCTCACACAGATGCTTCCCTGCTTCCCTGAGCACGGAGCAGCTTCTTGGAGAACTCAGGAGTTACCAGAGAGACAGAATTGCTCCTTGAGAGGTGCTGAAGAGTAGATTAAACCTGTGACTCCTCTGACTATCCTCTCTTAAATGCTGGGAGCAGAAAAATTGCCCTTTGCATGTGTTTAGCCAGTGTTTTACACACTGGATTACCTGTTTCCACACTATTCTTTAGCTTCATGTCAGGCTGTGCTGTTGCCTTTGGCACTGTAGCTGGCAGGATTTAACAAGAAATCAGAAATTAGTCCTAGTAGAGGACATAGCAGTAAAGTTAATAGGAGAGATTCAGGAACACAAGAGTGTGCAGCTGAGCTAGTCATCCTAATTTCCTTCAGTCACTGGAAACTTCTTGGGAGTGACTTAAGTTCAGGATGTCCCAAACAGGACAGGTGAACGGTGCTGAAAATTCACCTCTGCCTCCCTCCTCTGCTTGCAGAGTGAGCCTGGGAGAAGAACTCCAGCATCCAGGTCTCTCTTTAGGCACTAGTTCTGGGTAGAGGGTTTAGCAGGAGGGGCTAAGGCTTGTCAGAGATAACTGATGCTGTACACCACCAGCTTCTCTACGTGGAAATCCAGCTCCTCTCTTTCCCATTGAGAAAGAGCCTTGCTGGGAAGCACTTGCACATTGTTACTGAATGGATCCTGTCCCACTGGTTCTGTTTGCAGGGGGATTACATCCGGCTGTGGGTGCCAGAACTGCAGGGCATAAAGGGAGCAGACATCCACACCCCCTGGGTATTGAGCAGTGCTGCTCTCTCCCAGGCAGGAGTAACTCTAGGCGAGTCCTACCCACGGCCAGTGGTGACAGCCCCAGAGTGGAGCCGACACATCCCCCAGAGGCCTGTGAGTACTGGGAAGGCTGAGATGGGGTGGGAGGGCTCCAGGGGGCTGCTCTGCATCAGTCTCTGTGAGTTCTGCTCTTCTTTCTCAGGTGTAAAGGGAAAAAAGTTGTTTTAATGCAAGGTCACATTACATCACAGCAGGGACTGTGCAGCCAGGGTTATTTAGTTCTGTCTGTCCTGCCTGCTGTGGTGAAGGAGGCAAATTTTAGCTGCTTCTCTCTCCCTTGTATAGTCAGCAGGGCTTAGCCAGAGCATGTCCTTCAGAGCATCCTTCCCTGCCCTGGCAGTCCCACCCAAGGGCTGGGGTTTCTCCAAGGCCTCCAGTGGCCTGACCACTGCCCAGTGCAGATGGACAGAAGGGAGCCATCCCCCTGTTCTTTCTCTGTTCAGGAGTTGGAAGTAAAAGCAACCAACTTCCTGTTTGAGTGTGTCCAAACTGGAGTCAGCAAGACCTGTAAATATGGAGGCTGCTCCTTGTACTTTGCTTTTTGGGTGTATCTCCCCTTTAGAATGGGGGCAGAATGAGATGTTGATCCTGCAACATGTCAAGGCTTTTATCTGCTGCCTGGGATGCTGTTCTTAGAGGAGATGGGTATGGAAGGAAATGGATGTAACCAGTGGTTGTGTATTACAAGGAGTTTTCAGCATTTTGCCTTTCTCCCGTGCATCCATCCTCCTTCCTCCTGAGTGAGGATACTTTGTGGAGGCTCAAATTTAGGTGTTGTACCAAGTTGGTGACAAATGAAGCATGTCCCCATTTCAGGTTTTAATCCCAAGGTACAGTACCAAATTTTTTGGCCAGATTCCTTTGCCATGAGTGGAAAGTTTTGTGGAAGCAAAGCCTTCTGCTTCATCCATGCTGTTGGAGGGTCTGGATTAGTGACCTCCTGGGATCAGAGAAAGGCCTTTATGCAAGAGCCCCTTGGTGAGACACTGGTTTGAGGCAGTGATGAAACTTTAAGCCAAAAAGCTTCTCCATTAGGCAAAAGTTTAATTTTGATCAACTTTCCCAGCTCACCTTACCAGAAAACCCTGGTTTCCTAAATCCTAGCCTAGAGCAGTGCCTGTCAGGCCCTTCTGCCTTTTTTATGAACTTGGGAGGCAGAAATTCCACCTGCACGTTCTTCGTGCGTGTCAGCACTGCTTTGTGACCAGATTCACTCTGCAGCATCAGTAAATATCTCGCTGTTCCTCTGTCATTTGTCACAGGGAGGAAGTCCCCATCCCAGGGGCAGGAGGGGACCTGCACAGGTGCCAGCACAGCACAAAGACAGAGGGATAGATTTTTACTTCTCTTGCAAGAAAGATGCTTGCTGAAGGCTGGAAGAG
The DNA here is from genome assembly GCF_000691975.1 of Corvus brachyrhynchos. NCBI lineage: Eukaryota > Metazoa > Chordata > Aves > Passeriformes > Corvidae > Corvus > Corvus brachyrhynchos. The sequence continues at coordinate 3,498,045 of NW_008246064.1, forward strand.
CACTCAGCAAGAGGTTTTGCTGCTGAGGGTGCCTGGATAATGGTTAATCACCTTGAACAAGCCAAAGATAGAGGACTGGCATGGTAAAGTAAGTCAGGATCTGCCCGTCTGGTGTTCCCAGGGACACTCGCTGGATGTGGGTATTTGCAGGTTGTGTAGCACCTCTCCTTACAATCTGGAGCTGTGGTTTATGTGGCAGGTGTTCAGTCAGAACTGAAAGTTCTTATGCTAATTTTTCATGTTTTAAAGTTTTAAACCCACCAATCATTGTGCAATTAAAAGTTTTGCTACTGGAATATTTTATCTTCCTCATTTCCACAGAGCTCCATAGACAGAGACTGCAAAGGATGTTCTTTTACTGTGTCTCCTGCAGCACTTTGGAGAAAGAGTATGTTCCTCCTGAAAACTTCCTTGGAGTACCCTGTTGTACCTTGCAGTACCCTGTTGTTTTTGGTAGCAGCCTGGAAGCTGAAAAATGTTCAGTTCATAGCCAAGAATTGTGTTTTGTACTCAGCATCAAAACCAGTTTGAAATGGATCCCTAACCATTTTTAGGACTTTATTTTTATGCAGAATGTTGTACTTGCTGGAAGAGTTTGGGAATTTGGAGATGGTCATATCTGTGCTGTCATGGAGCATTGTCATCTGAGGGCAGCCCAGATCTGAACACTTTGACCACCAAAGATGGGACGTGGTTCTGGATTTATTACTACTAGAGATCCATTGGGCCTGTTTTGTAAAGAATAACTGTAATACTGTAAAAACTCTGAATGCTCTGGGTTGACATGTTCAGATCTGGATGAGAAATGAACTGACATTGAATACAAGAGCAAGTTGTTCAGCCAAAAGCAGACAAACAGTGATTTTGAACACACACCCTGTCAGAGCCACATTAATATTTCCCCTTTTTGTTGTATTAGGGGGCTGGGCAGGGATGTAGCCATCAGGGGGTGATTTGAGGGGGAATAGAGTGAAACAGCCTTAGTGACAGCACTGTTCTCTCTGGCATAAGTGTCTCCTGACACACAGCACAGATCTCTGTCCAGGCCACTCCAGAACTACATTTGGACAAAGCCCAGCAGGAGCATCACAGAATCAGTTAGATTGGAAAAGTCCTCTGAGATCGAGTCCAACCCGTGACCCAACACCACCTTGTCAACTGACTGTGGCACTGAGTGCCATGTCCAGTCTTTCCTTAAACACTTCCAGGGACAGTGACTCCACCACTTCTCTGGGGAAGCCAATTCCAATGTAATCATTCTTTCAGTGAGGAAATTCTTCCTGATGTCCAACCTAAACTTCCCCGGCACAGTTTAAGACTCTGTCATCTTGTCCTATCATTTATTGCCTGAGAGAAGAGGCCATGTGCACCTGGCTACACCCTCCTGACAGGAGGGAGTTTTAGAGAGTGATAACGTGTCCCCTGGGCTTCCTTTTCTCCAGACTGAACACCCCCAGCTCCCTCGGCCGCTCCTCACAGGACTTGTGCTCCGGACCCTTCCCCAGCTCCGTTCCCTTCTCTGGACCCGCTCCCGCCCGTCAATGCCCTTCCTGACTTGAGCCCAGAGCCGGACACAGCACTCGAGGTGCCGAGCACAGGGGAAGCATCGCTTCGCTGGTCCTGCCGGCCGCACTACCCCCATGCCGCCCGTCCGGCCCCGCCCGCTGAGGGCGGGCGGAGAC
>NW_008246064.1:3500043-3520283 GCF_000691975.1 Corvus brachyrhynchos
TCGCGACGATATTCTGACGGACCTGGCCGGCAGCGTGGGTGAGGCGCTGGGGACGGGGGGAGCTGGGATAGCCCGGGGAATCCCGGCGCTGCTACGGGAGCCTGCCTTCGGTGCTGCTTCCTTGATGCCTGGGGAGGGACGGGATGCTGTTCGTGTCGGTCTTTGCTGTTCGTGTCGGTCTTTGCTGCTCTGTCCGCGGAGGTGATGTTAAAAAAAAATCCTTCTCAAGAAGAAAAGCCCTTTCCAGATTATGGAGTGACATCCTCGGTGTTCTCACGATGGCCACAAAGATGCTCCAAAGGCTGGAGCACCTGTGCTATGGAGACAGGCTGAGAGAGCTGGGGGTGTTCTTCTTGGAGAAGAGAAGGCTCCAGGGAGACCTTAGAGCCCCTTCCAGTGCCTGAAGGGGGCTTATAAAAACTGGGAGAGGGACTTGTTTGCATGGGCAGATAGTGATAGGATAAAGGGGAATGGTTTTAAACTAAAAGAGGAGAGATTTACATTAGATATTAGGAGATTAGATATTAGATAAGAGATTAGGAAGAAATTCTTCCTAGTGAGGGTGGTGAGACAATGGAACAGGTTGCCCAGAGAAGCTGTGGCTGCCCCATCCCTGGAAGCGTTCAAGACCAGGCTGGATGGGGCTTGGAGCAACCTGGGATAGTGGAAGGTGTCCCTGCCCCTGGCAGGGGGTCAGAATGAGATGACCTGTAAGGTACTTTCCAACCCAAACCATTCTGTGATTCACAGGAGTTTCACCTGACTTCCAGGAGAGAAGTGTGTGGTGTTCCTGCTAACCATGAGCCCTGCAAAGTGACCTGGAGCCCTGTCTTATCCCAAACCGTCAATAAAAAAGTTTCTGTGTGTCAAAAGATGCTTTTGGCCAGGTTAGCCAGGAGACAGATTGCACTGACACCAGACAATGTGAAAATTACGATGTGTGGATAAAGTGTGATAGGAAGATGTTTGCTGGGGGAGATGAGGGATGTGTGGAACTGGATAATGTCAGGGAAAAAAATTCCATGCAAACTGAAAAAGTTGAGACAGGTCAATGAGAAGAAAAAAGGTCCTTGAGCTGTTCTGATAATTTTTTAGGCTCTTTATATTCTTTATGATCAGAGAAATTCAGAGGGAACCCAGCTGTCATCAGAATGGAAATTTTTTTGCCAAAGGATTTCCAAAGCCAGAGAATTCCCTGAAGGCCTGTGTTGTATAATAGAGCTTACTGCGTTAGCGATGAGGAAGTAATAAATTTCATTTCCTGTTACTCACGGAGGTAAAGGAAGATGTAGAAATCCATTTCTGTAGAGAGCCTGACCAAGAAGCGATGGAGGACTTCCCTTTGTTCCTGTGGTTCTTCCTATTTAAGATCAAAGTCTGAAAGCCAGGTTTTGGGAAAGACAAAAGCATCAGCGTGCTTTATGATCCGCTGATCAGAGGTTCCTAGTAAATTTGGGGGAGCTTCTAGCTGTGGAAAAGATCTGGGGCTTCACAAGATGTTGAGATCACCTAGGCTGCTTCTGGCCCTGAGCTCAGGACCTGTCCCACTGGAAGGGAGTGTGGTGGATGGGCTTTTTCAGACCTGGAATAGACTCCAGCAGGAGTGGGAGGAGCCTGGGCTGCAGGAAAATCACAAGTTTTGCCCAGAGTTGGGTCACGCTGATAAAGAGAAGACAGGTAAATTCTTGGAAGGGGGGCCCACTAAGGGCTGATCAACAAAAATACTGTCTGTGGCTCAGGAAATTGCTTAACTGTGAATAGTCCAAAACATAGATTACAAAAATAGATTGTAGATTATACCTAAAAGATAGATTTTAGGGACATACATATATATTTTAGGGAAATATCTCTGCAAGCTTATTTTATTCTTATATTCCCCCCTAGACACCTGGTTTTGTGCAGTGCTTGAGACAGGATGAGGCTTGGGGCAGATGGACCCTCAGCCTGACCAGTGTGACTGTTCCACTTCATTATTTTTGGCTGAGGATTGCACTGAGGGCCTGTGACCTGTTGCTGGTGCTGCGAGCTCTTGCAGAAGTCAGAGATATTTACACTTGGAAAGGAAAGGAATGGTTTCATGTACTCTTATGCACAGTATTTCCTGATGCCAGGGGCATCTTTGTGTACAACTGGGCCTCCTGCAGACCTGCTCAGGCCAGGTTGTGTTACAGGAGGACTCACTGGGCTTCCACCAGAATCCTGCACTTCCAAGGGGTCCTTTACTCTGCTGTTGCACCAGTGAGCTCTGCAGCTGTGCCAGCTGAACCCTCTGAGTGATCAGTACTTTCCTGATTAACACTTGTTGGTTTTTTTTTTTTTTTTAATCTTAGGTAAAGGCAAAGGCTCTCGGGAGTTTTCATCTTTTTCTTAATTCCTGATTTCAAATCTCCTTTTATTTTCAGTTCTTCTGTAATTGCAGTGTAGCAGAGGCTGCAGAGTTTCTTCTCACTTCCCCAAAGACTTCATATTTAGATGTATAATTTATTTTTAAACCAAGTCTGTTTGTAATAGATCTGTGCCCATCACTGACCTGATTGGGAAGTTCACAGCAGTGACTGTGACAGGTCTTTGCCCATCAGTTATCTCAGAGTGGGGTACACATCTACTCTGCCTAGGATAAGAGGGTCCCTATTGCTCAACAACATAAAAGCTGCTTTAGGAGCTCCTTAACATTTTACGTGGTCCTGCTGTATGTGGTGAGTGTGGATAGTCAGTGTCACCTGCAGTTGTCCTGGCTGGCAAAGGCTGGGAGTGTGAATCAGCTCCTGTGTGTCTACAGACAATTGCTAAGGCTGGAAAAGACCTCCAGGATCATTAACCCAGCACTGCCAAGGCCGCCTCTAAACCATGTCCGCAAGTGCCACATCTACACATCTTTTAAATTCCTCGAGGGATGTTGACTCCACCATTGCCCTGGGCAGCCTGTTCAATGCCTGACCACCCTTTCAGTGAAGAATTGTTCCCTAATATCCAATCTAAACCTGCCCTGGTACAACCTGAGGCCATTTCCTCTTGTCTTATGGCTTTTTACATGGGCATAAGGACCAACACCATGAAAACCTCTAATTGAAAACCCTCCCCAACTATTTTGTGATTTCAAATACTCCAAAGTGCAGAACAGTGAGAGCAGACAGCAGAGTTGGGACTTGCTCTGTACCTTATGCCTGCTGTTAAAGGTGTACTGGGATATAGTAGCACTAAGGGGAGGAGGAGGAGTAAAACAAGTAGAAGAAAGTACTTCTCTAAAAATCAAGAGTGATTTTCAGGAATTAATTGCTAGAGGAGGTGGTGGAGGCAGCATCAAGAGGTTCAGAAAGCGGTGAGAGAAATTCTACATACCAAAAAAACCAGACAGGGTTTCCCTCTAGCATCCCTGATCCATGAAATAGCTATTCCTGTTTTAATGAACTCCAGCAGTGTAAACCCACATCACAGAAGCCTGTTGCCCTGGTTGTGTGTTTTTGCAGAGGAGGACTGTAAGAAGTACTTGCAGAGGAAGCAGGAAGAGGCTAACCAGCCTCTCCAAGTGCCAGCAGTGGACAGCAGCATGCCAAAGACATCAGAACTGATGGGCATCACCATCAGGGATGATCCATATGGTAAGAGCCCATGCTTCCATGGTTGCCTGATACCTCATGTTGGAATCGCCTTCCCCATGGGAAGTGTGGAAAACCTTTGTTTTGCTTTTATTATTCCCACAACTTTTCATAACCCAGGCCAGAATGCTTTAGCTGGCAGTCGCTGGGCATCTTCATTTTTCCTGTTTCTTTTGAGCACAGAGGGAAAGCAACCCTGGGGAACACTTCACCCAGGAACAGGCTGCCACAGAGCCACTGGACACACATGGGAGGAGACTTCCCAGAAATATGTCCCTTAGCCCAGCCTGGTCCAGAGCAGCAGCTGCTGAAACCTCAGGGGGTGGGAGTCCAGGGGAAAGAATGTCAGAGGTGGTTTCCCTGCCCTGTCTTTGGCAGGTGGAACCACCTTGAATGAAAAGGAAGTGGGTTTGAAGTAGGACTGGGTGTGCAGTGGGTGGAGAGAGGAAACGAGTTCTGTGTGTGTGCAGCCCTGCATGTGCAGCCACGTGTGCATACATGTGTGCTGGCCAGTCTGACTTTGGGTGGCCACCTTTGCTGCATGTGTGGACAACACTAACCCTCCTCAAAAGTCCACTGACAAATATTCTGGTGTTTGTACACAGCAGCTTTGCCTGACGTGACCCCCAAGTTAGCGCCGTGCCCCTGCAGCAGTACCCTCAGTTTGACTGACCTGGCAGACATTCCCCTTCTGCTTCACTGGATGCTTCCTGGGTTGGATCTGCCTGCTGGGTTGATACTTTCCTCAGCAGCTTTTAGAGCCTGACCTATTTTTTCACTGTGGTAGGCTTTAACCGGCATAAAAAATTGAATATATCTGTAGTGACACTGATATGGAAAAAAAAATAACACAGTTGGAAACTATCCAGCAGTATTAAAGCACTTAATTATGAGAGACATTGCCCTTAAAATGCAGCACTTTAATATTTGGATAACTGCTAAATAAACAAGAGCTGCCAGCCATTAATGTAATTAGAAAACAGGCCCATTAGGATATGACTTCAGGTACCCAGGTTTGACATCTTAGCTGTAAAAATGACAGGTCCCAAATTTCAAGGCTCACCCCATAGCTCCATGGACAGCAGATGGCAGGACACTGCTGGATGAGGAAGTGTTTTGGTTGGGAAGTTTGAATCTCTGTGACCTGAACTAGAGAAAAAGAACCCAGAGCCATGAGGGTATTTTAGATGTGAAACTCTCAGTGAAATCCCGGAGTGTTGGGGCTCTGAGTTGCATGTCTTGGGGTACTCTGCTCCCTCCAGCTCTTCCCAGACTCCCTGTGGCTGGATGGTATTGCCTCCACAAATTTTGCCTGTCTGCATCTCAGCTCCCTTTCCCTGACCCCTGCCAGGCAACGTGGGGAAGTAGCCTGGCCAGTGAAAGCAGTCGGGGCAGTGATGTGTGTTACCTCCTGCCAGCCCTGTTAAGGACTGGAGTCTGGGCTGAAGGGCAGCTCATCTAATAAAATGCTAAATTACCTTTGCATTTTTGCATTAACTTTGCAAGTTTGGCCAGAGCTTTTCTGTCAGACTCCTAATTCTGAGTTAAAGTCTGTGGGAGCTCTTGAAAGTTCACTACAGAAGTGAACTTCATTTATAGTAGAAGATGACAGCTACATTTTTAATGGTTTCAGGGAATGGAACAGAGATATTTGATGCCTTCATCTGCTACTGTCAGAAAGACCTCCAGTTTGTCCAGGAGATGATCAGGGAGCTGGAGCAAACAGAGTTCAAACTGAAGCTCTGTGTATTTGATCGGGATGTCTTGCCAGGAACCTGTGTGTGGTCCATCAGCGGAGAGCTTATAGAGAGGAGGTAAGTGAACCGTGGCTGTTGGGGCCAGCTGTGAGTGTAGTGGAACATTACATTCATTTTACAGTGATGTCTGTAGTGTGGTGCCAGTGAAACAGAAAAAATCCACAAGGATGTCTTCATGGGGTTTGTTTTAGGCTCTTGTCTGAAGAAGGACAACTCAGGCGTTCCCCAATGTGTCCCTTCATTGTGTTCACGAAGAAGGTGCCACTGTGGTGATGCTACTTACGTTCAATGGCTTTTCTTTGCCTTGTGTGTCTTATATAGACTCAGGATCACATAAAGGTTACACAGACAGTCCGGACTTACTGTTTCCTCACTTCTTGGTATGTGAGTGTTTATCTGTAATCAGGTTTTCCTGTGTAACATCACTGTATCTGTCAGTTGTTCCTGCTCTGCAGTTAGTTCCTGCTGGAACACAGCCAGGTCCTTCTCCACTGGAGCAATTCAGAGCAGTACATGCTTCTATTTGTGGGAATGAGAACCATCTCCTTTGACATTTTATTTTTTCTCTCCCCTGCTTCATCTCCAGGTGCCGGAGGATGGTGGTTGTCGTTTCAGATGACTACCTGGAAAGCAATGAGTGTGATTTCCAGACCAAATTTGCTCTTAGTCTTTCCCCAGGTAAGGTCACACAAATATCCCATTTACAATTGCACATTATCATTTTTATTACAGTGACATCTAAAGCTTCAGCTGACGCCAGTGGGCACTGTACCACTGGAACTAACAGGGGCTTCATAACTTGGTTGTGCAGGCAGGGGCTTGGGGACAGTTTATTACAGTGACATCTAAAGCTTCAGCTGACGCCAGTGGGCACTGTACCACTGGAACTAACAGGGGCTTCATAACTTGGTTGTGCAGGCAGGGGCTTGGGCTCAGTCCCTTGCCCTGCTCTTGACCCTCCTCACGTGGCCGTGAGCGAGAAGCTGCCTGTGCTGCACTGCACCAGCTGTCGGTGGGATAATGCTGCCTGCTCCAGAAATGTCAGAGCTGCATGTCAGGCTTGTGAAGGGCTTCCAGATCCATACAGGAAAATTTGCTGCTAAAGAGACAAGTAGTATAATAAATCCAGGATGTGAGTAAAGCTGGGAATTAGGTGACAGGTAATGAACGTGCAGATTTCAAGGGCAGGCTGGGTGGGGCTCTGAGCAACTGGGTCTAGTGGAAAGTGTCCCTGCCTATAGCAGGGGGGTTGGAACTACATGATCTTTAAGGCCCATTCCAACCCAACCCATTCTATTCTATGATTCTTGTAGAGATCCCTGTGGATAGGTAAACAAAATATGGAATGAATGTTCAACTTGGTTGGGAAATTTTTTACATATTTTGTTCTGAATTGAAAAGCCACCAATTTACTTCTGCTGAGTCTGTTCTGATTGCTCTTCTCTAGCCACTAGTTGTTCTACAGTTGTCTGTGTTGCTGGGGAGTAAGTGCAGCCCAGCCTAATAGTACAGAGGATCTGTAGAATTGGGAAGAGTATCTGGATGTAAAGTCTTTTCTAGAGGCATCTGACATGATATTATAAATTACATGCCAGAGGTTAGGCTGGAAGCTGGTGGCAGAGACAGGAATTCACTTCATCTTCCTTGACACACTAATTTCATATGATATCACTTAATCCATTGAACACCCCCAGGACATTGTATCAGCCCCCAGTCATCAAGATTTGTAGAAAAGTCCTTTTAGTTCCTCACCAGTTTCTTGTGGGCATCACACCTTCCATTAGAACAGGAAAAGTTCTAATGTATGGAATGACCTGAGCTCTGCCAATGAGAACAGGGGTGGAAGTACAGGCTTAGAGAAGTCACAGCATTAGCTGTTTGTGTGGGGTGTTACTAATGCACAGCAGGGTTTGGTGACAGGCTCTGGGAGCTCCATGCATTACTCCAGCATCTGCTGCAGTTATGAAATCTTGGTTATTTGTCTCATCCCAGTCTCAGTTCATCACTTGTGCTGGGCACAGTGCAGGTGGTGGCAGGTGTCCCTGTGGAGAAATTCCTCTGTAGAAGAGCTGCTCCTTCAAGCAGCAGCAGTCACAGGGAGGGTATTCTCATCTCGTGGTGTCTCAAAACCAGCAGTGCATGTTAGCAGGGGGATTCGTCGGGGAACATCTGCAGCCTGAGTAATTCAGGATTCAGACACTTCCTCTCCAGGGTGAGAGTTGGTTGCAATATACTCAGGTGATGCACAATCAGGAGCAAACCTGGATCTTGTGATGTGTGTGCTGTGGTGGGGAGGGAGTGGGTGCGTGATCTGCCTGTGGCTCTGTGTAACCCTCTGCCTGTGTGACCTCTCTTTCAGGTGCTCGTCACAAACGGCTGATTCCAGTCAAGTACAAATCCATGAAGAACGAGTTTCCGAGTATCTTACGGTTCATTACGATTTGTGACTACACCAATCCTTGCACCAAAAAATGGTTCTGGACGAGACTGGCAAAATCCCTCATGCTGCCCTGATGCAAAGTCCTGAGAGCTGGGTGCTCTTGTAACCTGTCCTGGCTATGCCTTTCGGACCAGGGGTGTCATTGACACAGGGTCTTCCACCACTTCAGAACCTGGATCTTTGCTTGGAGCCTGTGACTGGGAACAAAGAACTTTCTCCAACACTCCTTCACAACTCCGAGGGGAAATAAAGCAACTCTGTGGGTGTTCCAGGTTAAGTCAGTGAGCAGCAGCATCCAGCATCTGTGGAGTAAGCACTTTCACTAAAAATACTGAAAATACACATTTAAAGAGTGTCTGATACAGGAAGACTCTGTTGCAAGCATTAGCAAGACCTCAGAGCCTCAAACTGCAGGCTTTGTCAATGTTTTAAAAGCTACAGTAACATCGAGGCTTGGTGGGAATTGTACCATGTTGGACAGGTCTGTCTCTCTTCAGGTTACATTTGATTCAGTGACCTTATACCAGCATTTAATATTCCCAGATATTACTAAATTTTTACTTCTCCTTCAGGAGAAATTCAGTCTTAAAATACATCTTTTCAGTGACTGTCCTTACTACACAAATCAGGGCCTGCTGTTGCTCATTGACTTGACCGAGGTCTGCACCTCAGTGGGTCCGGATCTTAGATTCTTTCACCTTTAAAAGCCTTCCTAAACACAGCAGCTTTTGGGATGCCTCAGAGGCACAGGGCTAAACACTGAATAAGGAGTGTATTAAATTGACATTTGGGCTGTTTAAAATATGGAGGCGAATGTTATATTAATAGGAAAGAGCCTAATTTAATTAACTGCCACAATAATTACTGTATTTCTGTGACTAAGGCTCGGGGCAACGTCAAGACTGCTCTGCTTGTTAGACTTGGCCTTGAATCCTGCCCGTGACTAGTGGATCTCATCAGTGCTCCAGGGTGGAGGTCAAGAGTTCTGCCCAAAGGAGTGTTTAAAGTGATCCACTGGTGTATTAAACAGATTATCAGTAAATATTTACTTTTTAAATTTGGGGAAGAGAGGAATCCTGCTTATGTGTCCGCAGTTGCTTGAACTCTGCCCTTTTGTACATTACTTCAGCCACTGACTCATGTTGATTTTACAGCTTAATGTTTTACTAGTTTACATTTTTAGGGTTGCATCTGGATGTGATTTTTTTTTTTCAATTTTAGTTTTGTTTTAAAGCATTCCCAGGGCTGAAGCACAGACAGAAATGTGCTCCCGCCCCTCCCTCATGCTCCCTGTCAGTGAATGATCCCTTACCAGGGATGCTGCCAAATCCTGTCCAGGTGCTGCTGCTGGTTCCTCCCGGCTGACAGCAGCAGCCCTTGACCTGAGCATGGTGAAGCTCATTCAGGCACATCGTGTTGGCAGTGGGAGCCATTTGTGGATAGACCCATGAGCTGGGTGTTTGTTCTACAAAAATAACTGCTGCCATCGTGCCAAGGTGACATTTGCACCTTCATGTCTTGCTAGAATAAGTGAGAAGTCTGTGGGCACGGGAGGAGGAACATTAAGTTGATGAGGGGTTTCTGAATAGTTTGTCTTCATGTCCTATTGCCCTGGGGCCTCTCCTGCAGAAGTGGAGACAGCTGCTTGCCTCGGGCTTTCTGCATAATCATTAAATGTTAATTATAGAAGAGCTTCACAAGGCTGCTTGATCCCCAGGCGCTCGGAGGGCTCGGTGAATTCTCATACTCTGGAGAGTCTATAAACATCAATTATGGGTCATTACTCGCAGGACCGAACCAGATTCCTCCTGCCTGGAGAGCTGGAAAGGCTCTGGTGGCTCGTTCAGGGGGAGCTGAGGCAGAGGAGCCCGTGCTCTGGACGCTAGAGGGAGGCCATGGCCCACGCAGGCACCCTGCGAGGGAATGCGGGTGGAATGGGGAGACACGGCCGGGATGGTCCAGCAGGGCACTGACCCCTGTCTGGTATGGTAAAAAGACAAGTGGGGTCTCTTCTCCCCCTCGCTCCCCTTCTGAGCAAGGTACACCAAAAACAGCGAGAGTTTTGGCAGCTTGAACCTCGTGCGATGTCTTCTGAGTCCTGATGGTTTGGGACTTGGTGTGTTGCAAATGAGGGGAAAATAACAGCAGGAAAAATGATGATGTTTGTAATAGATGATTTGGTGATCGCCCAACAGGGAAGGTGCCGGTTCTGGATGGGAAAGCAAACGCAGGAGCTGAATTTCTAAATTTTCTGACTTGCAATAGATAAATGCCATATTCCAGTTAATGGTGAAAAATGTTGGGATCTTGTTACCACTCTGCTTGTGGTGCCCTGGCCCTTCTCTCTGCTTGACTTGGATGCTGGGAAGGTCTTACTGTTATGGGTCTGTTGCTTTATTACAAGTTACTATTTATCTTACAGGCTAAAATAATTATTTTGGGGTAAAGTGAAGTAACAGCCCTAAAATATAAAATATACTTTAAATATGTATCCTCTTCTATGTAAACCCCAGAGTTTATGCACTTCTGACACTTTCATATCTTGTCACAATAACTTGAAGTGTGACATTGTGAATGATACAAAATGTAGTTGTTGTGAACCATTTGCCCATTTCAGTGGCATTTGGGGTTCTCCTGCCCTCTTTCATGCTCAGTGGAAGGTCAAAATTTTTGAAAACCTTTAAAAAAGGGATTTATAAAATTGGTGATGTTACAGGTTTTTTTCTATTTTGTCTCTGTCCCCCATTGAAATGGTCTTAGTTGAATCTGTTAGTGCCAAATCATTTATTTTTATATATAGACATATATTTATATTAATTTTGTGTCCTGATAAAAAGGGGGAAAGCATCTGTGTTTATAGGCATTCTGAAAATAGACAATGTTTCTGTTTTTCTCCTCAAAAACCCAAACTTTTGCTACTTGTGAAAACATTTTAAAATAAAGAATGAGAACCCAGCAGGCTGAATCTGCTTTGTGGGCATTGAAGAATAAAACTGTGTCTTGAAGTGTAAGTGAAGAATGATATGGGACAGTTCTTTATTTTCTTTTAAAATTTTGGCTTCATAACTTCACCAGAGGGGGTGGTTGGCTGTGCCTGGGAGAGAGAGAAATAGAGTTATGTCATGCCAGGAGGAAAATTTATCAAGGAATTGTACTTCAGACACGTGGTTCCCCTCCAGGTCTTGTTTATGGGTTTGTGATCTGTGTTGCCACCCTGGATTTCTTCAGCCCTGGTGCACATGAGGCTGGAGGGGATGGAGCCAGGGCTCTGCTGGGATGCTGCTCCTGTTCCACACCCTTTCTGGAGGCCCCAGCAGGGATTATTACAGCGCAGGGATCCGGGGGATTCTGCCAGCTTTATTTCCTTTGGCTCGCAGTCGTTCCCAGCCAGGGAAATAACTTACAAACCCAGCAGCTGTCGGGCCAAGGCCCTGCTACACGAAAAGACGAAGGATCACTGAATCATGGAAGGTTGGTTGGAAGGAATTCCTGGAGGTCAAGGCCGAGCTGCTTTTCCCAATGGGAGGGGCCATACACTAAGCCAGTTGCAGGGCCACGTTCCCTATAGAGCATATGAAGTCGTGTCTCTGCTATGGCTGCTATGAACATATGGACAGTAGTGTGCAAACCATCCCTGGATACATTATTCTAGATGGAAACTGCTGGCAAGAGCAGCCTGCCAGGAGCGTTCCATTCCCTGGAAGTGCTGGCATCCCATCACTCCCAGTACATCTTCACACACTCCCCTGTTCCGTGGTTTGGAGCAGTTAATGATTCTTGCCCATATTTGAGCCTGAGCTCTGATTCAGGTGGGGTTGAGGGGTCCAGCTGCAGTGGCTCTTTTTCAGCTGTCATTCCCCTTATGCTGAAGAAATATTCCCAGTTTTACTTTGGGGCAAGAATGTTGGTGCCATTTTCTCATGTACTGGAGGACAGCATCTATCTGGTGAAACTGCTGCAGAATGTTCTTAGCTTTATAAAGAGAGGGTGAGAGGTCAAGTATTGACCTCGATGGATCAAATTCCATCCTTCATTTTCACCAACGTGACAAGAGTTGTGTTACCATGAGGGAGGCAGTGCTTGGTCCAGAGGGCACATTTACAGGAATAACATTAGCAAGGGAAGAAAGTCTAATTATGCATAAAAAATAGCTGGAAAAATGTTGCTTGAACATCCTGGAAACAGATCTTAATAAGGCAATAAAAAACAAACCCCACAAGGTTCACACTGCTGGGAAACATGCTCATAAGGCTTATTAAAGAGCACCTCTGTCAGACCATTTGGGGCTTTACAACGTCCTGTGTACAAATATTTCGCTAAAGATAATTTTCTCTAGGTGTTACAACCATTTCCATATCCCCACTAGGACTTTGAGATGACTTTGAACCCAATCCAACCTCTTGATCAGCACTATCAAGCCCAGCCCTGGAAAAACTTGTTTATTTTGCAACAAAATCTGCAGTCAGGGGACTGAATAGTGTTGTATTCACTCTGAGGCTGTGCTGCTCTGCAAAAGGTTAATTAATTGAAGCTGTGTTTAAGTCTTAAGCAGTTTCAAAGTCTGACTTACAAACAATGCATTGTCTGTTCTGCAGCAGAACCCAGCTTAGCAGTGCCTTTCCTTCCTCCTGTTCCCAGTGATAAAGCTGCTCGTGCCATGGCAGAGGTCAGGGCTGTCCTTGCCCACCAGACAGCCTGATCCTTCTAACTCAGCTGGATAGATGGTTTCCACAAAGGCAGGGGATGCATCCCTGCAGTTCAGAGCATGAAGGTTGTATCAGCTGCACATGGAGTTTCTCCTACCTCACAGCCAGTGGAGGGGTTTTGATTCCCATTTCCCCAATTCCTAGTCTTGCTTAGGGTGGGTTTTGGTGGGGATGGACTGGAAGGACGGAATGAACATATCTGTGTTAGCTCTGCAACCACTTAACTATGGCTCTCTAAAAAAGGTTGCTTGCAACTTTTTCCTCCTCTTGTTTCCACACACCTTCCCACTGCCTTGGAGAGCGGGACAATGTGCAATGTGTCCAGCTGAGCCCAAGGACAGCACAGCTATTCCACCCTGAGCTTCCAAGCTTCCCCTTCCCAGCAAACACGGAGAACCCCCAGTGAGGAAGCAGGTGGCAGATGGCTGGAGCACAGAGGCACTGGGAGGAGCATGCCAGCGTTTCCTCAACAGCCAAGCATCCAAACCCTTCCTGGACCAGACAGATTTTGCACAGCTCTGTCCTTCCATGCATTCCCGCAGGGAAAGGGCGAAGCAGCATGTCTGGCTGGGTGCCAGCCTCCAGGGAAAGACGCCGTGGGTCCTGCTGGCTCCTAAGCGGAGTGGCTGCTCATTCACCTTTGCCAAGAGAGCAGGAGGGCTCTGCAGAGGAGGCAGGGGGTGACACAACGCAGGACCACGAGGAGAACCTTTGCTCCAACCCCAGTGAGAACGTGGAGGCTCAATGTTACCCATCTTCTCTGGTTTCATAATGAAATCCAAGTCATGAGGTGATAAAATAGGTCTTTATCCACTGTTTAGGATGCTAGTCAGGAACTCACGGGGAATATGTTCAGGCAAATGTGGGGTTACCATGAAGCGAACTTTCACAAAGTTTTTGCAGCATTTTTCTGGCTCTGATCTTCAGCTGTGTCTGCCTTCTGTCTGTGTCAGCAGAATGAGATGTATGAGCTGCAAGACCTGAGGTGTTTAACCGCTCATGTGCCAGTCTGTGGACTGTTGCCTCAGAAACAAATACCATTTAGGAGGGGAAAAACTGGGAAAACAAACCTGGAGTTCCACATGCTCTTCCCTGTCCCACTGGAGCCATGGCAGACCCTGCAGTCAGCTTTACAGCAACATTTTTTAAAGTATTCAGAAATCTGGGTGACTGATTTAAAACTACTGAATCATAGAAGATTTAGTGTTTGATTTTTTGCAGTACTTGGCAGAGACCCCCCAGCGAAATATACAGGGAAATGAGATTTCAAGTGCTTTCAGCAGAGGAATAAATTGGACATTGGCCTTAAAATATCTCTAAAAGCTTGCCCAGGTATGTAAAGACCATAATTTTTCAATATCACTAAAGGGCTTTTGAGATCTTTAGAAAGGCAAAGAAGAGAAGCATCACATTTTTTACTTTAAATCTATTTAGTCTTAAAATTAATATTCCCTGGTTTTCCTAACAGTTATTCTCCTGCCTCCTCGGTGCCTTCACCTCTCCTAGCACTGCACCTGGCATCTGCTCAGCTGGGTTGTGTTTTTGAGCATCAGGAGTGGAAGCTTTTCAGGTTCCCTCTCAGAATCTCGCCTCATCAGCATGCTGCTCTTGGCAGACGCGCTTGTCTTCAGCTCCAAGACATGCATATTGATCAGTCATTTCCTTTTGTTACCTTGCATCCTGCCATCGATTTTAATTGTTCCCTACTGAAGAGGAAGCATTCAGTACACGTACTATTACCAACGATGAAATTTTTGCTTTCCACACCTTTTGCCAGGTGGTGCCTGCACTCAGCTCTCCAGAGCTGTGGATCTCTCTCCCTCTCAGCCAGCAGCAATCTGCACAAATTATGCAGCAGTCAATTTGTGTCTATTAAATCAATTTCTGATTCTCTGTGACAGCTTTCCCTGCCACATGATTTCACACTTCAGAGGTTTGTTTCTGAGGTGCCATGTGGGTTTTTTCTTTTTCGAAGGAGTGGTGGTGGTAATCCATTTATTTTGCAGATACCTTACTCGTGTCTTTCCAGATCCTACTTCCTGCTGCTCTCCTTAAGGGACTTGTACAACTTCAAATGACTCCTAGTGAAGTCTCTCCTCTTGTGGCTCCTCTCTGGCTCCTCATCAGCCCACAGGGCTGTTCCTGGGCTGTTCCCTGGAGCTTCCTGCTGCTGAAGTGGAACAGCTTCTCCAAGACAAAGCTGCAGCTTGGTCCTGTACCTCCCACCCCTATGGTGCAAAATACCAAAGCTGGGAACTGCTGTCATTCATTAATTCCTCTCCTTCTTCCTTCCAAGACACCTTCCTAGATTGTTCCCATCTTTTAAAAACATTCCTGCACTCTCACAGGGCTTTCATTACAAATATTTCCTGAAGGCTCTGTGTGGAAGGGCCATGGTCCCCTCCCACTCTCTCTGATACTAGGTTTCCCTTTAGATACACAAAAAGGATCCTATTTTTAGCAGCTAGCAGTCAATGGCACAGGAATTCATGAGTAGGGAGGAAAGGATGTGAACTATCCAAATATATTTTTTTTTCAAATGAGACCTCTTTACATTCCTATTGCCACAGCAATAAGCCATGAGTCACTGTTACGCTGAACTATTAGACCATTATTGTAAACTTATGTCACTAGAATCTGCAAATGTGAACTATAAACCTTGTCTGCCCTCTGCTTTGCTGGGTTTGAGAAGATACTGGCCAAGGATAAGAACAGTATTCCCTCACAAATTTTATTCCAGGCAACAAGAAGTGAATGAAATATTATTCAATCCTATCTTTCTATTCCTAGGGTGTCTCTTAAGAGAACTCCTCTTACTTCACTCTAATGTTACAAAAGAAGTTTTATTTGATTTCTTCAAGGTTTGCCAGATGTAAATTGGGGTCCAAGCACTCCCAGCTGAGAGAGTATCCATGCTGTACCATCTGGGAGCAGCAGCATCACCTCCAAACAGCTGCTTTCTGTGCTCAGTCCTGCCATGGCCAACCCTCCCTGCCACTTGCTGTTGCAGCAGAGAAGTCCCAAGTGTCCCTGGATACTCCAATTTCCTTCCAAGAGTCTCTCAGGGGTTATGTCCAGACTGAGTTTTTTTCTAGAAGAGTTTTGTTGAGTAATAAAATGTCGGAATGGTCTTAAATACACACACAAAGCTTTACATCATAGTACCAACAGTCCTTGGCCACCCTTCATCAGCTGCAGAAGAGTCAGGCCAGGTGTGTCCATTTGTCCATCAGGGTCTGGCTGCTTGCAGCAGGCTTATTTTGCACGTTCAAGAATCAGGGAAAATGCTCTGAAACACATTCTCATCCGCTGTCCTGGTCAGCTGCTTAGAAAATGCTTTATGATGGAGATTTACCCTCCACAGAAGAGGCCAGTGGGAAAACCTTTCTGTCCTCAGAAGCTGTGACATTCCCAGGGAGCAAAGAGGTACAGGCATGTGAAGTGTCTTTCATTGGCTTCTGTAAAGACAAAGAGGTATGAAGAAAGCATTATTGTAAACCAGAGCAGAGCAAGGGCTGATAATTAAATGGTAATTCAGGTATGTGGTAATCAAGATCTTGTTATAATTATTTCTCAAGCCTGGCATTGATTTTATATTAGATTGGAAGGAGGCAGCAAAGCTTTAATTTGTTACAGAGAGGGTTAAATGGCTTTCAATTTATGTACTAAAAAAATCACAAACTTAGCAGAAAAGAGTAAGAAGAAAAAAACTTGTCTTGGTCATAAACTCTTTGCTTGTTTCCTGGAGCTTAAAATCTGGGGGATATTTTCAATGGAGGAAGTAAGAGAGCAGCACAGAGTTTCTAATGAGAGGCAGAGTGCTGGGATGAGAAGTGTGTTTGAAGAGCAAAAGCCGATTTCAGTAAACACCCTGTGAGAACCAGAATTCACCTGTTAAAACCGGGCCTTCAGCTACTTGACTTCAAAGTGACCTCAGAGCTGAATTTAAAATGGCTCAGTGATGGGGTGGAGATACAGGGTAGCACACAGGATCACTTAGGAAAACCTGCCGGTGTGGTTTAGACTGGAATTTAGCTTGTGGTTTGAAAACAACTATTATTAAAAGCTTGCTCCAGTTGGAGGGTTTGAAATCACTGCTGCTTCCTCCACTGCAGGGTCCTCACCTCATTTCTCCAAACCCAAAGCAAAGCTGCCAGGAGAAACCCCTGGAGATCAAGTGCAGTGCCTGCCTTTGTTTGTTGGAGAGGAAACTGCCTTGTACTTAGTTAAGTAATCAGCTGCAGTTTGATAGAGTAAGGTCCCTTCAATAAACCTGGAAGCGTTTCCATGAAGAGAGAACAGCGGGCAAATTCTGCAGTGGAACAAGGTCAGGCACTCTGCTCGAGGACAGCGCCTTGCCCAGCTCTGAAGGCAATCAAACGGGCATTGTTGGGCTTCCCTCAGCCCAGGCCTGTACCAGGCAGCTCCACAGGCACATTACTGCCTTTGTTTGCACCAGCCCTGGGAGCCACTGCACTTCCACACAGAGGTTTATGGTGCCTTAAAGAGCCTTAAACCATAAACACGGCAACAAATGCCCTGGCTCTGAACACCACTGAACTGTGACAGCAAATGCCTCTGTGTGGCTTTGCTGAAAGAGCAACTTTGGCTTAAACTCTAACAAGAAGACAATTATATATCTGAGAGGCTGCATGACTAGAAAGATTAAATCTGCAGGGCCTCGATACACAAATGGGAGTTTAAATTAGTTTTCTATGACCCAAGTGTAAATGAAGTTAGTTTATGTTCACAACTGTGATGATGATCATAGAATCATAAAACAGTTTGGGTTGGAAGGGACGTTTAAAGGACATCTAGTCCAACCTCCCTGCAATGAGCAGGGACATTTTCAATGACATCAGGTTGCTCAGAGCCCCATCCAACCTGACCTTGAATATTTGCAGGAATGGGGCATTACCATTACCTCTCTGGGCAACCTGTGCCAGTGCCTCACCACCCTTGTGATAAAAAACTTCTTTCTGATATCTCATCTAAACTGACAATCCTTCAGTTTAAAGTCACTCCCCCTTGTCCCATTGCAACATGCCCTGCTAAAAAGTTTGTTCCCATTTTTATTACAGGCCCCCTTCAAGTACCAAAAAAACCCAGTAAGATCTCCCTTGAGCCTCCTTTTCTCCAGGCTGAACAAACCCAACTCCTCATAGCAGAGGTGCTCCAGCATCTTTGTGGCCTCCCCTGCACTTGCTCCAACAGGTCCATGTCCTTCCTGTGCTGGGACCCTGGAGCTGGATGCAGCACTGCAGGTGGGGTCTCACCAGAGTAGAGGAGAGGGGCAGAATCACCTCCCTTGACCTGCTGATAAAATCCATCCACTATCAAGGACTCTTTCCAGGTACTAAAGGTAGCAATGTCTGGACATCAGAATCACCAGTGTGTGCATTAAACATCATTTTTACAATATTACATGGATGGAAAAACCAAGCAAAGAGCTGGATAGTGCCAGTAAGTTTCACTGAAACAATAAGTAGTTGGCCCAGAAATGCAGGAAACCATGTGCCTTCTGAGAAGGGGAGCATTTTGTGTGAGAGCATGCATTGTGTGCCTGGTGTACCAAGGCTTTGGCAGCGGAACACCAGCCCCAGGATATCAGTGAAATGCAGGAGTCAGGGGACAGCCTCCATTCTGCTGCAGAATCAATGGAGGAGGAGAGTCCTGCTTGCCCTGATCTGTGGTGTTTTACTGGAAGTCAAAAAAATTCAGGAAACCCAGCTCTGGAATTTTTTTTTCTCAGGGCATTTTTTTTTTTTTTTCTCAGGCTGCAGCCTTCCCACCTGAAAGATATCTGAAGTTTTTCCACTCTCAGTCTTCCCTAAAGCCTAGTCCAGAGTGGAGGTGGATACACCAGGAAGCTGCTTTTCCACTTCAGATTTCCACTAAAATTTCTTGTTATTACAACAGAGCACTTGATTCAGCAGCAGCACTTCACAGCTCTTTTATAAATAGAGGCACTGCCTCTGCCCTGAGGAGCTCACAGCCTACACGAGACAGGCGAAATACCGCAAATCAGGAAAAAGAG
Organism: Corvus brachyrhynchos; assembly: GCF_000691975.1. Taxonomy (NCBI): domain Eukaryota; kingdom Metazoa; phylum Chordata; class Aves; order Passeriformes; family Corvidae; genus Corvus; species Corvus brachyrhynchos. The sequence goes on from NW_008246064.1 coordinate 3,518,580, forward strand.
GATGAGCAGAAGCGATGAAAGAGGAGAAGGTACAGCTTGGAGGTCTGAAGTTGGCTAAGGAATAAAAGCTTTGTGGAATCCAGCTCCATGTTTTCACCCCTCACCAGACTCAGGCTGGAACAACCTACTGAATGAATGAGTGCAACAGCAACCCCTGACTTTTGAGAGACTCAAAATGCTGACTTCATTAAAAAAAATAATGCAAAATTTATGAGACCTGGAGTCTCTGAGTGAATGAGAGATTTGGGTTTAAAAATATGGAAATGCATTTTTCACTGCAGAGCTGAAAACTAAAATGTAGCACTCATCTCTCTATGCCCACGTGGCCACTAGTGGTCTTGCCAGTGCACATTTTAAATTTTAATTTTGATCAAAGCCTGTAGTTATTCTTAAAGAACAAGGCTCATTGTGGGCCTAATCCTGCCCCAGTGGTCTAAAGCAGTAAGTTTTAGCATTGCCTTCAGGAAGAGGATTTTCAGCCCAGAATAAGAGAATCCAAAAGATGGTTCTGAATTTAAAACTGCAGTGGTAAAATTAAGTGTATAAGTCTCTTTTTGTTGGTGGTGCCTGGCTCAGATCCATTTTTAACATGCTGTTAGCTATCAGAAATATGACACTGGCTACCCCGGTGCCTGCTCTAGGGGTAAAACCTGTTTTTAATTGCTATATAAACTCCTTTTATAACATGGTTAAAAGATCACAGAGATGGTTCCAAGCAGTAATTAAGGCCTATTTAGTAAATATTAAAAATTGCTCAGCAGGGGAATGTTTAACACAGACAAGCAGGAAAACAAACAGCTTTTCAGTTGGAGGTTCTGCCTTATGACAGTGTTGGAGTGCCTGCGCAGCAGCGAGCGAGATGGGGCTGTGGGGCTTTTTTGTGGGACACAGAAAAGAGTAGAAGCAAGGAGTTGGTGTCCTGCATTAGAGCTCAAGTGAAAGCACTGTGGTCAGACTATGCCTTTGGCAGTGGCCCTCCACAAAGCCTGGTTCACCAGAGGCATCTCAGGAATTTGTCTTAATAAACTAAAAATACATGTAACTGATGTTCTCTTTGACCCGCAGAAGAGCCTGACATCAAGCCACAAGAAGAACAGTGATCAGCAAAGAAGGATGAAACCTGATACTGAGATTCCAAGTCGGTTCTCCTGATGGTTACTGTCCTGCACTGTAATAGTGAGATGCTGTTTTCTCTCTTTTTATGTTGGTGGAAAAAAAAATCCTCAAACTACAAGCAATTTAAATGTATATACATTAGACAGAAACATCAGCCTTTGTGGGTCCATGGTGCCACTCAGCCTTGTATTCCTCACTCTTTTTGTTTTCCTCAATGACCACCAGATGTACCTGAATGCATCCAGATAAAAAAGCTCCGGGTGCAAAGCCTTAAACCATAGGATGAGCGCACAGGACATCTCCATGAGGGCGTTGGACATATCCACGAACGCTAGAACTGCAGCGTGGAGCGGAGAACTGCCCGTCCTCGAGGGCTGAGAGAATACCAGGCCTCCTGATGCCTCACACCCACACGCTATTTTTAAACACGGAATGTGCATCCCTGGAGCGCCTGGGCCGGGCTCCGCTGCCGCCCGCAGGCTCCGGATCGCCTCAGGGCAGGATCAGGCCCAGCCCCGCGGGCGCAGGGACCCGGGAAAGGCCGGCATATGATTGGCAGCCGCTCGACCAATAGAAGCAGCGGATCTG
>NW_008246064.1:3520782-3534811 GCF_000691975.1 Corvus brachyrhynchos
TCGGCTGAGGGAAGGGGGGGGTCCGACTCCCCTCAGCTGAGGGGAATCCTGTCACATACCCCGCAAAGGAGGGGGACTGTGTGGCTGCCCCCTCCTTCAGCCGTGTGAGGGTGTGGGAGGATCCGTTCCCCCACACTGAGCTGTGTGAGGGTCTGGGGGACCCCTCAGCTGAGGGGGGTTTGTCCCCCCGCTCTGATGGGTGTGAGGGTCGGGGTACCCTTCAGCTGGGAGGGGTCCCGTCGCACACACCCGTCACGGACTGGGACTGTGTGACCACCCCCCCCGCCCCGTTCTCCAGCCACGTAGGTAGGAAGGATGTGAGAGGATCTGTCCCCCCGCCTTGCGGGGAACTCTGAGGGGCGTGAGGGTCTGTGTGAGCCCCTTGCTGAGGCTGCTGCCCCTCCTCATCTGTGTGTGGGGCCCATGGAAGGTGATGTGGGTCTGCCCCATCCCAGGAGAGGATTGCGGTGGTCGCGGGGACACCTCCCTGGCAGGGGGGGCTCGTCCCTGGCCTCTGCCCGCACCTCTGGGCAGGGTCTGTGTCTCGTGTCGGGGTGAGCGGGACGGGGTACGCTTTCGGGGTGCTTTTCTTCCCATCACGGTGTGATCTGGATGTGCTGGAATGTGAGTGGTCAGCGGGAGTGAACTCCAGAGCTTGCGTGGGCTCTCTCATTCTGGGGCACCCCCGTTCGTTTTGGGGCGGTCACACCTCTCAGCAGTTTCGGAGCCCCGCGCTGCTTTGGTCCCTGCACGGAGGGCTTGGTAGAGCCGCCGAATGAGCCTTTTATCCTGGAATTTTGCTGCTGCCGTGCATTTTCATTCATTGTCCTTAGCTCGAGGCCCCAGCCCTTGCTCTCTCCATTAAACATTTTTTTTTTTCCTTCTTCACTCTCTCTTGCCTTTAAACTGCCCAGTTGCCAAAGGCCTCCCGCTGTACTGATTTATTGGCTATCTCGACCATTTTGTTGGGGTGTGTTTGAGGGATATATTGCTCTAGGGCGAGTGTGTGACACATCAGAGGTGGTGCCACAGGTGACTCTAAGGTCAGTACCTCCCGTCTCACCCTCCGGAGGCACGGAATGAAGCAGGAGGTGGCTCCTGGCCAGAGGGTTTTAGGAAGGAGGTTAATTCTTTGAGTAATCTTTGTGGAGTGCTTTCATTTGAAGTTTCTAAATGACGTAGCACTGTCATGCCCAGGCTTTCCATCTCTGCCTCCTCGGGAGGCTTGTTTTCTGTTGAGGGCGGGAGAGTCTGTGAAAATGCTGTTTTAAGAGATTAAATTCTTAGCATTGTTTAAAAGTAGGAAGGAACTAAAGCTGTGGAGTGGGGGAAATCCTTCTGGAAATCCCTGTTGCTCTGTGGGATCAGGCTTTGTCCTCTCCCTCTGCTCAGAGGGAGCAGCAGTGCTTTAGGAAGGAGACCAACTACCTGTAAAGACAGAGAAGATGTAATCCTCAGACCAGCCCTTTAAATCTCCTGGAAAATGTGCCCTGGGGAGGAGGATGTTTAGCCTCCCTGAGGAGCAGGAGATACAGGTGTGGGGCGCAAGGGGGAGAACATGCCACCCATTTCCTGGGGAAAGAGAACTGCATTTCTCTGTGTAGGAAATACTTCCTTTTCTTTTGAGAGCCTGCAAAGGGGTGCTTTGTGGTGGCACAAAGCAAGGATTTGGACCTGAGCAATCAAGGATAGGAGCGAATGCCTCTTTGTAACTGGGGAGCAGGGTGGGATGGGAACAAAAGGGAATGTAAATACACTTCTGCTCTTGGGAGAACTTGCTGCTGGAGACGCGCATCCCACAGCCTCAGAGTGTGAGGAGGAGCACAGACGTGTTGTCTCGTGTTAACTGACAGAACTTGGGGAGAAATCTGGAAAAAATGTTTAATTTCTTCTCTATCCCCTGTCCCTCTGCAAACTGAGTTTCTGGATGTCGCCTGCTCACTGAAAGGTTGTGTTGGCATTTTGGCATGTGATGGAGTGTACACTGAGATGTGTATATTGCAAACATATGGTTTCTCTTTTTAACTTTCCCGTCCCCCGCCCCCCCTTTACTCATTTCAAACACTGGTGTGTCTGCCAGCGGCCTGGATGGAGATGTGACGCAAGTTTCCTAGCACGTATATGATTTGTGGGACAAAATGTCACTGTGTTAACTGAGCTGGTCTGCCTTGCCTCCTGCTTCATGTCTCCTGTAAACCTCAAGGGTTTTTGTTTTGTTGTTGTTGTTGGTTTTTTGTTTTTTTTTTTTTTTTTTTTGTTGAGCTCTCTTTTTAACTGAAGAGCTGTAAAGGTCCTTCAGCACAGAACAAAGAGACATTCTCCTGTGGAAAGAGATGAACCTTGCACTGGTGCTTTTAAAGGATTTAACTTGTTTCCTGATGAAAAAAAACATAACTCTTAAAATATAGAGTAAATTTTGAGATTACCAGCTCAGCTGTTTCTTCACATGGAATAACGAAAATCCATTTGTAGTCTAATTCTTTAATTTGTACTTGCTTTGCCTGAAAGCAGCCATATGTGGCTTTTATTGAATGTGGATGGTTCCATACCACTCAAGTACAGGAATAGAAAAAGCAAGTTTCCTACCTGCAAAGAGAACTTGTACTGTAAAACTGCCCCCCTGATTCTGGCTAATACTATATATAAATAAAAAAGGATTACTCGGCACCGGGGATGACTCATTATAAAGGTATGGATTAATATCCATGTTGATTATGCTTGGTTAGTGTTAATAACTGCTGAGTAGCCTCCTTAGGCTTAAATAACTTCCAGTATGCTGAATCAAGGAACTTTGATCAGATGAGAACCTAATTTCATTTTAAGAAAGGATAAAATGCAGGTGGGGTAGAGGAAGCAATTTATAAAGCATTTCAGTGAAATGTACCCCCAGAGTAGTGAGAGTTCTGCAGGTGAATAGGGCCTTTGGAGACACTGCAATTTTGATGTAAAAAGCAGAATATAGTCTGTGCCGTGGTGGTGGTTGTGAAGGTGGTTGGTCTTCTGAGCGTGGATTGCATATAAATTACTGCAGTCTTCTTTTTGAAGCCTGAAATAAATTCGACCTCATGCTGCTTGTGCTGATCAGATACACAGGCAGGTTCCCCTGGATCTCACAATTCCTCTTGGAAATGCTGGTAGCAGGAGTGAAGGTGGTTGGAACTGGGTCATTCTCATTTTGCTACTTTTTTGGAAAGATGAGAGCAGTGCTGACTGTGGCTGTTTGATTTAGGAGCATCCCCTTTGCTGCAAACAGCCCGTGCCAGAAACAGGAGATAAATTAGTGGTGGGAATGCTCCCATGCTCTGTTCCTGTGCCCTCTCTCCCCTGACAGATTCCTTTGCAGCGATGAGGACAGTGCAGGCTGCATCAACAGATGTGGTGGGAGTTTCTTATCCCATCAGAAATCAAGCCTAAATTGAAAACTGAAGTCACCATTTAAGGAATGATTAGTTTCTTTAATGACTGCGGTTTAAGTAGCTTTGGAGTTGGGCTTTGCCTGTGAACATGTTGATCTTTTGGGGCTGAATATTTAGATTTCTATCTGTGTTCATCCCAGCCCTGTGTGGGAGAAATTTTTTTTCACAGGTACAGAGGACCTTCTTAGAATTAAGATTTCTGCTCTCCCAAATTTTATCAAAGTGTCCGTGGTCATCTGTCTGGTGCTTCTGTAGAAGTCTCATGTGCCATTGAAGAAGAGCAGCCTGGAGGTGCTGACCAGGAGCGATTGGGGTCTTTGGATGTAAAAACCAGGCTGGAATGGGAGGTTCTTGTCCAATGATAACTTTAGGGATTGTTTTTTTTTTCCTTGGAGCGTGGTGGTGTTCATTGCTAGCTGTGGTGCCTGTGTGCTGGCTGCAGCCAGTTTCACACGCCTGATTATTTAAAACCCATTCAAAAAAATGTTACACTGTACAAAATATAACTGCCTGAGCTCTAAATGGAGTGTTTAGGATTCAGTCTTGGTGCCATATGTTTTGTTTTAGCATTTTCTTGTGGATTCCCACTCCTCCCCCCCTCCCCCCCCCCAGCTTTGCTGAGCAAAATTGATTCCTACACTGTATTCCCAGTATTCAGGCTGGTTAATTCATTTGAAGACTTGCTTTGTGTGCTCATTTTTTCCACATAAAGTTGGTGGAAAAGCCTTAGTTGTTTTATATTATGTTAAAACTTATATTAAATTGACTTTGGGCAAATATAGATAAGTTAAAAAAATGTGAGCAGTCATTCATAGTCTGCTTGGGCATTGAAGTGAGAGATGCTCAGTACCAGTTTCTCAGCTGCTTGGATGTAGACAAGTATGTCTTGTGTGATCCTGAGTGCAACAGAACAGCCAAGCTACTCCTGCATCCAGGCTACCTTGCCTTTGGACACTTGACACATCTCGTTTCTTTAAGACCTTTGATACCATTGCCCTGCTAGAATTAGAGCTGAAATGAGTTGCTTTTCACCCATGGGGAGGTGAAAGCAAAAGGTGTTTGGTTGTTCGTGTGCCTTTGTTTAGTGCTTCTGTTGTCTGTGCCCTGATAGGAAGGAGGAAAAAATGCAGCAGAGTGGCAGGATAAAGGCAGCTGAATGAGGACTTACAAAGCCAAGCAGTGATGAAGAAGGCTGGCTGGGAAGAACACCTGGTTGTTAGCCTTGCCTACTGGTTTGAGGGGACAGCAGGGACAGATCCTGCTGTTTTCAGCTATTCTGGGGTATTAAGAAAAAAGCCAGCATGCAGGGTGTTTCATGTAGAAGTAGTTCACACTTTCCTGGGTTTAGTTTCTATGTAGCAGTTGCTTCCAGTACTGTTAGGTACCTGGACCGATTAATGTTTAACACTTCCATTTCTCAAGAATCCATTTAAATAGTTTCAGTTTAATGCAAATATCTTTGCTGGTGCTGGGAAGTGTGTCTGTACTGTGCTCCTGAACACACCTGAGGGGTGTACGTGCTGCCTGACCAATGCATGCCTGGGAGGCTTCTTACTTCTTCAGCTGATGAAATCTTGAAGAGAATCAACTCTTCCCCAGAACGTTTGTCTATTTAAACTTGGCAGCATCTCTTTTCTTTCCAAGTGTTAGCAGCTTGCCCACTAAGCCAGAGTCTAGAGATGTAATATTTTAATAAAAGTTGGAGCTCTTTAAAATGATGGCAATAACACTTATTGCTAATAGTATTAGTGCGTAGCAACAAACTGTGTCTTGGTCAAATTTTCTTGGAAGATTTCCCCGAAAATGGACAATATCCATCATGAATTGCTGCAGCCGTAAATTTAGCTGTGGACATGATAATGGAGTGCTTGTAAACTTGGTGTTATTAAACTTTCTTAATAGGGAGAGACAGACTTGAGGGCTTTGTGGGTGTAGAAGAATAGCTGTTGGAACAGTGGAATTTGGCATTGCAAAATCTTTCAAATATCAGGATGCTGGGGCTTTCCAGACAAGTTGAGCTATTATCCTGCACTCCCTTTAGAATCAAACAACTGAGATGCAGATCTGAAGGACTTGGCTCTCAAAGCTGCTGCAGTTTCCTGTGACTTCACCTAAGGGAGTTCAGCCTTGACATTTCTAAAAAACACGTGAAACTCCATCTCTCTTCCTGGCAGCCACACGGGAAAGTCTTGGAGACAGGGTTAGGTCCCCGGCAGACAGGCAGTCCAGGCTCTTAATCAGAAGGTCTTAGCTCTTGGTGTGTGAGAAGAGATAGGGTACCTCTGGTAGAGGCAGAATAATGCATATACTAATGAAGGGAGTCAGACTTAAGAACAAAATCCAACTTGTCTGGCTTGAGTAAGACAAGATCACTTTAGCAAATGGTGTAACTACAGCTGAATGGCAGCAGGGATACAGATGCCTGACTGGGTCCATGGTACTGAGTCAGAATTTCTCATGTCCCTTGTGTGCATGAACATAGATGAAGAGACTGACTTAGTGTGGGATTCTGTCAGCCCTAAGTTTGATCCCTTAACTTGTCTGAGCATGTTGTTTGCCTTGAAACACTGCTAATGAGTGGGGTTTTCATGTTAATCATCACAGCCTGCATATTCCTTGGTTTTAACCATATTAGGTGGTCCTGTCACATTGTACAAGCAGGTAGGGATTTGTGGTGATACAAGTGCACAAACGAAAAATCCAGTACTTCTTTTCACAACTACTCAACAGCTACAACAACCAACAAAGCTTTTTTCCAAGTCCTTTCTCTCATCACTCCCCAAGGTTCTTAAAGATTGCTGTTTTCTGGTGTGTACCACTGCACACAGAACTTTTGCTTAATGCAAATTTTCTTGTAATTAGGAGAAATTCCATCCTGGAAAAAATACTGGTTATGTATCAGCTTCCATCAAGCTAGGGTCTAATGTGCCTTGCCAGGATTTCTGAGACCTTTTTGGTTCTACATACTGGGAAGTCTGCAGGGGATGACTGTCTTCCACTCTTAGAGGCTTCACATCCCATCCATGAATGAAGTACAGAATAAATTCAGAGCACAGATTCACTTTCTCACCAAATTACCATGTTAGGCAAATCTTCCTTCCACCTCCCATCCCTTACAGTTTTATACAGTTTGTACTGCATGCTTGTGAAATGACACCTTCAAAGTCTGATAACTCAGTTGAATTAAAATGCATTTGTGAGTGAATACAGAAAAGCTTTTCTGAATGAGGCTTTAATTTTTTGCCAGATTTCAATTTTCTGCTCCAACCACTTTGTCTTGAGAGTTTGGGGCGGGGAAGAGAAAATATTCTTGTTTTCTTTCATTTCACTGTTCCATGCTAAACTGACTTTATAGCATTCTCCCCAATGGATATTTCCTTCAGGCAGGAAATGAGCGTATGTAAATTCATTCTGTAAAGAGAAGGTACAAGCAGCTGTTAAAGAATAGTGTGAATTGAAATACTTCAGTGATCATCTCTTACTGTAGTAAATTCTCCTTGGGTTTTGCCACAGTTTTACTGTTTTATTGTCATGAATGGTAATTTAAGGACAAACTTTACTTTTATTGCTAGCACCTTGCTATTAATAAAGCTGTGTGGGAGGATGCTGTTCCCATTTCATCCATCCACAGAGTTGAATTAAGTTAAAACAGCAGAAGGAAAATTTGACCTTAAGTACCCACCTGACTTCTGGTGAGATCTGTCCAGTTGTATCCTCTGGTGGCTTATTGTGTGGAAGAATTGAAGTTGGCTTTTGTCTTATTGCAGAGTTAATTGACAAATTTTGCAGTTCCTTAGAGGGGAGGGTGTTGTCAAGTAGGAAGATGTCTAAAAAACTATCTGTGAATGTAGAATTGTGTTGAGGTACTTGTGGCAGGATGTGAGATTATTGCATATTGGGGCAGTTCAACGCGTTTTGTAAAACTGATGGTTTACTAAACATTGGATGAAAGCTCCATAGTTACTATTGGACAGGTTGTGCATTTTCAAATTTGGTTCAGTCCCAGTTACGCCCTTGCTCATTTTCAGTCTTCGGGGGATTTTAAGTCCATGTCCTTAGGTCCTGGGGTTCATTCCAGCTCTTCTGAGAAGGAAGCCGTGAAAACAGTGCAGAGGGTATTGGAAAATGATGGTATTTGAAAAGTGAGAGAGCACATTAATGGCTGTGGGATGAGAGCACTTACAGAATATTTTTCTTAACAAAATTTTGGGCTCAGCTGTCCTCTGAGCTGATACCTGTTGAGGTAAGTGGGGCAGCTGAAACTGCAGTTGGGAATTTCAGGCTGTCTCCATCTTCAGGCAGGCAACACAATATTAGGTTATCTTGATGGCTTGAGAACTTGTCATTTAAAGGCAGAGCTTCTTGTTGTGGAGTGTAAACACCTTTCCTGCAAAATCCACAGGGATGGATTTCATGATGTCAATTTTCAGGACAAAACCGGAAAGCTCCTGTCACTTATTTTGCTGAGACACAGAGCTAGTGAGGACTCCCAGGGTCGTGGAGTTCAGTTCCCTGCTCTGGCTGATGCCAAATTGTATAATCCCTATACCGAATTAATGAATGCTTGTGCTGGAAATGGCACATGGGGGAATTACTGACACACGTTCTATTAAACACTCAAATCTCCCTGTGACCCTGTCATTGCTGGATGAAACAGCTGCTTAATGGATTCCCCACGACAGTGGGAAGTAACAATGCCTTGTCTTTCATAGCACGTGGCTGAGGCTTGGTGGTTTCTTACACCACTTGCTTTATGTTCAGGCTGTATCTGCAGGGACAATTCCCTGTGGAGGCACAGGGAAGCTGAACCTTGACGTTTGTGCCATCTCCAAACCTTAAAGGCGTTGATGCAAATGTCTCCAGTTTGTGATTCCTCAAGATCTACCAATGGAAATGGAGTTATTTGGAAACTTGATGTGTATATGTCTTGTGTGTATATGTCTTTACTTCCTAGGCCACTTCTTTGTGAACCTTTCTATCTCTCACCATGTGAGGTAGTTATAAAATCATAGAGTCATGGGATCATTAAGATTGGAAAAGACCTTTAAGATTATCAAGTCCAGCCATTAACCCTGCACCACTGTGTTCACCACTAAACCCTGTCCCCAAGTGCCACATCCAGTGTTTTTTGAACACTTTCAGTGGTGATTCCACCACTTTCCTGGGTAGCCTGTTCTGATGCCGGACCACCCTTTCAGTGAAGGTTTTTCTAATATCCAATATCAGCCTCCCCTGGTACAACTTGAGGTCATTTCCTCTCATCCTGTCACTTGTTACCTAGGAGAGGAGTCTGACTCCCACCTTGCTACAGCCTCCTTTCAGGGAGTTGTAGATGGCAATAAGGTCCCCCCCAGGAGCACCAAGCAAGTTGAAAGGTGAAGCCATAAGTTCCATCCTTTCACTAAAGTAAAAATAGTCATTGAGGATGCCAATTGCTGTCTAATAAATAGCTTGGTATTAACAGCTAATAAATACCTTGGTATTGACTTGCAGCAAACTATATTTCACTGGAAAAAGCATCTTGAGCATGAACAGTTTTCCTGTTGAACGACTCACCAATGCAAATCTTGTTTGAACAGCTGAGAGGCCTGATGAACTGGCAACCTCAGCTCAGTTATCTGTCCAGATACTAAGGCTCAGGATGGTTCTCATTACTCTTGGTTAGAGAATGTAGTTTTTAACCAATGGGCTAATCTTGTGTGCTGAACAGACTAATAGATGCAGAAAATATTTACTAGATCAAGATATTTGCTGAAAAGAAAGGATAATAGCCTTTGAGAGAGGATATATCTGATACTTAAAAGCTTGTTTACCTAAAATAACCATGGTACTATCAAACATCTGCACTGTAAGCAGACAGATTGTTCTGTTAAGTGGAACCCCGGCCAAATAAAATATCCTCTACAGTTGACAATTACATTTGAGAGACAGAGTTCAGAGATAAAGATTGGAAGGGAAGAAAGGAGAACACTGGCTTGGCTACTGTACCAGTGCTGTGTTTTGAGCCTTGGTAATACCTGATGACAGCCAGCATGATATTTACATTGCTGCATATACCATAAAGGCAACTGACAGTAATTAAAAGGGAACGATGAACCTTCTCCACTAAAATTGCTGTGTTTGGAGATGTTTGAGCCTGCTTTCCGTCCTGTAGAACTAACACTGCATAGCTGCAGTGCCCTTTAAATTAGCCAGAGATGTTGGCACAAAATCAAATAAATATAATTGGTTTCAAACTGAAAATCTAATTTAGGCATGCTAATAGCATCTTAAGTAAATGTGGCAGGTCACGCAGGACTTGTGTAACTAGCCCTTTGAGCTTACTGTAGTTACTGCCATGGGGAAAATGGTCTCAGAGGTGTTCCCCAAATCACCTGGGTACCTTGGACAGCTGGAGGGTGTTTTCTTAAAGCATGATGGGAATGTCTGCTAGTCTGGACTCATTTGGGGTATGTGAGGGCTGCGGGAGGTTAGGCATACAGCCAAGAGCAGCACTCTCTGCCACCCTCTCTTCCATGCTTTGGTTTTTGCAGTGGAAATGTTGGAGGACTATCAGATGGGCTGATACTCCTCCCTGGTAATCCTCTCTGCTGATACCTTCTGTGGCCAGTGGCTTTTCCCCTGGTCTTTTTTTTTTCTTGCATCCCTTGCTCTGGTGTGGAGTCTGATGCTGCAGCTCTGTCATAGGGAGGCAATGGAAAGCTTGCCTTGGCTGCCTGTGCTGTGCACTGGTGCCTGCAGATGAAATCAAACAGCGAGGTGACCGGGTGACAACTTTGTCACATACCTTGCTGACATGCTTTGCATGGCCAGCCCTATTCCTCGCCCTCTGTTCCAGTCCTGGCCTGTTTTACATTGACAGGCTGACCGTTTTCTCTCCAAGCCTGTCACTTCCCTCCTTAGTCTGTGAGGATTCTCAGCCTAAATGTTTGCCGAAGGTGGAAAACAGATGACATTTTTCTGTGTTCAGGGCCTATGAGATATTGAAAGATTTTTGAGAGAACAATGTGGTGTGGGGTGGGGTGAAAACTTCCATAAGACTCCCTTTCCTTTCTGCAGAAACCTTGGCATTGAGTCGTTTAGATTACAGTAGCTAACCTCTCTCCAGCTTAGAAATCAATGTCATTTATTTATTTATAGTGTAGAGTTCAGTGGGGCCATGGGAAGATGTACCTATCTGTGGGTATTGCCCATCAGTTGCTGATGGCTCTGGAAATAATAATGGACTTATTACAAGTGATTGGATTTGGGTTTATATTACTTCCTCTGAGTCTGAGATGTGAATTAAAGACTTGGGCAATAAGTCTGCAGCATTGAGTGTTTTTGTATTGATGGACCACTGGATGGGAAGTGTGTTTAAACGAGTGCTGGCAGCACTGCGTGATCTTTGCTGGCTTACCATCCAGCTCCACTGTACATGGAGCACTAGGAATCTTGAGAAGTACATTGTCTTACATGGGCAGAAACATCTGAGCTCTGGACAGGATGTGTGGTTTTCAGTGGTATTGTGAACTGTGAGAGCTCTCGTCAAGATGGTGAATAACTCACTGTCAGCAAGTTTATGTGCTGTTAAATGTTTTGGCTCTATTTCTAACTGGACTGCAGACTTTCAAAATATGCTTCTCCTTATTTTCTGAAATTCTTTGAGCATGTGTGATTAATGCTGGAATATCAGTTGTCTGTTGGACACTGCAGGTGCTGACATAAATTGAGCAAAGACTCTCAGGCTTTGGGAAGACACATAATGGTGTCTTAACAGAAATCCCTTGTGTTGTGAGCACTGTTGGAAATCTTTGGCCTCACAACTTGCACAGAATCTCGAACTACTTGAACTCTGGCTGTACTGGAATAAATGATCAGAGAGCATTGCCAAGTGATACACCTGCAATTTAAATGAAACAACAGGAATTCACAAGTGAAAACTCTGCTTTTTCCAGTTCCTCCTTCCAATTCTTCAGTAAAAGGTCTAGACTGTAGTCCTTAGATGTGCTGGTGTGAAATCGAAGTCACTTGTATTTATGTCTCAGTTCTCTGCCTGGACTTGTTACCTCCCTATCCTTGCCCTTTCTCAGGGTGTTGTCCAGCCCATGCCCTGTGTCTTGCTGTACCTCCAGCTGCCTTTGGCTTGAACCCAGCTGAATGTTCCCAGTGCTGGGCTGTGCTCAAGGTGAGCCTGAGCGAGGAATGAACCTGCTGCATGCAGTGATGTGAGTTAGGCTGGGCTGAAGGGTGGGGTGACATTTTGTCATTGACCACACAGAAATGCAAAGTTTTAAAATTATTTATTTAAACCAGGCTTGAGCTGTTCTTCCTAAAGCCTTTTCAGAACAAATATGAGGGTAGCCACTGTCTTGTAAATGTGAGAGGTCAGCTGTTAAGCTGCCTGCAGGACTGTTGCATGCACATAGTGCAGGTGTCTTCATATGTAGTGTGTACTTATGCTGTGATTTGTAGTCTGTGGGGAATTGCTGGTTTTCCTCCACCCCCCCATATAGGCTTTAAATCTGGCTCCCTCACAGCTTTCCAGTTAAATCTGCTTTCGCTTTCTGCCTTTGCTTATGCTTCTCTGATTTATTTCTTCCTTGCACTGTATTAGCAAGTGTTTCTTTCCTTCTTCTCCACACAGTGTCTTTCCATCTCTGCCAGAGATCAAACACTGTATGATTGGAGTTGGGAGAAGGTGCACCTAGTTAAACCTGGCCTCTTACTACCTCTGCCAGAGTTTTAAATAAGCGCTTGTGCTGTGGATGTGTCATCCTTCAGCTTGTAAAGAAATAAATATAAAGCCCTGGTTCTTCTCTCAATAGGAAATACTATTCATAGTAAATTTGTATTGGGAATGAGTGGTGGAAGGGTGTCTGGGAGTGAGTGTGGCTCTGCTGGTGCAGCTCTGGGAGCTTCTTGTGGGTAGGTGCATGTCTGCACTCCCGTGTTGCTGTGGGAGGGGAGTTGTGCTCACACCTGTGGTTTTGTAACTTTTTTTGTTCTTGTCTGTGGATTGCTCTGCTGCTGCTTCAGTTTCCCACAGGTCCCCCAGTCAGGCACAGAGCAAACCCAACTGAATTCTCCCTGACTGGTTTTGCTGCTGCTCCCAGTGTCTCTTAGCAGCAGTACTCACAGCCAGTTTGCTGGCTGGGTTCACTCTGAGCAGTGCTAGAAGCACCCAAGTGATCTTCCTGCTGGTTTGGGACTGTAATTCCATTTCTAGAATTGTTATCACTCTTCCTGCAGTCTCATGCTGAGTAGATGACACTTTGTTGTGAGAACCTTTTCGTCTCCACAGGTAAGAAGACTTTTTGCTCCCTCTGTGGCAATACTAGGACTATGTCCGAGTCCTGTTACGAATTCCATTTGGTTTTACTAATGCTATTTGTAGCTGCTGTAGATTGCATCTTCCATTTTGTAGTAAGAACATGACATGTAGTGGGGAGACAGCTTGAAAAACATACTCAAGGACCATTAACATTGCATTACTTCACTCTTCCTGAATTGTGGGGCTTGTGCCAGCAAGACTTTGACATTCAGTGGACTCTTGTTACCAAGTCCTGCTTGGGGAAAGGAGTATTCCCACCCCATGCTGAGTTGGCTGGAAATCCGAGAGTAGGCTTTTTTTTTTTGCTAGCTTGTTTTTAGAAGCAGTTCATTCTTTGCAAGAGGACTCTTCTTACCAGAAGCCTCAAATGAGGTGCAGAAAACAGAGGCATCACTTTGCCTTCGTAGCACATGGACCAAACAATGCAAGATCAGTCTGAATTTGCAATCTGGTATTTAATTTCTGGTTTAATTAGATCTGTATTTGCCCTGTGCTCTGTAAGAACGCATAAGAAGTTCTATTCCCAGTCTTGTAGCTTCTTGTTTTATAGCTGTATTGTCCTTGGAATGAGTAATCAGAGCAGGGCTCCCACAGCTCTTTGGCATGAGGCTGTCAAAGAGTTGAAGCATCCAGAGATGGAGCGAGCCTGCAGAGACAGAAATACTGAGCCTTGGCTGTAAAGCATTAAAGGTCTCCTGGGCTTTGGGGTACCTGGAACCTGAAAGTCAATGCTTGGTCCAGAGTAGCCTTGCAGGGAAGTGTTTTGTGTGCATTGTTCATAAGAGGAAAACCCGTGGGCACAATTATAAACAGAGCCTGCGTCACGAGCAGCTTTCTGGCACCGCACTCCAGATAGTGGAGGATGGATTCCAGATCTTGCTTAAAAGTGGAGAGGTCATGTGTGTGCAGGGAACGGTGGAAGCACAGGGCAGGGTTGTGCAGAGGTGTTCGGCTGAGCATGGCCTGATGCTGAAGGAGACTTGGGAATATAACTTATGGGGGCACGTGTGGAGAGCTGGATTTCTTCAGCCTTAGCAGAGTTGTTACTGTCCTCAGCTATATAAGTGGGAAGTTTTAGAGAAGATGAAGCTGGATTCTACAGAGGTGCATGGTGAAAGACCAAGCTTGGGAGCAAAGCTGGGAGATCTGATTAGTAATCAAGGGGGGAAAAAAAGCTGTACCACATGGGTGGTCAAACACAGAAACAGCCAAAAAGGTTGTAGAAATACCTCTTGTTAAAGAAAATTCAAACTAGACTGAATTCAATGCTGAGGAAATTTATCTAGGCTGGGATTTGATC